>NC_053041.3:55961604-56279104 GCF_002575655.3 Aegilops tauschii subsp. strangulata | reverse complement strand
TGCACCGAGTTCCAAAATATCTAATGTGAATGACATCCTTGCTGGGGAGCATCGAGGCTACGTCGATATGAACTGTTTCTAAGGGCTTAAGAAGACGACCGACAGGGATCTCACTGCAGTCGAGATTCAGATTAGTGGTGCGCCATAAAGGACGCCACCGACGTGCGAGGATTTGAGTGCGGCTGCCCTCCTTAGTGGACAGACGGGAAATGATCTCACCGAGGACACCGTCCGGGAGGTCGCTGATGCGGTCCGGGCAAGACTCCTGCTTCTCCGAACCACTGAGCGGGTCCGCGCCACTTCCGGCCGCTACCGCCATGCCGCCAGAGGACTGCGTCGCCGGTAGCGCGAACCTCGCCTTCTTGTTGCTCGGGGCACCTGGTCGGATCTCCATCTCCGTCTCCGTTGCTGGGTTCACGCCGCCTGTGAGGACCGCTATATGTGGCGTGGATCGGGAAAAACTGCTAGGTCTTCACTGCAGGTGGATCCCGCGTGTGAGGAAGGGAGGGGAGGGGACGTCGACCAGTTGGACGACAACTATGAATTATCTTTTTCCTTCACTGTTGCGGAAGAAAACAAAGCACAGTCTTTTTCCTTCACTATTGCGGAAGAAAACAAAGCAAGGTCTTTTTCCTTCACTATTGCAGAAGAAAACAAAGCATGGTCTTTTATATACGGAACGCACTGTCCTACATGCATCGGACACACTCAAGTCGACCGGAGAGAAAAGAGCACGGCTCTGCTTTACATCGCCGTTCTCTGTACTGTAAGCAGTTACGGCTTGAATCGAGTCTCCTCGAATTCAAGAATTTTCCGCTGACACGAGCACTCCGTGAGCAGTGCCATTGAGAATAAACAAACCAGACGCACGGTAGTTCCTCTGTGATCCAAATGTTTTTCCGCGAACATCATGTCTACTTTGTGAGGCAGGGCTCTGAAGCAAGCCTGTGCATGGTTTTAAATAAAGCACAGGCACGGTGCTTCCACGACAAGGACGTCTCAATTTCCAGTAACAGCACTGTAATGAATCTACAGGACGCATAGAAAACCTAACCGTCTTTACGACCACTCACGTCTGCTCTCCTCGCTTATCTTTAACTCTCACTTGGATCCGCCCGCAGTGAAGACCTAGCTGTCTTTCCAGATCCACGCCACAAACAGTGGCGCTCGCAGGCGGCGCGAACCCAGCAATGGACAAGGAGATGGAGGTCCACTCCGGTGCCCCGAGCACCAAGAGTGCGAGGCTAGGGCCACCGACGACGGCCTCCTCCGATGGTTTGGAGGTAACGGCTGGAAGCGGCGGCCGGTCGCACACTGATTCCGAGGATCAGGAAGAGGAGTTTGCTCCGGACCGCATCAGCAACCTCCCGGACGCTGTACTCGGTGAGGTCATCTCCCGTCTCTCCACTAAGGAGGGCATCCGCACTCAAATGCTCGCACGTCGGTGGCGCCCTCTGTGGCGCGCCGCTCCTCTGAATCTCGACTGTCATGAGATCCCGGTACCACGTCTTTTTAACCCTCTAGATCAAGTACATTTCGAGGTTATCACCGCGAACTCCGCCAAACCGGAGGAACTCATCCGCATAACATACACCGGAACTTGTTTTAGTGAAGAACATGTCGATGAAGATGATCCGTACCTTCCAGAGGCCATCCTCTCCGGCCGTGAGAGCACAGTTCACCGCCTCTACATTCCGGCTAGCTACCTCCACTGCAGACACTCCACAGTCGACGCCTAGCTTTGATCCCCAAGACTGAACAATCTCCAGGTGCTCGAGTTTTACTACCTGTTTCCACCATGTTTGAGACAACATGACATAGTGCCATTCTCATACCCTTTGCTCATGCCATCACCACCAGCACTCAACCCTCAGATTTCCCCCTCTCTCCAAACCATCACCTTTGCTCTTTGCAAGTTACCAGACAATTATGTACGGGCGCTTAAACTACCTCTGCTCAGGAGACTCTCGCTAGTGGATGTTGATGTATCAGACGTCTCATTACAAACATAATCTGCTCTAGTTCTCCTACACTCGAGTCTCTGCTTCTTGTTTGGACAGTCAGGCACTATTGTATCAGAATAAACTCACCTAACCTTATAAGCATTGGCATTTGTGGTTACTATGGGAAAGTTGCTATAGAGGATGCCTCCTCACTTCAACGGTTGCTTTGTGATGATCATAGCAAGAACTTGCGGATAGTTATCACCTCTGCACCTAAACTACAGGTCATGGGCAAATTTTCTTATATTTCCTGTGAAACCAGCATTACAAATGACCGTATAATTATTCAGGTACCGAATTTCGACAATACTTTCACCTCCATTCGTTCGTACAAACAAGTTCCATGTAATCCAACCTTTATTCTAATAATATTATGTTTTATTCTACATGAAGTTTGCCGATAGTCAGCACACCCATAGCGGTTCATTCTATCAAGACGTTATCTATCAGCATGGATTATGACGTGCACGCAGTCTTTGCCTTGGTGCAACGCTTCCGAAGCTTGGAGAACTTGTATATCAAGGTGATGCTTCTCACACAAATTGTAAACACATACCATGCATGGTGTAGAACTTCATTCATAAAAAAATCATCACTTACATATGTATGTAATGGATAAAGTTGTATATGGTCATGGACAAGTATTAGGGACATCTGTTTGTAGACAAAACTAAAAAAAAGCTTTTATCACAACGGAGGTTATAGAATTATTCCTTCACTTGCTCTCCCAACAGAATCACTCTTTATGGAGTCTAACCATTCCATATCTTCATGTTTATTTAGGGAAGAGTCTCTAATGAAGAAAGTCTTACGAACGACTGTTCTTGTAAGCACCATCACGACATTCGTTTGAAGTAACTGACGCTGGAAAGCTATGTACAATGCGAGGAAAACATTCGATTTGCGACATTCTTTATTCTCAGCGCAGCACAGCTGGAGAGTATCAGGATCAAGTTTCTTCTTCAAGAAGACTTCACGGAACAATTCTACAAACAGCAACAAGAGGTGCTTCAGTGGGACAAAAAGGCTTCTAAACATGCTTGCCTTAGGTTGTCGCCAAGTTGCAAGCACGGGAACTTGGATCTAAGGCACGCTTGCGTTGAGCACCTGGATTTAAAGGATCCATTCAGTTGTAAGTGCTGAAAACAGTGCTGGAGTGAGATGTTCCCGCCACTTTCCGGTTTGGGTTTTACGTAGGTATGGTGAAACAATGCCCGTACCTTTTTGCTCAATCTGTAACCTTGCCAACAACGAACGCGGAATTTCGGTCTCTGGCTAAATGGTCTTTTGCGCAAGCCGTACATTTCATTAGCTAAACGGACTTCAAGTCTCTGCAGCCACGGCTATGTACGTTTGTCACTTTCTGTGATTCAGTGATAAGGGTCACAGGCACGGGCGCCAAATCGGCAAAGGCATCATGTGGTATTATATAGAGTCATGTTCGCTTGTGTCTATTTTTCGAATGATTCGGTCGACTCGGTTAGACGGAGAAGCACGGACGAGAAGCCCATGGAGGCTTACTTTAGTATTAGGCAGAGTCACGTTCATGCGTTTATTGCGCAAGCCGTACATTTCATTAGCTAAACAGACTTCAAGTCTCTGCAGCCACGGCTATGTACGTTTGTGACTTTCTGAGATTCAGTGATAAGGGTCACAGGCACGGGCGCCAAATCGGCAAAGGCATCGTGTGGTATTATATAGAGTCATGTTCGCTTGTGTCTGTTTTCAGAATGATTCCGTCGACTCGTTTAGACATAGAGGCATGGATGAGAAGCCCATGGAGGCATACTTTAGTATTAGGCAGAGTCACGTTCATGCGTTTATTGCGCAAGCCGTGCATTTCATTAGCTAAACGGCTCCCATGGAGGCATCTTTTTCTTTGGAGCGAGGGTCCGGGTTAATTACTAATCGTAACATGTAAATGGTAGGTGGTTGCTTGAAACATTAAATAGAGCCACGGCTTCCAAGGTACGAGATGCACAGTTGAACGCGCAGACCAGGCACGGGCGTGCCCCTCCATGATTTAATTATTTGCCGCACACATTCAATAGAAGAATCTGTTCGACGCCGGAAACACGGTTCTACATTCATCTTGCCTATGCGGGCGGCAAAATTTTCCACGAGCACATTGACAATTAAGTCACTGGAAGATTAAAGGTCATGGCTTTGCTTTGCAGATGATTCTGCTGAAATGCTCATGGAGAAAACCAAGGAAACGAAGTGATGGCAGAGGCACGGCCTGTCACGTACCAAACACATGATCCTGAATTCGGCATTGTAACGCACTGTTCTACATGCCACATAGGCACGGCCGTGATTCCACGTGCTTCACTAGCATGTAAAGACATGATTCTCTCACAGGAAACGCCGTAAACCTACTGCCAGGCACTATATCAATTGTGAACAGAAACACAAACACAACCGTAACCCATTGTGTTTGAAATATTTGCATCACAGAAGCACGGCGTGAAGGAACATGAGGCACGGTTGGACATGCATCGCAAGCAAGGTTATGTGCTCTATATTTCAATTACTTACAGACAAGCATTGATTGTAGAAGAACAGGCGTGAGAACACGTGATTCTCTAATTGCTTCAATTATATTACTAAACAAATGGTCATTAAGTCCTGCAGAGTGACGAGCGACTGTCTTTGTTACAATTCTTTTGGTTGGGATATTTTAACTCAAATGCACAAAGGCGACTTTCTATGTTTAGTAGCGTCACGGCCCTTTACACATGAAGACGACTTTCTGTGTCTAAGTGTTTCAGATCACAGGCACGGTTGTCAAGCCCACAAACGCATTGACCTGTTATTATCCATAGTCACGTTCGTGTCTCTTTGTGTTCCAAATGATTCCGTTGACTCTATCACCAGGAGAGGCACGGTCGGGAGGCCTAGGAAGGCATGCTTGCGTTTTACATGGAGACACACTTGTGTGTTTATCGCGGAAACCCAACGGCTCGACGGGCGTCTCCTCGTATTCGGGTGTGAACGCCATGTGGCGCCGCCCCGGAAACCCAAGGGTCCGACGAGCGTCTCCTCCGGTGGCTCTGGCTCTTTGCCCGAGGCCAGGCTTCGGCTATTTAAGCCGGACGGGGTCTCGAAACCCTAGCGACACACTCATCCCCCTCTGCCCGCCGCCAGGCCATCCATTCCTCTTGCTGCTCTCCATCCTGACCCTCTCCGCCATGGCTGGGCAGGAGGAGACTACTGCGGAACCCAGTGTCCAGACACTGCAGGAGATCGAGGCTGGCGAGGGTTCCTCATCTATAAGTTCACTCTGCTTCTGCTTCATTCGTTTTTCCTTTCCTTCGACTACTTGATTTAGTTGTGAAACGTGAATAAGCCAGACGGAGTCTCGAAACCCTAGCCACATCCCCTTCTTCCTTTTGTCCGCCTCCAGGCCATCCATTCATCTTGCTGTTCTCTAGCCTGACACTCTCAGCCTCGGCTGTGCAGAAGGAGACTACTCCAGAGCGTCGTGTCCAGTCGTAGGAGGAGATCTCGACTGGCGAGGTTTACTCATCTATAAGTTCTCTCTGCTTAGGCTTCATTCGTTTTTTCTTTCTTTCGGCTACTTGATTTAGTTGTGAAACATGGATCATTGTGGTGAACTTCATCCTAATGTTGATGAGGGTGCGTCCTGCCATCAATCCGACACCTTCTCCTTTGTCCAGCTGAAGAACCTGTTCAATACTGTGAGAGCTCACCACTCCAACCTCGTGGAGATATCCACGAAGTTGAACGACGAGAACAAAGCCATCATTGCACGTCTTATGGATGAGAAGGCGCAGCTCGAACTTTAGCGTGACAAGCTGAAGCTGGAATCATACGTTATGAAAAAATAGATCGAGGAACTTAGCACCGAGCAACCAAAATAGAAGTCTCGCCGGACTAAGTAGACAACAGCGACCCTGATCCTCGTATCTGAAGCTATTAAGCATTGCACTAAAACTTTCTTATTTTGTCTTGCGTTACCTCGTGTCGTCAGTAACTTTGATAACAAATGTGTTTTGCTTTCCTGGGTCACGTTCATTCCAAGTTTATGGGTACAGATGTGAACATTAACGTAATGGGCAATTCGAGAGACGTTGTTTTTAAAAGAACGGACGTGAAGTATCTGCAGCCAAGGTTCTTTGAACCAACTAGACTCATATCTTGTGCACTGATGAAGGCGTCAACGTTCCTACCTTTCTTTGTTTCAGTTTAAAACGATTCTGACACAGCTTCTCTTGCGCACAGCCACGGGTGTTTACTCTGTGAGGCACGGAATGGTCTATATGTGAGAGACGCTATTTTTAAAAGCATGGGTGTGTGGGTGGCAGCTGATGGAGTGGCTGGGAAAGGGTGGCGGCTGATGGAGTGGCTGGGAAAGGGTGGCTGGTGTGGGGAGGCGTTTATATTGACACTGGTGAAGGGACGCAATGACCCATTCCAGAGATGATGTTCTTAAAAGCACGGGCGTGAACTCTCTACAGCCACGGTTCTGTATCAAGTAGCCTCATGACTTGTGGACTCACGATAGAGTGGACGTTCGTGGCTGCCTGGCGTTCAGTGTTTCAGTGTTTCGGCTCACAGGCACGTGTGGAAAGCCCACAAAGGCATGGTGTGGTATTATATAGAGTCATGTTCGCTTGGGTTTGTGTTCTGAATGATTCCATCGACTCGTTCAGACGGAGAGGCATGGACGTGAACCCGTGGAGTCATGATGTGGTATTACCTAGAGTCACGTTCGTGCCTTTACTGCAGAAACATAACAGAATTGGATTCAGATGTGAACCCTCACTGTTTACTTTGTGAGGCAATGAATGACCGATCCGAGAGACACTGTCCTTAAAAGCACGGGCAAGAACTCTCTGCAACCACGGTTCTGTACCAAAGAGCCACTGTCAAACGCATGGAAGTCAAGCAATGAGGGCCACACTTTTAGTAGTAGAAAAAGCACATTATCAGCTGGCGTTGCTCCTTTGCTACGCGCACAGTAGGGTGGCTGTGGAAGGCACGTTATTCAAGCAGAGAACGAACATCACGATGCCACGGCAAGGTCAAAAGCAAGGTTGTGAGTCTGCAGTGTCACGGCTATAATCCTCGAGACAAATTTGGGTGTGGCCTGTTGAGTAGAAACTCGGTTGTGCGGTCACCAGAGGCACTATGTAATGCCCCGCAAAATAGGTTTGGTTGACCGTTGTGGTGGCTGTCTATGCTTTCAGCTCTTTTCATCTCTCCTGTGTCGCAGCAGAGACGCATGGTTGTATTCTTACACCATCCAACTTCATAAAGAAACCGGTGCAAAAATTTACAAGCAAACCTATCGCCCTTATAATATTTTCTCAGCTGAGTAATAAAAATACCTAAACAAGCAAACTCTGTTCTGCTTAAATTTGTTTTGTTTCTACAACTACACCAAATAAACTTACAAGCCGTTTTTTATAACCCTAGTACGAGGAGCAGAAACAGTGCAGCGGCTCAAATGCAGCTCCATCAGTGCAATGCTCAACTGCAGCTCCTCAGTGTGTATGGCAGGTAAATACGAGAAGCATCGCTCTACCTGCAACACAGGCACGGTTGTGCATGCATTGTGTGCATGACAGGTACATAAGACAGGCACTGTCATACATAAAACACATCACGCTTACACATACAGCGTGCATCTCTCCACATTTCCTTCATGGCTGCACGCAAAACAAAAACAGACAAGCCTACACACGGTGCAAAGACTACAACGGTTGTCTGATAAAGTTTACATAAATCCCAAGCTCAAAAGAACGCAACAACAAATAACTCCATACACCTGGAGAACTAACACAAGGCCTGATTTCAGCATCCACACGTGAATGGAACCGTCAAATCCACGTATTCAACACTCCTCTTCCTTAAAAGCGGACACGTGTGGCTGCAACTTGATGATAATTTAAGACGTGCACGTTTAGAAGCCCTTCTATGCCACTCCAGAACCCTTTGTTGCTTTTTGTAAAATACTCCCATGAACTCTGCGGGAGGGGAGGTAAACTTAATGGTGATGGTCTCCAGATCCTTTGCATTAAGAACAAAGAATGTCGCAAATTCAGTGTAACTCCCGGAGCGAACATAATCTTCCAGTGATACTGTCTTCAGACAAACGTCGTGATGTTTGAGAAACTGCCGGTGCTTAAGACGCCATTTGTTTTTTTCACCATGACAAACAAATGACCCCTAAAATATAAATGATAGGTTGAAAATACTTAGCGTCTGTAAAAAGAGATACAGACCATCGAAATACCAAATGAAACAATTAGTTCTACCACCTCCGTAACAAGAAGTTAGACATAGACTTGTCTATATATGGATGTATCCAACAATAAATCATGTGTAGATACGGGTGCATGAATTCCTGTCAAAATTAAGACAAGCATTTTGAAATGGAACGAGTACTACAGTATGCACATTTCTGAAGATCATCACCTGGACAAACAAGTTCTCCAGTTTTGGAAAGCATTGCAACAATTCAACGACGATGTCCACCTTATAATACATGTAAATAAGCAAGGTCTTGACAGAATGATGCATTGTTGTTAGACTGACTGCCTTCAAACCCTTGATGAAAATTAACAGAAGATGGATCACAAAACTAATAGAATAAAGGTTGGATGAAATAAAACTTGTTTCCTCACAAAAAAAGTGAAGCTGGAAGTATCGTGAAAACTCAATACCTCAAGAGACGTGAGACGACATGGATACGGTTCAGACGCAGAGACACCGGTTACCTCCAAGTCCTGACTCTGCATGAAGAATAGAACATAGACCATCAAATTAATAGAACGAACATCGGAACAAGTGTAGCTCTATTCCATTATGAAGGAAAGTCAGTACTTCAAGACACGTCGAGGGAGACACGAACACGAATTCACCCAACGTCTCCAGTTTAGGTGCAGAGACAATGGTTATCGAACAGACGTCGACCATACAATCGAAAATCAACTGTCGAAGCGAAGGGGCATCCTCAATAATGAGTTCTCCGTGTGGACAACAAATGCCAATGCTTACAAGGTTAGACGAGTTTCTTGTGACGCGACGACCTCCTCTATTGCAAACAAGCAGGAGAGACTCAAGTGCAGGGCAACTAGAGTGAATTATGCTTTGCAGCGAGGCGTCTGATATATCAACCTCCACAAGCGAGAGTCTTTTCACCAGTGGTAGCTTAAGCGTCCCTACGTAATTTTCTGGTATTTGGCAAAGAGCAAAGCCGAGGGTGTGGAGAGAGGAGGAAAACCGAAACACGGACTCCGGTGCCGAGGGCATAGTTGAAGTGCATAGATCCAGTAGTGTTACCTCTTGCGTCAGAAATAATGGGAAGAGGTAGTAGAACTCAAGAACTTGGATATTGTTCAGCTTCAAGGATCGGAGCCAGGCATCAACGGTGGAGGGTCTGCGCTGTAGATAGCACGCCGGGATAGAGAGGCGGTTAACCGAGCCAGCATGGCCAGACAGAATGGATTCTGGAAGACTGACAACGTTACCGACAGGATTTCGACAGAGCCACGTTCCGGAATAGCATTTGCAAACGCGCTCCTTTGTGAAGGCGGACAACTGAGATATGGTCTCGATATGAACTGATTCTCCATCGTTGAAAAGAAGAGAGACAGAGATCTCGCGGCAGTCGAGATTCAGAGGAGCGATGGGCCACAAAGGACGCCAGCGACGTGCGAGGACTCAAGTACGGATGCCCTCCTTGATGGGAAGACGAGAGATGATCTCACCTAGGACGGCGTCGGCGAGATCGCTGATGCGGTCCGCACAACAGCCCTCTTCTTCCTCCTCAGATCGAAAGGGAGCACGGTCGCCGCTTCCATCCCCTCCGACGACCAGCACACCACCAGAAGGCGGCGTCGCTGGTGGCGCCACTCTCGACCTCTTGATGCTACGAGCAGCGCTTTCCATCTCCACCTCCGTTGCTGGGGTGGCGTCGCCCACGACCAGTGCTCACTGAGGTGGATCTGGAGAAATGGATTACATCCTGTCGACCCATGAAATGACTTAAATACCCACGGCAGGGAGCGGAGGGGTCCCAATTAATTACCTCTTTTTTTACGCGATGGTCCGGGTTAATTACTACTCGTAGCAAGTAAATGGTAGGTGGCTGCTTGAAACATTAAATAGAGCCACGACTTTCAAGGTACGAGATGCACGGTTGAACGCGTAGACCAGGCACGGGCGTGCCCCTCCGTGTTTTAATTATTTACCACACTCATTCAATAGAAGAATATGTTCGTCGCCGGAAACACGATTCTACAGTTATCTTTCCTTTGTAAGCGGCAAAATTTTCCATGGGCACGTTGACAATTAAGTAACTATAAGGACCGTTTAAAAGTTAAGTAGATTCAAGGCCGTGTTTGCTTATGATTCTGCCGAAACACTCACAGACAAATGCAAGCAAGTGAAGTGATGGCGGAGCCACGGTTTGTTAGGAACCACACACACGATCATGCCTTCGTAGGAAAGTGATACGAGACGCACTGTTCTACCTGTCACACAGGCACGGCCATGATAGACGCACGATTTGCCACGTACCACACAACGGTCGTGAAGTGATACGACGCACACTGTTCTACATGCCACACAGGCATGCCCGTGATTCCACATGCTTCAGTAGCACGTAAAGACGTGATTATACGAGATGCAGACTAGGCACGGGCGTGCCCGTCCATGTTTTAATTTTTTACGCCACACATACATTAAAACAATCTGTTCCACGTCGGAAGCACGGTTCTATTTTCATCTTGTCTCGGTGAGCTGCAAAATTTTCAATATGAAGTCTATGGAATTTGATTCAGAGATATTCATATTCACATTCATTCAGAGAAGCCCAGAAAGATCCGGAGTAGCATACATATAGATATTCATAAATAATTTCATAGTAGCACATAGTACCATATACACATTAATTCTCATCCGGATCTTACAAAGAACACCACTTATACATAGATAGGAAGATAGATAGATAGATAGATAGACAGACAGATAGATAGATAGAGAAAACAGATCAGTCATAATGCTGGAAGATACGATCCCACTTTGCCCGAGTAGCTGGATGAGGAGCCATGACTGCTCTTCTCCTCGCCCAAGCAATGATCTGCATGAAGCTCCATCCGCTTCCATCACGGAAAAAAGCTCAAGCTCTTCATCGCTGCACTTCCACAGCACCTTATCGGAGAGCTGGCGGTAGTAATCTTGCTCCTGCTCATCCTGGGTGGCCACCTCTTCCCTCTGCCTGCGCCTCCTCCTCCTCCACCTCCTTTGCTGTGCTGCTGGAGGCCTCACCTCCACGCCCTCTCCCTCCTCCTGTGTTACATCTAACATATCAGGATCAGGATCCATCTCTAGGGTTTGATGTGGGTGGCGGCTGATGGAGTGGCTGGGAAAGGGTGACCGATGTGGGGAGGTGTTTATATTGACACTGGTGGAGGGACGCAATGAACCATTCGAGAGACGATGTTCTTAAAAGCACGGTCGTGAAGTCTCTACAGCCACGGTTCTGTACCAAGTAGCCGCATGACTTGTGGTCTCACGCTGGCGTGGACGGTCGTGGTTGCCTATGTTTGAATGTTAAGGGTCACAGGCATGGTGTGGTATTATATAGTCACGCTCGCCTGTGTTTGTGTTCCGAATGATTCTGTCGACTCGATCAGATGGAGAGGCACGGGCGTTAAGCCCACAAAGGCACAGTTTGGTATTACCTACAGTCACGCTCGTTTCTTTAATTGCGGAAACCCAGCGGAATGGTTTCAGATATCAACACTCGCTGTTTACTCGGTGAGGCACATAATGGCCTGTTCGAGAGACGGTGCCATGGTATATTCTTCGCACGGTCGTGAGTCCCAGAAAGTCAGGGTGTGGTATCGTGAAGAGTCACGTTATGTTGTTTTCATCTTCCAAATGATTCCGTTGAACCGTTCGCAAGGGCAGGCACATCCGTGCAGCCCGGAGAGACATGATTATGCTTTACGCACAGTTCGAAGGCCGTTTTTATAACCACAGTACGAGGAGCAGAAACAGTGCAAGGGCTCGAATGCAGCTGCATGATACGTCTCCAATGTATCTATAATTTATGAAGTATTCATGCTATTATATTATATGTTTTGGATGTTTATGGGCTTTACTAAACACTTTTATATTATTTTTGGGACTAACCTATTAACTGGAGGCCCAGCCCAAATTGCTGTTTTCTTGCATATTTCAGTGTTTTGAAGAAAAGGAATATCAAACGCAGTCCAAACGGAATGAAACCTTTGGGAGAGTTATTTTTTGGAACGGAAGCAATCAAGGAGACTTGGAGTAGATGTCAGGGAAGCTTCAAGGAAGCCACGAGGCAGGGAGGCGCGCCCTACCCCCTGGACGCGCCCCCCACCCTCGTGGCTCCCCTGACCGACTTCTTTCGCCTATATATATCCATATACCCTAAAAACATCGGGGAACACAATAGATCGGGAGTTCCGCCACCGCAAGCCTCTGTAGCCACCAAAAACTAATCGGGACCCTGTTCCGGCACCCTGCCGGAGGGGGATCCCTCACCGATGGCCATCTTCATCATCCCGGCGATCTCCATGACGAGAAGGGAGTAGTTCACCCTCGGGGCTGAGGGTATGTACAAGTAGCTATGTGTTTGATCTCTCTCTCTCTCTCTCTCGTGTTCTTGATTCGGCACGATCTTGATGTATCGCGACCTTTGCTATTATAGTTGGATCTTATGATGTTTCTCCCCCTCTACTCTCTTGTAATGGATTGAGTTTTTCCTTGGAAGTTATCTTATCGGATTGAGTCTTTAAGGATTTGAAAACACTTGATGTATGTCTTGCATGTGCTTATCTGTAGTGACAATGGGATATTCACGTTATCTGCTTGATGTATGTTTTGGTGATCAACTCGTGGGTTCCGTAACATTGTGAACTTATGCATAGGGGTTGGCACACGTTTTCGTCTTGACTCTCTGGTAGAAACTTTGGGGCACTCTTTGAAGTACTTTGTGTTGGTTTGAATAGATGAATTTGAGATTGTGTGATGCATATCGTATAATCATACCCACGGATACTTGAGGTGACATTGGAGTATCTAGGTGACATTAGGGTTTTGGTTGATTTGTGTCTTAAGGTGTTATTCTAGTACAAACTCTAGGATAGATCGAACGGAAAGAATAACTTCGTGTTATTTTATTACAGACTCTTGAATGGATCGATCAGAAAGGATAACTTTGAGGTGGTTTCATACCCTACAATAATCTCTTCGTTTGTGCTCCGCTATTAGTGACTTTGGAGTGACTCTTTGTTGCATGTTGAGGGATAGTTATATGATCCAATTATGTTAATATTGTTGAGAGAACTTGCACTAGTGAAAGTATGAACCCTAGTCCTTGTTTCAACGCATTTCAATACCGTTTGTGCTCACTTTTATCAATAGTTACACTTGTATCACCATCTCTTCGCCGAACTAGTGCACCTATACAATTCACCATTGTATTGGGTGTGTTGCGGACACAAGAGACTCTTTGTTACTTGGTTGCAGGGTTGTTTGAGAGAGACCATCTTCATCCTACGCCTCCCACAGATTGATAAACCTTAGGTCATCCACTTGAGGGAAAGTTTCTACTATCCTACAAACCTCTGCACTTGGTGGCCCAACAACGTCTACAAGAAGAAGGTTGCGTAGTAGACATCAAGCTCTTTTCTGGCGCCGTTGCCGGGGAGGTGAGTGCTTGAAGGTATATCTTTAGATCTTGCAATCGAATCTTTTTGTTTCTTGTTTTATCACTAGTTTAGTCTATAAAAGAAAAACTAAAAAAATGGAATTAAGGTTGCCTCATATGCTTCATCTTTTTAATGTCTTTCGTGAAAATGATGGGAAGGAAAATTGTGCTCAAGTACTAGAAGAAGAATTACGTAGAATGCTTGGCATAAAATATGTGAATGATGAGCATGATTGCAATGTTGTTAGTATGAATTCTTTGAATACCCATGATGCTAATGATATGCAAAGCCACAAGCTTGGGGAAGCTATGTTTGATGAAGATGATATTTTTTGTCCCCCAAGCTTTGATGAGCAAATTTACTATGATGAAAGCATGCCTCCTATCTATGATGATTATTGTGATGACATGTATGCTATAAAGAATAATCATAACCATGAAACTTGTCATCTCGATCTTAATTTTCAATCACATGATAGTTATTTTGTTGAGTTTGCTCCCACTTTTATTCATGAGAAGAAATTTGCTTATCTGGAGAGTAGTAAAAATTCTATGCTTGTAGATCATGAAAAGAATGCTTTATGTGATGGTTATATTGTTGAATTCATTCATGATGCTACTGAAAATTATTATGAGGGAGGAATATATGCTTGTAGGAATTGCAATAATATCAAGTTTCCTCTCTATGTGCTTAAAGTTTTGAAGTTATGCTTGTTTTACCTTCCTATGCTAGTTGATTATTGTTCCCATAAGTTGTTTGCTCACAAAATCCCTATGCATAGGAAGTGGGTTAGACTTAAATGTGCTAGTCATATTCTTCATGATGCTCTCTTTACGTTTCAATACTTATCTTTTATGTGAGCATCATTGAAATCATCATGCCTAGCTAGGGGCGTTAAACGTTACCGCTTGTTGGGAGGCAACCCAATTTTATTTTTGTTCCTTGCTTTTTTTCCTGTTTAGTAATAAATAAATACTCTAGCCTCTGGTTAGATGTGGTTTTATGTTTTAATTAGTGTTTGTGCCAAGTAAGACCTATAGGATCTTCTTGGATGATAATTATTTGATCTTGCTGAAAAAGACAGAAACTTTCTGCTCACGAAAACAATTCTTAAAAATCACCAGCAAGTGATAAAATACTGATTCCAATTGCAGTGGATCAATTCATGAAAGATTATTGAAGGACGAGAGATTTCACATATAAATATACTATCTTGGACATCTTCTATGATCGTAAGCCCCATTAATTATTTTCAAACCTGAGCAAATTAGTTGAAGTTGGACAAGGAAGACAACATAATGAGTTATGCTTGGGTATATTTGTATAGAAGTTATATTGTTATGGATCCTCTAACATGTGGTGCTTGCTATTTAGAATCCTTTGCTAGCCAAAATATCAGTACTAAGCGGGAATACTGCTTGTGCATCCAAATTCCTTGAACCAAGTTTCTTCCATGAGTGTCCACCATATCTACCTATATGCGGTATTTACCTACCGTTCCATGTAAATTTGCATGTGCCAAACTCTAAACCTTTAAATAATAATCTGTTTTGTATGCCCGAATCGCTCATGTAGCGATTAGGGGCTGTCAGTATCTTCCATGCTAGGTGGGTTATTCTCATGATGAGTGGACTCCGCTCATCATTCACCAGAAAATGGCTGGTAACTAGGATGCCCAGTCCTATGATCAAATGATCAAAAACAAATTCGCAAATAATTAAACAAACTCCCCCAGGATTGTTGAAAGTTGGACAGCACCCGTTGTTTCGGACAAGCCGTGGAGTGTGATTGTTGGTGGATGGAGAGTAAAATCTTTACCTTTCTTTGGGAACTACCTATAATGTATCTAGTATGGAAGATATTGGGGACTCTTGGTCGCTATGTTGACAACGAAAGCATACCTCTCAAAATTATTTTCATCTCTGTTTTTGCTTTGAGCTCTGGCACCTCTGCAAATCCCTGCTTCCCTCTGTGAAGGGCCTATCTTTTACTTTTATGCAAGAGTCAGTAGTATTCCTTCTGATTCCAACCTACTTTTTACTTGGCAAGCATCATGTGGTGGAGAAAAATCTAGGCATATATGGCCATTCAAATATATTTGAGCATGAATTATTATTGTTGACATTACCCTTGAGGTAAAAGGTTGGGAGGCAAAACATTAAGCCCCTATCTTTCTCTGTGTTCGATGAATACTATTTGTTCTAAAAATATGCTTTGAGTGGTAGCAATCATGGAAGACTATATGATGGTTGAGTATGTGGGATTTGCTAAATCAAAGCTCTTACATAGACTCTTCCTGAAAATAAGATGAATTGGAATTGTTTGATGACTGAGAACTGTTTGTTAGTTTTCAAGAAAGTTTATGATCTATACTTTAAACATGTGAATAGCTTGTTACTTGATCATGAGAAGCTTTATGATATGAGCTACTGTTATGACATATAATGATGCTAGAAAAGGTGATTGAAATTATCATTGATCAAACTTGTGCACCTGCTAGCATTCACACTTCATAAATTATTTCTTTTATCATTTACCTACTCGAGGACGAGCAGGAATTAAGCTTGCGGATGCTGATATGTCTCCAACGTATCTATAATTTATGAAGTATTCATGCTATTATATTATCTGTTTTGGATGTTTATGGGCTTTACTAAACACTTTTATATTATTTTTGGGACTAACCTATTAACCGGAGGCCCAGCCCAAATTGTTGTTTTCTTGCCTATTTCAGTGTTTCGAAGAAAAGGAATATCAAACGGAGTCCAAACGGAATGAAACCTTCGGGAGAGTTATTTTTGGAACGGAAGCAATCCAGGAGACTTCGAGTAGATGCCAGGGAAGCTTCGAGGAAGCCACGAGGTAGGGAGGCGCGCCCTACCCCCTGGGTGCGCCCCCACCCTCGTGGGCCCCTCGTGGCTCCCCTGACCGACTTCTTTCGCCTACATATATCCATATACCCTAAAAACATTGGGGAACACAATAGATTGGGAGTTCCGCCGCCGCAAGCCTCTGTAGCCACCAAAAACCAATCGGGACCCTGTTCCGACACCCTGCCGGAGGGGGGATCCCTCACCGGTGGCCATCTTCATCATCCCAGCGATCTCCATGATGAGGAGGGAGTAGTTCACCCTCGGGGCTGAGGGTATGTACCAGTAGCTATGTGTTTGATCTCTCTCTCTCTCTCGTGTTCTTAATTCGGCACGATCTTGATGTATCGCGAGCTTTGCTATTATAGTTGGATCTTATGATGTTTCTCCCCCTCTACTCTCTTGTAATGGATTGAGTTTTCCCTTTGAAGTAATCTTATCGGATTGAATCTTTAAGGATTTGAGAACACTTGATGTATGTCTTGCATGTGCTTATCTGTGGTGACAATGGGATATTCACGTGATCTACTTGATGTATGTTTTGGTGATCAACTTGCCGGTTCCGTAACATTGTGAACTTATGCATAGGGGTTGGCACACGTTTTTGTCTTGACTCTCCGGTAGATACTTTGGCGCACTCTTTGAAGTACTTTGTGTTGGTTTGAATAGATGAATCTGAGATTGCGTGATGCATATCGTATAATCATACCCATGGATACTTGAGGTGACATTGGAGTATCTAGGTGACATTAGGGTTTTGGTTGATTTGTGTCTTAAGGTGTTATTCTAGTACGAACTCTAGGATAGATCGAACGGAAAGAATAACTTCGTTTTATTTTATTACGGACTCTTGAATAGATCGATCAGAAAGGATAACTTTGAGGTGGTTTCGTACCCTACAATAATCTCTTCGTTTGTTCTCCGCTATTAGTGACTTTGGAGTGACTCTTTGTTGCATGTTGAGGGATAGTTATATGATCCAATTATGTTATTATTGTTGAGAGAACTTGCACTAGTGAAAGTATGAACCCTGGGCCTTGTTTCAACGCATTGCAATACCGTTTGTGCTCACTTTTATCAATAGTTACCTTGCTGTTTTTATATTTTCAGATTACAAAAACCTATATCTACCATACATATTGCACTTGTATCACCATCTCTTCGCCGAACTAGTGCACCTATACAATTTACCATTGTATTGGGTGTGTTGGGGACACAAGAGACTCTTTGTTATTTGGTTGCAGGGCTGTTTGAGAGAGACCATCTTCATCCTACGCCTCCCACGGATTGATAAACCTTAGGTCATCCACATGAGGGACATTTGCTACTGTCCTACAAACCTCTGCACTTGGAGGCCCAACAACGTCTACAAGAAGAAGGTTGCGTAGTAGAGATCACTACATCAGTGCAAGGCTCAACTGCAGCTCCTCAGTGCGTATGGCAGGTACATACGAGAAGCACTGCTCTAACTGCAACATAGGCACGGTTATGCATGCATTGTGTGCATGACAGGTACATACGAGAGGCACTGTCGTACATACAACATAGGCACAATTACACATACATCGCGCATCTCTCCACTGAAAAAACAAATCTACTTTATGTCTTTTAACCATGGTGCCACAACATTTTATAGTCCTTTGGGCCGTACAAAGACGCAAAACCCCACATTTGACACAACAGTAGATAAAAGTACGAACGACCGTGCCTCTATTACCGAAAATGGAGAGGTCGCTCGTTAACTACAGACAAAGAGCCACACGTTTTCTCGCACATTTCCACAGGTCCGGGAAGCATGACATGTTGTAGCATCAACTCAAAAAAACACAAAACTAGGTAGATTTTAGCAGTTGGGATCTCCTTCATGGCGGCACGCAACACAAAAACAGACAAGCGTACACAGTGCAAAGACTACAACGGTTGTCTGATAAAGTGTACATAAAACCCAAGCTCAAAAGAACGCAGCAACCAATAACTCCATACACCTAAACAACTAACACCAGACCTGCTTTCAGCATCCACACCTAAATGGAACAGTCAAATCCAGGTATTCAACACTCTTGTTTCGATAATCTAAGACGAGCGCGTTTACAAGCCCTTCGATGCCACTCCAGAACCCTTTGTTGCTCTTCATAAAATACTCCCGTGAACTCTGCGGGAGGGGAGATAAACTTAATGGTGATGGTCTCCAGATCCTTTGCACTCAGAACAAAGAAAATCGCAAATTCAACGTAACTTCCGGAGCGAACATAATGTTCCAGCGATACTATCTTCTGACAAACATCGTGATGTTTGAGAAACTGCCGGTGCTTAAGACGCCATTTGTTTTTTTTCACCACGACAAAACAACCCTCCCCAAAAATAAGCATGAAAGGTTGAAAATACTTAACATCTATAAAAAGAGATACATACCATCTGTCGGAGTAATGGGCCACGGGTAGGCTAACCCGAGTCTTAGATATCGGGGCCGGCTGCGCCCCTCAAGACGTCAAGATAAAACACCACCTTCTGGTGGCCGGCTGGCCGGGCCGACTGCCAGAAGGCGGCCATCCATGGGAAGACGGCTCCAAGGCGGGCCGACTCCTAGCCGGCGGCCTCCAGAGAGGTCGGCTCCTAGCAGTCGGCCCGTGGCGCCCTTAAAGTCTGCGCCACCATTAAGAAGACAAGACAGGGTGAGGCAACAGTGTAGCCCATCACCCCCATATCCAGGGCCGGGCGTGGCCACAGTGATCCGTACCAGCGAGATCTCCGCCCGGCGCGGCACTGTTGCGACTTCCCCCCTGACATCACTCCTGTCAGGCGATGCCCTGCTCCCACGACCGCCTGTCGGTACGGCCCGTAGACGGCAGGCCCTACCGGTCAGCGAGAGCTCGGAAGACGGGGGAAGCTTAACCAGTCGGACCCGAGGGAGGCCGGCTCCCAGCAGTCGGCCCACTCCTTCACCGGAGCCCACGCATCATTATTAACCAGATAAGACGCGGAGTGGCTACAGTGATCTCCCGCCAGACGGCGGGACTGTAGCCACGCTCCCCTGACCAAGCAAGCGTCATTAGCATCACGCCTATAGTAATCAGCAGCCGGCAAGACCTGCGAGCGGCGGGGGCGGCCTGTCGGCTCCATACCAGACCAGTCGGCGGGGCCCACCAGGCAGCGGGCCCCAGCAGTCGGCGGAGAAGCCGGCGACCAGAGAGACTGACAGACGGGTCCTACACCCGGCCGAATTACCATTGTACCCCTGGGGGGTAGGCCTATATAAACCCCCCAGGGCACCCATGCACAGGGTTCCAACCTGTTAGAATTAGACCAGCACCTAGGGGAAGAGGAGGGCAAGCCTTGCCGTCTTCTACCTCTAGCAAACAGCTCAAGGAGCACCATTGTACTCACTTGTGCCTTAGTGATCATGCGGAGACCCCGCAGAGCAGGACTATGGGTGTTATCTCCTAGGAGAGCCCCGAACTTGGGTAAAGTGCGTCGGCGTTCGTTTCTACGCCTCATCCCGCTTCCAGGCACCGGCGATGTTCTACTCGCTCCCACCATGATAAGCCATCCATTGGCATATGTCACACCCAACCCCCGACATTTGGCGCCCACCGTGGGGCGAGGTGCACCGTCTTCCGGAGACCTGTTCTGGACGGGATCTTGTTCCTTCCTGTCGAGCGCAGCCAGCCTGGCACGCCAGACGAAGTCTGTGCCGACGTGCTGCACGACGCGGAGGTGGCCTGTGCGGCGAGTTGCCTAGCTGATCTTGTTGGCGAGGTTCGCCTTTCCGACGAGCCCGCGTCTGATGCGGGCACCGAAGGCCCCGAGAGCCGCCTCGTGAGCCTCCTCGATCAGCTCCACGTCTCCAGCGAGCCAGCTGCAGACTTGGAGTAGGTTGGCTCCACCGACCCGATGCTGGTCGACTCTGATACGGCGTCGCTTGACGCATTCCCCACCAATGTGGTGGTCTACAACGAGCCGCTTCCTCGCGCGGACAGCGGCGGCAGCACCGTCACGGAAGTGCTCGTCATTGGCCACGGCGAGCACTCTGGCGGAGGTGGCCAGGATCCGTTGCAAGCAGTGATGCAAGACCTGATTGCGCCCATCCCGGAGGACGCCGACGCCGAGACGCTGGAGGCACGCCGCGTCCAGCTTGTCGAGAGTGCCAACCGGCTGGCCAGCATGAGACGCCTTTCGGAGGCCTACCAGGGTGAGATGGACCGTTCCGTCGGTGGCACGCTGGCTCCTGGTGGGCCTAGCCGCATTGGCCAGATTCGGCAGCGTGGCGCAACCATCGCCAGCATGTTCGGGACGGATTGTCCCATCTTCGCCACGCCTGCAGAAAACATACGAGCTGCCCAGGCGGCAGCGGACGAGCTAGACAAGCTCGGGGACGACGAGCGTCGCCACATGACGGAGCGGGTCCAGCAGCTCCTCGACGCGGCTGCTGAGCAGCAAGACGCCGGGTGCCGCACTGAAGCGCCCAACCGGCGAAACGACGACCCGCCTCCTCGCCGAGACCAAGGCGCGACATCCCGAACGCCGACTGGTGGTGTCCGCGATGGAAGAGACAAGGAGCCGGCTGCTAGCCGCAGCCGGACTCGCATCACCATCGAGCGCGACCAAGACAACCACCCAAGAGCAGTGCAGCGATGAGACGACTGTCCGCCACCTCCTCCCCGCAGGGAGAGGCGCGTTTTCCCGCCACCTGTTGATCACCCGTCACTCGGCGACTACCTTGGCCGCCGAGAAGGAATCGGAGAAAACGATGCCCGCCACTGGATCGATCGCCTCAATCGATCCCTGGCGCTAGAAGAAGAAGATGAGCTGGGTCCGCCTTGCTTCGGCCCCCGCATCCGAGACGAACCTTTCCCCAAAGGGTTCACGCTCCTGAGAGATACACCCAAGTACACCTGCTCCATGAAGCCGGAGGACTGGCTGGTCGACTACTCCACAGCCGTCAGCATCGCGAAGGGCAACAAACGCGTTGCCGTGAAGTACGTTCCGCTCATGCTCCAGGGCACGGCCCGGACATGGCTGAACAGCCTGAAGCCCCGCAGCATCAACAGCTGGGTTGATTTCACTGAAGCGTTCATCCGCAACTTCACTAGCACGTAAAAGCGGCCGTCCAAGCCTCGCGAACTCTCCTTGTGCGTCCAAGGCCCCAATGAGTCAACTCGCGACTATCTCACGCGCTGGGCCGAGCTGCGCAACTTTTGTGAGGGCGGGCACGAGGTGCAGGCCATTGAGTATTTCACTGCCGGGTGCCGAGAGGGCACCCTCCTCAAGCACAAGCTCCTCTGCGAAGAGCCAGTAACCCTGGACGAACTGCTGATCATAGCAGACAAGTACGCCACGGCCGACTCCTCCATGAAGGCAGAGATCCAAGTTAACGCATTGGGCAAGGTGGCCCCTCAAGCTCCTCGCACCCCGGCTGGTGACACCAGCCGGCGACAGCAACCAAACGACAACAAGCGCAATAGCCATGCAGCCGGCTTCCGCGAGCCGGCAGGTGGCAACAGTCGAAGATCAGCGGCCGGAAGGGCAGCCTCCCCCCAAGCGCCAGAAGGGCGGCAAGCCCAACTGGTTGCCCGCCTTCTCGTACGAGCAAACCCTTGATGCACCCTGCAAATTCCACAGCGGCGCGAAGCCGTCCAAACCATACAACTCGGAAGTGCCACTAGCTCACCAGGATTACCAAGGGTGACGGGCTCCGGCCTCCTCCGCCAGCCGGCCCGCCGCCTCCTCCCCCGCACCAGCCAGCGGTTGGGCCAGTCGGCGCCATACAAGATGATTATCCTGAAGAGCATGGGGCCTATGTAGTGTTCACAAGCGTGGCCGACGACAGGCGCAGCAGACGGCAGCAGCAACAAGAAGTGAATGCGGTAGCATTAGAGACCCCCGAGTTCATGCACTGGTCTGAGAAGCCCATCAGCTGGAGCAGAGCCGACCACCCGGAAGTGATGCCTAATCCTGGCTCCTATGCTCTGGTGTTGGATGCCACCTTCACCACCGAGAGGCGAGGTACTCATTTCTCCTGAGTTCTGATAGATGGTGGCAGCAGCATCAACATCCTTTACAAAGATACCATGGAAAAGTTGGGAATCAAGCAGAGACATCTTCAGCCCAGCCGGACTGTTTTCCATGGCATCGTTCCAGGCCTTTCCTGCTCACCAATCGGAAAGACTCAGATAGATTGTCACATCCCTAGCTTCTGGTACTGCCTGGTGTTGAAATGGGGATTGACCAAACCCTAGCATTAGAAAGAATTCAACTAGGTTCAAATAAAAATATTTTCAATGAACCCAAAATGCCTTCCCAAAAATGTTCATCATCTTTGGATTGGTCTTGAACCTCTGCCAAAAATATTGCACATTTTTCTAGGTCAATTGGGGTTCACTTAATTAAATCATATAGTATTTGCGTTTGGGCATTTAAACCCTATAAAAGATATTAAATGCCCAAATAATCACAAACTGAAATGTTTACTGTTGGAAATATTCCAAACAGTGGCCACAGTTAGTTGCATGATTTTTGGAAATGCTCTGGCATTTTTAATAAAGCCAAACACAATTGCAGAAAATAGAAAACAGAAAGAAAATGCAACTAGGAAAGGACTTACCAAGCGCTTACCTGTCCAGCCTAGCCGGCCTGCTACTGTGCGGCCCAGCCCACAGTGTAGTGCCAGTCACCCTCAACCTCCCGCCAGGAGGATGAGAGGCATGTGGCCACCGCACGCAAGCACGCGCCCCCGGCCACCTCCTGCTTCCCGCCGCTACCCCGACGCGCCTGTGGGCGCCACGCAACCTCCCTCGATCCCCTCTCACTTTCCCCTCTCTTCCTGGACCTCCTCCCCTCCTCTATCTCTCGGCCCCAAGCAAGACTGAGAAGCGCCGTCGCCGCCGCTCGTCGCAGTCGTAGCCACCACCGTCGTTCCGTTCCACCAGAGTGACCAAATGCTCCGCCTCGACGCCCTCACTCTCTCCATCGAGCTACATGTCGCTGGGAGGCCTGCTTCGCAGTCACTGCCATCGTCTTCAACCACGGCCGACCGAGATCTTCCTCGCCGGTCCACCGTCTGCAGGCCTTCCCCGAGCCCCTCGAGCCTCCTGTCTGAAGCGCTGTGAGCTCCTGCGTCTAACCCCGCCTCTTCCCGAGCTCGATTATGCCCCGTAGCCGTTGCCCCCTTGCCAACCGAATCGCGCTGCCACCTGGCCTCGTCGCCGATGTGGCTCCGGTGACCAATTGGTCATGTGCGTGTGCCCTTTGCGCTCGTAGCAACGCCTAGTGCCTCTCTAGCCTGCTACTTTTCTCGAACGCAAGCCGTAGCGCCAAACCCGCAACCACCCGAGATTCGGCCGCCGCTAAAACTCGTCGCCGGCCACTTTCCGGCCACCCCAGCACCACCTGCCACCACCACTACAAGCGCCGCAACGCCAGGAACCCGTAGAGCCCTTCCGCGCATCGAACCGTCGCCGGAGTAGTGATTCCGGCATGCCTCCGCCGTCTGTTGACGTCGCCGGTGGCTAATCCCCAGCCGTGCCGATGTGGCAGCGTCATTAGCGGCTAATGGCACCACTAATTGAACCCACGCCCACTGACACCGGGGCCCGCACACTAAGCTAACCCCTGACTAATTAAGTTTAATAAAACTAACTCTCTCTTAGTACAGAGACTATGACATGTGTGTCCCAGCGTCAGGTTTGACCTGGGCTGACGTTGTTGACCTGATGACGTCGCACTGACGTCAGGCTGACGCAGTAAATCATTTTCTGGATTAAATTTAATCCAGGAAATTCCAGAAAATGCCCAAAACTTCTAAAATTCATAGAAAATTATCTATAACTCCAAATAAGATAAATTATATATGAAAAATTATCAGAAAAATCCAATCTATCCATCTGTACTGGTTTCATTCATGTTAGAGCAACCTAACCTTGATGTTTAGATGAAACAAGATAATGCATTTATATGAGTTCATATTTTGGGTTTGCATTTGAATCTTTGATTCAAATGAACTCAAACCACCCTGTTCAAAGCTGCATTAGCCAAAACACACTCATTTTGCCATGTCATTGCATGCATCATATTGTTGCATATTGCCATGTAATGATTGTGTTACCGGTGTGATCTTCGTGGTAGGTTCCGCCTCCGAGGATATTCACGAGTATCCAGCTGAAGGGCAATACCCCTCTACCACTCTGTCAGGCAATCAAAACCCCCTTGTTCATTCCGATACAATCCCACACTCTTGCTCCTGCTCTCTTTTACTGCATTACGACAACAATGTTTCTACTGTTACATGCTGCGGTAGTTGAACCCCTTTCCTCTGCATGACCTATCATTGCCACAGTAAACAGATGAAACCCACTAGCATGAGTAGGAGTTGTTTGAGCCCTGATGTGCCTACTCATTCATGCTTGTTTGTCATGCCTGCTGCTGCTTAGAGTTGAGTCAGGTCTGATTCATCGGGGATGAATTCGAATGTGGTGAACATGTCCTATTATTGGGAGCCAAGTGTGTGAACACAATTTGGTAAAGGTAGCGGTGAGAGGCCATGTAGGAGTACATGGTGGGTTGTCTCATTGCAGCCGTCCTCAAGAACTGAGTTATGTGTTTGTGATCCATGAACAGTTACTACCACGCATTGGAATGCTTAAGTGCCCCTCTCGACTTATTAAGCAACCTGATCTCTGTCCAGGAGTTGCAACTAGTTTCTGGTGTTTGTAGGTAGTGTTAGTAGTCTACCAAGTGGCACCCGGTACACGTGGGCTTGGGACAGACTAGGCACAGTGGCACGGTGTACCGAGTGGCACCCGGATGGTGGTCTTGGGAGCCCTGCTCACATCGTTTGGGGCCATGAGCGACACCCCGGCCGGATCTCCTTGCGGATGGAACCCGAATAGGCGATAAAACTGGACGAGAGACTTGTGTGGTTAGTCAGGTCGTGGCCGACTCCCTTTCCAGGCTTCCTCTTAAAGGTTTCCGAGATACACGATGTGTACATGGTGGTTAGTGGCGAGAGCGTGTGTGAAGAAGTACACCCCAGCAGGGTTAACATCATCTATTCGAATAGCCGTGTCCGCGGTAAAGGACTTCCGGGTTGCTTGTATAGTTCATAGACAAGTGAAAGTGGATACGCTAAAATGCGCAAGATAAGTGTGAGTGCTATGGATGGCGTTATCGTAGGAAGACGGGAGCAGATCCATAGTGGTGTACTGATATGGCGAATATGTGGACTCATGTGCGCCACCTCAAAGAGTTACTTGTAGTCGTAGTTTAGGATAGCCACCGAGTCAAAGCTGTCTTGCTGCAGTTAAACTCCACCATCCCCTTGTTGATACTGATGCATATGTAGCTAGTTCTGATGTAAGTCTTGCTGGGTACATTTGTACTCACGTTTGCTTAATTTATGTTTTTGCAGAGAGACTTCAGTCTCGCTAGTAGTTCCACGTGGACTTCGACGTTTAGCGTGTAACCCCAGCTACGAGCTTGTACCTTGGGAGGGTCTTGTAGTTAGTGAGGCTTCTCAACCTTTTTCTTTTGTAGTTGTCTGTAATCAGACAAGTTAAGCTTCCGCATGTGCTTGTTGCTTGTATGCTCTGTATGTTGGGTCATCAGACCCATGTTTGTACTATCTGGCTCTTCGGAGCCTAATGAATAAATACTTTGAGTCGTAGAGTTTTGTTGTGATGCCATGTTGTATTTACACATATCGACCATATTGTGTGTATGATTGAAATGCTTGGTATGTGTGGGATCCGACAACCTAGTTGTCTATCATTGGTGGCCTCTCTTATGGGGAAATGTAGTCTAGTGCTTCCACTGAGCCATGGTACTCTGCTACAGCCCGGTTTACCCGAGTCCTGTTAGCCCAGTTGCTACTGCTCCGGAACACTTAGACTGGTCGGCATGTGTCCTTCTTCGATCATGTGTCTGTCCCTACGGGGAAATGTCACGCGGTGTCTTTCGGAGTCCTGCTAGCCTGCTACAGCCCAGATTCCCGGAGTCCTGCTAGCCCAGTTGCTACAGCCCGAATTCACTTGCTGATGACCGACACGTTCGTTGCTGGGTCATGTATGCCTGTCCCCGTAAGTTAGCGCCACTTTGGGTTCACGACTAGTCATGTCGGCCCGGGTTCTCTGTCATATGGATGCTAGCGACACTATCATATACGCGAGCCAAAAGGCGCAAACGGTCCCGGGCCAGGTAAGGTGCCACCCGTGGGAATACCGTGCGTGAGGCCGCAAAGTGATATGTTGCGTTACATGCTAGATCGGTGTGACTTAAGATCAGGGTCCTGACATAGATGTCCTCTTCGGGGACAAAAATCATTTCCGCCGAGAGCCAGTCTGGTTTGAGGTGGTGGACCTTGAGAGCGCCTATCATGCATTGCTTGGCCGACTTGCCTTGGCCAAGTTTATGGCGGTCCCCCACTATGCTTACCTAAAGATAAAGATGACGAGCTCCAAGGGAATCCTGACCATAGCGGGAGACTACAAGAAGTCGTCCGCCTGCGCAGCACAGAGTAGCCGGCTAGCCGAGTCCCTCCTGATCGCGGCTGGGAAGCGGCTCCTTGACCGGGTTGTGGCAATGGCAGGCAAGCAGCCGGAAATGTCACCCAACCCCAAGGAGTCGGAAGCTGAGGGCTCGTTCAAGCCGGCCAAAGAGACAAAGAAGATACCCTTGGACCCGGAGCACCCGGAGAGGCACGCTATCATAGGTGCAAACCTTGACAGCAAATAGGAAGGCGAGCTCGTCGATTTCCTCCGAATCGGGACATCTTTGCATGGTCACCCAAGGACATGCCGGGTGTTCTGACGGAATTCGCCGAGCACAAGCTACACGTCCGGTCTGATGCCAAGCCAGTCAGGCAGCTCTTGCGCCGTCTGTCAGAAGAAAAGAGAAGAGTTGTTGGAGAAGAGATAGCCCAGCTTCTAGCAGCCGGCTTCATTATGGAAGTATTCTTTCCAGAGTGGCTAGCCAACCCGGTCCTAGTGCTGAAGAAGAACAAGCAATGGCGCATGTGTATTGATTATACCAGCCTCAATAAAGCATGCCCCAAAGACCCGTTCGGTTTGCCAAGAATCGACCAAGTGATTGACTCCACAGCCGGATGCGAGCTGCTGAGTTTTTTGGATGCGTATTCAGGATACCACCAGATCAAGCTGAACTCGGCCGACAAGCTGAAGACCGCCTTCATCACGCCATTCGGAGCCTTCCGCTACCTAACCATGACGTTCGGCTTGAGGAATGCCGGTGCCACGTTTCAGCGTTGCATGCAGAAGTGTCTCCTCAAGTAGCTCGACCGAAACGCCCACGTCTATGTGGATGATGTTGTTGTGAAGACAGAGAAGCGTGGAACGCTACTAGAAGACCTCAAGGAGACCTTTGAGAATTTGCGTACCCGGAGAAATGTGTCTTTGGAGTACCAGCCGGCCAGCTTCTTGGCTTTCTGGTCTCAAAGCGCAGCATAGACTGCAACCCTGTGAAGATCAAGGCCATTGAGAGGATGGAAGTGCCCACCCGACTGCTGGACGTGCAAAAATTCACCGGCTGCTTGGCACACATCAGCCGCTTCATCAGTCGGCTGGGCGAGAAGGCTCTTCCCATGTACCAGCTCATGAAGAAGACCACTTTTTTCGAATGGAACGACAAGGCGGATGAAGCTTTTCTCCAGCTCAAGAAGATGTTGACCACTCCGCCTGTACTGGCGGCTCCGACTCCTAAGGAGCCCATGCTCCTATACATCGCCGCTACTAGCCGGGTGGTCAGCACAGTCACAGTGGTGGAACGCAAGGAAGAAGGCAAAGCACTACCCGTCCAGAGGCCTGTGTATTACCTGAGTGAAGTGATGTCCGCCTCCAAGCAAAAATACCCCCACTACCAGAAGATGTGCTACGGCGGCACTTTGTCGCCAAGAAACTGAAGCCATACTTCGAAGAGCACCCAATCACTGTGGTGTACACAGCTCCACTTGCAGAGATCATTGGAAGCCGAGACGCTTCAGGCCGACTGGCCAAATGGGCCATAGATTTGCCCCCCTACACCATCTACTACCAGCCTCGCACCGCCATCAAGTCGCAAGCACTGGCCGACTTCCTCGTCGACTGGGCCGACACCCAATACCTGCCGCGAGCGCCAGACTCCACCCATTGGCGGATGCACTTTGATGGTTCCAAGATGCGCACCGGTTTGGGAGCCGGCATCGTCCTCACCTCTCCCAAAGGCGACAAGCTCAGATATGTGCTGCAAATCCATTTTGCCGCCTCCAAACAACGTCGCTGAATCCGAAGCACTCATTCACGGGCTCCGGTTTGCCAAGGAACTCGGCATTCGCTGGATCCTATGCTATGGTGATTCCGACTTGGTGGTCCAGCATTCGTCAGGCGACTGGGACGCCAAGGATGCAAATATGGCGAGTTACCGCTTCCTCGTGCAGCAACTCAGTGGATACTTTGAAGGGTGCGGGTTTCTCCATGTGCCAAGGAATGACAATGAGCAAGCAGATGCCTTGGCACGAATCGGCTCCACCCGGCAAGCAATACCAACCGGCGTCGCCCTACAACGCCTCTTCAAGCCGTCCGTCAAGCCATCGCTAGAGTTGGATTCCATCTTTGTGCCGGCTATTCCTGAAGCAGTGGATCCGACTTGAGGACCCCAGCAGCCGGCACGAGGAATTCGGCAGGCGACCCGGGGACTACAGTAGCCGCACCCGGCCCGGGGACTTCAGAACCCAGCCTGGGGACCGCAGTAGTCAGCCAGGGGACTTCATCGACTCAGCAAGCGGCAGTCTTAGCAATCGAAGAAATTGCAGCACCTTCATGGGCCAAGCCCATCCTCAACTTCCTAGTAAACAAAGAGCTGCCGACTGATGAGATCTCGGCCCGGCAAGTGCAACGCCGGGCAGCAGCATGCACCATAGTCAACAGAGAGCTTGTAAGGCGTAGTGTCATTGGTGTCTACCAGCGCTGCGTGGAGCCGGAGCAAGGCCAATCAATCCTCAAAGATATTCATCAAGGCGAGTGTGGTCACCACGCGGCTTCAAGAGCACTCGTGGCCAAAGCTTTCCGCCACAGTTTCTTCTGGCCGACTGCTCTAGAAGACGCGAAAGATCTAGTCCAGATATGCAAAGGGTGCCAGAAGTTTCACTCACAGCCACATCAGCCGGCTTCCGCCCTCAAGACTATTCCCATTGCCTGGCCCTTTGCCGTCCGGGGCCTGGACATGGTGGGACCATTCAAGACGGCGTGCGGCAGCATGACTCATATGCTTGTCGTGATGGACAAGTTCACCAAGTGGATAGAAGCAAAGCCAATTAAAAAATTGAATGGTCCGACTGCTGTGACTTTCATCTCCGACATCACCATCTGGTATGGCATACCACACAGCATCATCACCGACAACGGCACAAACTTTGCCAAAGGCGCCTTGGCCTGTTTCTGCGCGACGCAGGGCATCCGACTGGACTTAGCCTCCGTTGCCCACCCGCAGTCAAACGGCCAAGTGGAGCGTGCAAACGGCCTCATCTTGTCCGGCATCAAGCCCCGACTGGTCGAGCCTCTGGAGCGTTCGGCCAGCTGCTGGCTCGACGAGCTGCCGGTCGTCCTCTGGAGCCTGCGCACAACTCCGAACAAGTCAACCAGCTTCACGACTTTCTTCCTTGTCTACGGTGCCGAGGCCGTCATCCCGACGGACATAGAATTTGACTCCCCTCGAGTCACCATGTACACCGAGGAGGAGGCAGAAGAAGCACGACAAGACGGCGTCGATCTGCTGGAAGAGGGTCGGCTACTGGCACTCAGCCAGTCCACCATCTACCAGCAGAGCCTGCGCCGATACTACAACCAGCCAGCCAGCACAAGCTTTCGGCACCTTGGGAAGGCCCCTTCATCATCAGCAAGGTGTTGGGCAATGACTCCTACTACCTGATCGATGCTCAGAAGCCTCGAGCGCACAAAAGAGATGACTCCGGCAAGGAGACGGAGCGACCATGGAATGCAAACCTCCTCCGAAGGTTTTACAGTTGATGCAGTATGTACCACGCCAACTTTTGTATTAAGTACGAAGACTCCGGGTCCCCTGAGAAGAGCTCGGGGACTGCTCTCTTTTATCTATATGGTAAGTATTACGCATGTTATTGTGTTACTTCATTAGTCCGTCTGGCACCGGGTTCGACCAGTCAACCCGGGGACTTGTCGCCTTGTACTATGAAATGCTTCCTGCAGCCGGACAAGTAATGTGTTGCCACTTAAGTTTTCTCCTGCCAGCAGCCGTAGCTTGCAGAGCGACTGTTCGGTCGGCAGGAGTCAAGGCAGAAAGGGTGTCCGCATGAAAATGGCTAAGGACCCAAAGCATACACATAGTCCAAGCCGGCCTCCCGCGTCGCCGACCGGCTGCTGAGCAGCCGGCCGGCCGGTTTCTACTGAACTTGCTAGAAAACTCTAAACCGGCTAAGTACTTGCCTCCCCAAAGTGGCTAAGTACTTGACCCAGCCACAGTCCGCAGAGCGGCTGTTTGGCTGGCAAGACGGCAACCAAGGGAAGGCGGCAAAGGAAAAAAGCCAAAAGAGCAGAAAGCAAGGAAAGATAGAACTCGGCAAATATATTTACATATCAAAAGGCCCTTGGCCAACATCCAACAAGAGTTTGAAATACACCCCACGGGTGGAATTGTGCAAAGTTAACGAAGTTTGTCGAGACTGATAGACAGGTAAAAACAAAGATAAACTGGCGGCCTAGGAAGCAGCAGACGGGTTCGGTGGAGCGGTAGAGTTGGTGGTGTCGGTTGGCGGAGCGGCCGGCTGGTCAGTCTCCGCTTGGCCGCCTTCAGTAGTAGTCGGCTTGCTCGGGCGTGGCTCGTTGCTGGAGGCGCGGTCGAGCTAAGGCTGGCCGTCCGCTCCGACCTCTGGCGCCTCCTCTACACCTTCCTCCTCCTTCTCGTCTTGTTCCTCGCCGCTGGAGTCGATCACCTCGGCCGAGTCCTCGCCGTCTTCTGGGTTCAGCCCGAACCACTCTGGTGGCGCCTCCGCGCCGTTCTCGGCCCACTCCGGGATGAAGATGCTGGTGTTGGTGTACTCGGCAATTGCCGCCGCTCGCTTGACAAGATCATCCTCCACCGCCGCCAGCTCCTCCTGGGCCTCCAGTCGAAACATGGTCAACTGGGCTAGATTTAGCCCAGGGTACCACGCATTGACGAACTCCGAGGCCCAACGTGCTCCAGCCTGGGCCGAGGAGCCCTTTCAGGCCTCAAGACAGCCGGCCGCCACCTCCAGCCAGTCGGCAGTCCGATTGGGAGTGTGCGGTGCCGGCATGTCCGGCCACAGGGCGGCGATCGCCTGGGCGCCGACACGTTGAAGATTCGGGGGGCGTCGGCAGCAATCTTCGCACCTTCCGCCCTCCGCCCTTCGCGATCGGCCTCGATGGACTGATTGGCGCAACGGAGTGACCGGGGAAGAAGTCTGCTCAAACAGAAAGCCAAAAAGCCAAAGTTAGAAACAAGAAACCAGCCTGATCAGAAGACGGCAGCTCGAAGAAAGAGTAAGGAGGGAAGCTCACCGTCAACCATGTCTTCGATCTCGTCGAAGCCGTCAGTCAGCATTGCCTCCTTGTCGGTCCAGGCAGAGCGCTTGATCTCGAAGTCAGCCAGGAGACTGGCCTCCTTGTCCTCCCCCTCCTTCTGGGCTTTCTTGAGAAGCTCCGCCTGCTCCGCTAGTTGCGTGACCAGCCGGTCACGCTCTTCGGTTAGCTTGCTGCATTCCGTCTCCTTGGCCCGAAGCGCGGTGTTGGCGTCACCCAGCTGCTGCTGCAGGGCGCCGTTGGCCTCTGAAAGAGAGGGAAGAAAGAAAAAGGCATCAGCAGCCAGCAGAGAAGAAGTACAGTCGTCGGGGAGATCCGGCCCTACTCCTCAGCAGTCGGCCGGAATCTCGGGGACTACAGCCCGCGGGTGCGCCAGCGCGCCCCCACAGAGAAAGAAAAGAAGTCATCAATATCAACGAAAAGAAGAACAGTCGCCGGGAAGATCCGGCCCGACTGCTGAGCAGTCGGCCCGAATCTCGGGGACTACAGCCTGCGGGTGCGCCAGCGCGCCCCCGCAGAGAAAGAAGCAAAGACTTACTCCGGCTTTCCGACAAGTCGGCGGTCCGTTGAGTTAGCTCCTGGACCTTGGAGTTGAAGACGGTCGCACGAAGATTGTGATAATCCTGCAATAAAGATATCAGACAACGTTAGTACTCGGAGCTTGCCAGTTTAAAGTTCCGAGCCGCCTGCTCTGCAGCCGGCCCGAAACTTGGGGACTACACCCAGTTGGGGCGCTGACGCGCCCCCACAAAGAAGCATAGAAGTCAAAACAGCAAGAAGTATACCCGGACGGCTGCTCGTGATTCCAAGAACGCATTGTTGCAACGCTTAAGAGCGTCGGCTTCGGCCTGAAGCTTGGCTTGGACGTCCAGGATCGCCGTGTTCAAGGGGCCCGTCCCGCCTCCCCGCACCCACCATGTGGGTGCGGCGCTGGTCGCCTCGGCGTCCGGAATTGAAGAGCTCGCGGCGGCAGTCTCCTGCGGGCGTGGCGCCGAAGCCGCCTTTGCAAGCCGGCGACGCGTCGGGGTGCGGACCTCAGGAGTTGGGTCCGTCGCCATCTCTTCTCCGGCTGGTGGCGCCGGTGGATCGGCCGGCTGCTTGTCCCGGGCCTCCTCAGAGGGCGGTGGCCGGGGCACGGTTGCGTCCGGCATGCACTACAAAAAAAAGACACATCCGTGACATTTTGGGCCGAACGAAATTTTTTCTGTCATACATATGACACTTCTATGACGATAATTGTGACAAAACCCGGTATCATCATAGATGTGGTGGGCTCCTACTTCTATGACAAAAAATCATGACAGAAAATGGGCTTTTCGTCCTGGGCGGGCCGGAGACGCAGCTGCATGACATTCTTTGGGCCGTCCATGACGGAAAAAACCGTGGTAGAAGCGAGGGCGAGGAAAATTTCGGGGAGTTCCCGGTTACGGTGGGAGGTCGGGGGCCAAGCGATGCGCGTTTCTCTCGTACACGTACGCGCGTGTGTGCGAGGCGTTGGCTCTAACTGAACCCGAGCGAGGCGTTGGGCTCTAACTGAACCCGAGCGATTGCACTGCAGGCTACGCGTTACTGCACCCGAGCGATTGATCAATGGCTGTTAACTGAACCCGATCGAGCGACTCCTTCGCTACTGCTGCTAAATGAAGCCGATCGATGCTGCCTCAAGGATGAACAGTGAGCGTTGCGCGGGGGGGGGGGGGGGGGGTTGGATGAACTGTGAGCGGTGGCGTTGCCTCTGGATGAACAGGACCCCGTGGTGTGGTGGAGGGCTGGATGAACAGTAGACGGTGGAGGGGTGCCCGTGGAGGGGTGGTTGAACAGGACCCCGTGGTGTGGAGGGCTGGATGAACAGTAGACGGTGGAGGGGTGGTTGAACAGTAGCCGGTGGAGTATCGCGCGGTGGAGGCTGGATGAACAGGAGCCCGTGGAGGCTGGAGGAGGTCGACTGTGGAGATGAACAGTATCCCGTGGAGTCCCGTTTTGCAGTACGCCACACCCCTCCCGATGAACAGGACCCCCGTTTCGACCGTAGGAGGTCCGTTTCGTCCGTTTTGCGGTACGCCACACCCCTCCCGATCAACAGGACCCCCGTTTCAACCGTAGGAGGTCCGTTTCATCCGTTTTGCGGTACGCCACACCCCTCCCGATCAACAGGCTCCCGTTTCGACTATAGGAGGTCCGTTTCCTCCGTTTTGCGGTACGCCACACCCCTCCTGATTAACAGGACCCCCGTTTCGACCGTAGGAGGTCTGTTTCCTCCGTTTTGCGGTACGCCACACTCCTCCCGATCAACAGGACCCCTGTTTCGACCGTAGGAGGTCCGTTTCCTCCGTTTTGCGGTACGCCACACCCCTCCCCATGAACACGACGCATTCCGTTGCCTCCCCATGAACACGACGCATTTTGTTGCCTTCCCATGAACACGACGATGACGCTGTTTCTCCGTTCCGCCCAGCCATGTACACGAGCCCTGGCCGTACGTATGCGCGAGTAGGCGTTCGAGACCCCGCCCGTATGTACACATACGTGGCCGTATTTTCTTTCTTGCACCCTGGCCGCTGTACGTACGTGTACATGCTACGTGCGCGCCTCTACTACGACACGTACACGCCTCTACTACGACACATGCGCGCCTCTACATCCACCAGTATATATGTACGTACACGTTCGCGACCAGAATGACAACACTACATACGCTTCGACCAGGTGTGTAACATCCCAAATTTTCAATTTGGAATGTTATACATTATATCATCATCGCATAGCATATTTTATTGCATTTTGGCAAATCCTCGATAAATCCTAAGCAACTCAAGGACCCTCGGAGAGAGTTGGCGATTTTCCCGGTTTTTCATATTTGATTTTATCAAATAATAAAACGAGGATTTTTGGTTTTAATTATTTTTCTCTCCGAAAATATTTTATATTAAAAATAAATGTGAGGAGAAGATATGAATTTTCCAAAATAATTGAAATATTGGAGGAAAAATATTAAAATCAAATATTGGATTTTATTCGGATTTTATTTGCAATTTTAATTGCATTAAAAAATTGCACGTTTTCAAAACCGCATTTTTGGGCCAAGAAAATGTTCACATTGTTCTTATTATTTTAATTAGACGGGGAAAATTTGTTTTAACATTTTGGCATTTTTATTTATTTTTCTGCGATTTTTTTAGATTCGGCGAATATTAAAAAAAAAAATCCCGCGCCCGACTCGGCCGAGGCCCAGCCGAGCCAGGCCGGCCCATCCCCACGTCGTCTCCCTCCCGAGCACGCCGTCGCGCCGCCCGAGTCCGGCTCGAGCACGCCCCGCCGCCGCCTTGCCCCCTCCTCCACGCCACCCCTCCCCCTCCTTAAATACCCCCATGCCCCGCCACCTCTCCCCACCCCGCCGCCCAACCCGCACCCGCCGACGCCGCCTGCAGCGCCCGCGCCGCCGCCGCCGCCGCCACCGCCCCGCCGCCGTGCGCCGCCTCCCGCCGTCGCCCCGCAGCCGTGCGCCGCCGCCCGCCGCCTCCCGCCGTCGCCCCGCAGCCGTGCGCCGCCGCCCGCCGCCTCCCGCCGTCGCCCCGCCGCCGTCCGCCGCCTCCCGTCGTCGCCCCGCCGCCGCCCGAGTCTCGCCCGAGCCCAGCCGCCCCGCCGGAGCCCCGCCGGAGCCGCCCGCCGAGGTAGCCGAAGCCGCCGCCGCCGAGTCCGGTTTTAAAAAAAAACCGATTCGGTTTATTTTTTTCTAAACCCTAGTTTTTTTATAGATCGGTTTATTTTTTTGGTTTTATTACTTAGTGAACGTTCACCGACCCATTCGTTTTAACGAACGTGTTTGTCGGATTGTCGTTGTTAACGAACGTTCGTTCGTTTAACTGTTCGTCAGTTTTCCTTTTTCATCGGATTTTCCGCGATTATTCCAGATCGCGATTTCTGATCAGATCTTCGTTTTCGTTTAACTTTTCGCTCGTTTATCGAAATCAGGCGATTCAAGTGCCTAGAGTTTCGTCTCGAAATTCTCATTCCGTTTAACCCACTCAAACAAGTTTTTGCTACTGTAATATTTGACCTAGATCCAGATTAGTAAATGAAGCTTGTTTCTTCCGCCGTTTGACTTTTGTTGCTTCGTTTGAGTTGAATCTTTTTGCAAACCGGAGTTCTTAAGTTGAACTTTCTGGTTGGATCTTTCATTTGAGTTTTACTTGTTCATTATATGAGTACTTATTGATTGCTTGTTTGTTTGCGATAGAGTACCCGGAGTGCGCCGCTTGTTACTTCGATTCTCTAGGTTTCACGGATCATCAGCAAGGCAAGTAACACTTTGATCATACTCTTCCATACCCAGTTTTTATTGCATTAGATCAACCCTCAAACATTGCATGGTTAGGATCTAATTAAATTGTGGGTATTGGGAAGTAGTTGAGGTAGTACCTATTACCGATTTTGTTATCAAACCCTTGGGAGTTACTTCTACGTTGCTTATATCGCTGTGCTATGCTTGTAGACGTGGATTGGGTTTGAGAGATATTCACGACAGATGTGAGATTGTTAACTAATGGTTTACTTAAGGTGGCAACTAAAACTCACATCTGGGTGGATTGAGGCACCTGGAGAACCCAGTGCTGCCTGTATTTTTGGATATCCCGGAGTACCCGTGTGATCATCCTATGGACCGCCACCCAGGCTCAAAGGGATCATGAGATTATTCATGCTAGAAACTTCCGTGTGCAGCCACAAGCTATTATGGGCTCTAGCATAGTTGATTAAGTTGTGTGAGCTCTTGAAGAGGTAGACTAGCAGATGTAGGGGATGTAGGTGGTACGGTCTACCCAGAGTAGAGAGTTTACGCTTCTGAAAGACTGTGTCTCGGTCATCCGTTTCTCAAACATCATGTAGTGCGAGAATCAAGCGGAGGCGATCGAGTCTTGTGGGGAAAAGTGCACAAACCTCTGCAGAGTGTACAAACTAATCATGGTTAGCCGTGTCCCCGGTTATGGACAACTTGAGTATCTAGTACTTGGATTATCATGTGAATCTCATCATCATGTTACTTTAATTAATTTTGTTGGGTTAGTGATGATACTTAATTGGGATTGAGTTGGAGGTACCTTCTCAATGTTTCACAACCACCATGATAGTTAAATAAAATTTATTCCTTTGCAGTAGGGAAAAATTGGCTTTTCGCAAAACTGTAACCATAGAGCTTTCCACCAGCCATATATGCATGTAGTATAGCATTACTATGTTCATCATTCTCTATGTGTTACATTGCCAGCATATTCCATGTGCTGACCCATTTTCGGGCTGCAACGTTTCATGTTGCAGACTTTTCAGACGACGAGTAAGGTGCCTTAGGTCGTGGTCTTATACTCAGTGATGCCGTTGGAGTTGATGGACTCACTTATCTTCGAAGCCTTCCGCTGTTATCGTATTTAGATGGCCTTAAGCCATATTTATCATACTTATTCTCTCTTGAGATATTCGTTGTAATAAGTGTGTGATTGCTACTCTGTTATAAATCCTCCATTTGTACTGTGTGTGTCAGTATTACTGATCCAGGGATGACACTGGTGCACAGCAGCACAGACTGTTTGAGGTCTGGTCGCTACAAAGGTGGTATCAGAGCACACACTAACTGTAGGACACGACCACTAAGCTTAAACCCTAGAACACTTCTCTCTTCTCATTTCTGATTCCTCTCCACTTTCTACTCTTTTAGGAATGGCGGATGCAAGGAGCAAGTTCATGCAACCAGATGAAGATACGCCTTTTGGACGACACTTGAAGGAAGTCACTAAGTACTTGAACATTGGAATACCAAGCATCACCGGAACCTACAACGCCACATTACCTGAAGAGGAGAGCTGGAAGATTCAAGTTCAAGTCCCAGGAAGGACGTTTGCGCCAGTCACTGAGCCTATAAAATTGGCTTTTGAAGCACCAACCTGGAGTTTAGGGAAGAGCATGGCAGCCCACATCTCTATGGGACGCGTTGGAGAAGTCTACCACAAGGAGCTTAAGGATACTATTTATCAGATTTGTGGACGCCGAGACGAGCAATGGGAGATGATTAGGACCAAGAAGGATGGATCAATTGCAGCTTTCATCCAGGAGCAAAACCAACACATTCGTCGCTAGGAGAACCAGATGTGCTCAGACAAGAAAGATCTGAAGAAGGCATTGACGAAGATCAAGGAGCTGGAGGAAGAACTCAAGGCTACAGGCGAGGATTATTTGGAGGAAATCGTCGCACTAGTAGGGAAGAATGACGACCTGGAGAAGAAGATTGGAATATTCATGGGAAATCCAGTGCCAAAAGCAGAAGATGATGAATGCGCTTGCCCGGATAACTACATCATCATCGACGACACCGACTCGGACCCCAGTGAAGACGACTTTGTTCATGAAGCTGGAGCAGATATCATGGAGTCTTCGACTGATCAGAATTTCTAGTAGACCACCATATCAGTAGTAGTTTTCCCCCATTTATATAGTATAGTTCAAGCACTTTTGTAATGCTAGTTAGATCGATTGTATGCCTTGTGTGAATTGATTGAGTGATATTGATTGTGTTTGTCTCATGAGCATATGGGTAGTGTTTTCTCTCTAGACCTCATTCTATTCTAAACTCTCATCTTTTCTAACCTACCAGATGCCTCCGAGACGCGACACCGGATTTGTTTTCCCACCGGAGATCACCCAGTTGATTCAGCAACAGAATGCCCTGATGCAAGTGTTAGTACAGAACCAAGGCAACAACAACAACAACCCACCACCACCACCTGTTGATCACTTAGCCCGTTTCTTGAGGCTAAATCCGCCGGTGTTTTCCAGCAGCACCGAGCCGATTGTTGGAGATGATTGGCTCCGCAAAGTTGGAAGGGAGTTGACCACTGCAGGATGCACAGATGCGGAAAGAGTGCGTTTTGACACTGTCACTGTCACATGGACCCGCAGCATCATGGTGGGAGAATTACACAGCCACACATCCTATTGACACTGTCACATGGGACCAGTTTCAGCAAGCTTTCCGTACAGCCCATGTTTCAGCAGGAGCTATGGCTATGAAGAAGCGTGAGTTTCGCAACCTACGCCAAGGAGGACGCACCGTAGGCCAGTATGTGGAGGATTTCAGTAAGTTAGCATGTTATGCACCAGATGACGTTGCTACAGATGGAGCCAAGCAGGAGAAGTTCCTCGAAGGATTGAATGATGAGCTGAGCATGTAGCTAATGGTAGCAACCTTCAACAACTACCAGGAGTTGGTAGATAGAGCGCTCATGATTGAAGGGAAGCAGCAGCAGATTGAAAACCGTAAGAGGAAGTACGGACAAGGGAAGTACAACTCTGGAGCTCAGCAGAAGCCACGTTTTGCCCCGAAATCAGGAGGACAGTTTCAGCATACCCATGGAGGAGGTAGTTCGCACAACCATAGTGGACCCAAGAATGGTAATGGGAATGGAGGAAGCAACAGGCAGAACCGTAATACCCCATCTACCCCGGCCAAGAGGGATCTAAGTCACATTACTTGTTTCAAGTGCCAAAAGACTGGAAATTATGCAACTGATTGTCCTGAAGCCCAGAATGGAAATGGCAATGGAAGCTCTGGGAAGAAGCCGAACCCTTTCAGCAAAGGACAAGTGAACCACGTGAGCGTGGAAGAGGTTGAAGCACAGCCTGATGCAGTAATAGGTAAGTTTATGGTTAAGTCATTTACTGCACTCGTTCTTTTTTATACTGGTGCATCGCATTCATACATATCAAGGGGATTTGTGGATAAGTATAAACTGCCAACCCAAGCCCTTAGGTCACCCATGTTAGTAACCTCGCTAGGAGCAGAGTATACGGCTAGTTTATGGTGTGAACGGTTACCATTAAGGATTGGTAACTACCTGTTTCCCTCAGACCTAATAATGTTGGAATCGCAAGGATTGGATGTGATATTAGGCATGGATTGGTTATCAAAGTATGAAGGGAATATTGAGTGCGCCAGTAAGTCGATTTTGCTTACCACCCCAGAAGGAAGAAGGATTAAGTATGTATCCCGGCATGTGCCGAAGAGGACTCAAGTGAATTCCTTATCAGGAGTTGTACAGGAGGAAGTACCAGTGGTGAAGGATTACCCGGATGTATTTCCAGAAGAGTTGCCAGGCATGCCACCGGATAGAGACATTGAGTTCTTGATTGAAATTTTGCCAGGCACAGGGCCAATATCTAAGAGACCGTACAGGATGCCCGCAAAAGATTTGGAGGAGATTAAGAAGCAGATTAAGGAGTTGTTGGATAAAGGCTATTTTTGCCCAAGTTCGTCACCTTGGGGATCGCTAGTACTTCTAGTGGAGAAGAAAGATGGATCGTTGAGGATGGTTGTTGATTACCGTGGATTGAATGAAGTGACCATCAAAAACAAGTACCCACTGCCGATGATCAATGATCTGTTTGACCGCTTACAAGGAGCTAAGGTATTTTCCAAGATCATTCTACGAGCAGGATACCATCAGTTAAAGATTCGAGAGCAGGATATACCTAAGACGGCTTTTACCACCAGATATGGGCTATATGAGTATACCGTTATGTCATTTGGTCTGACTAACGCACCTGCCTATTTCATGAACCTGATGAACAAAGTGTTTATGGAGTTTTTGGATAAGTTCGTCGTGGTGTTCATTGACGATATTTTAGTCTACTCCAAGAATGAAGAAGAGCATAAGGAGCATTTGCGTTTGGTACTTGAGAAGCTCAGAGAACATCAGTTATACGCCAAGTTCAGCAAATGTGAATTTTGGCTGAAGGAAGTTTGATTCCTCGGACATGTTATATCCGGAGAAGGAATAGTAGTAGACCCCACCAAAGTTGACACAGTAACAAGTTGGGAATCACCCACGTCAGTTGGAGAGATCCGGAGTTTTCTTGGACTCGCAGGATACTACCGGAGGTTTATTGAGAATTTCTCAAAGATTGCAAAACCCATGACTGAGCTATTGAAGAAGGACACCAAGTTCAATTGGACTGACGAATGAGAAGCTAGTTTCCAAGAGTTGAAGAAACGATTGGTTACATCACCAGTGTTGATTCTGCCAGATCAACGCAAGGATTATGAAGTATATTGCGACGCTTCTCGTCGAGGACTTGGAGCAGTGCTTATGCAGGAAGGAAGAGTTGTGTCATATGCTTCACGACAACTTAAACCCCATGAGAAGAATTATGCCACGCATGATTTGGAATTAGCCGCCGTAGTGCATGCGTTGAAGTCATGGAGACATTTTCTCATCGGAAACCATTGTGAGGTTTACACGGATCACTAGAGTTTGAAGTACATTTTCACGCAGAAGGATTTGAATCTCAGGCAGAGGAGATGGTTGGAGCTTATTAAGGACTATGATATGAGATTGCATTATCACCCAGGGAAGGCTAACGTAGTAGCAGATGCGTTGAGCCGCAAGAGCCATGTCAACACACTCATGACCGGAGAGTTACCCCAGGAGTTAGCCGAGGATCTTCACGAGCTATGTTTGGAGATAGTACCGAGGGGCTATTTAGCAACGTTGGAGATTTAGTCTACCTTTATGGAAAATATCAGAGAAGCTCAGAAGACAGACAAGGAGATTGATGAGATAAAGGAAAAGATGAGCAAAGGAAAAGCCAAGGGATTTCGTGAGGATGAGCACGATACCTTATGGTTTGAGGACCGCGTTTACGTGCCCAATGATCCGGAGATCAGGAAGTTGATCTTGCAAGAGGCCCATGATTCACCGTATTCGATTCACCCAGGAAATACCAAGATGTATTTGGATTTGAAGGATACTTTCTGGTGGACCGGAATGAAGAAGGATATTGCGGAGTATGTAGCAGTTTGTGATGTATTTCAGAGAGTGAAGGCAGAACATCAGAAGCCAGCGGGATTGCTACAACCATTGTCGATACCCGAATGGAAGTGGGATAAACTAGGCATGGATTTTATCACGGGATTGCCCAGGACTCGTTCAGGCTATGACTCAACATGGGTTGTAGTCGACCGTTTGACGAAAGTAGCTCATTTCATCCCAGTGAAGACCACTTACACCAGTGCTAAGTTGGCAAAGATATACATGACCAGAATCGTATGTTTGCATGGAGTTCCGAGGACCAATGTATCAGATAGAGGAACCCAGTTTACCTCGAAGTTTTGGAATTAGTTACATGAAACCTTGGGAACCAGGCTAGAATTCAGTACAGCCTTTCACCCACAGACAGATGGACAGACCGAGAGAGTCAATCAGATTTTGGAAGACATGTTAAGAGCTTGTGCGCTAGATTATGGATCTAGTTGGGACGACAATTTGCCGTATGCAGAGTTTTCATACAACAACAGTTATCAAACCAGTTTGAAGATGGCCCCTTTCGAAGCTTTGTACGGAAGGAGGTGTAGAACACCATTGCTATGGGACGAAGTTGGAGACCGTCAGTTGTTTGGACCAGATTTGGTTAAGGAGTCTGAACAGAAAGTGAGGTTGATTCGCGATAGGCTCAAGGTAGCCCAGTCCAGGAAGAAGAGTTATGCGGATTCTAAACGTAAGGAGACAGTTCACGAAGTCAGAGACAGAGTTTATCTTTGAGTATCACCACTTCGAGGAGTGAAGCGCTTTGGAGTTAAGGGAAAGTTAGCGCCTCGTTTTGTAGGACCATACAGAGTTTTGGAACGTATGGGAGAAGTTGCCTACAAGCTGGAATGGCCTGAAGGATTGTCAGGAGTTCATGATGTTCACGTTTCCCAGTTGAAGAAGTGCCACGCAGAGATGGCTGAGATACCACTGAGAGATACAGTGCCACTGGAAGCGATTCAGCTGGAAAGTGATTTGACCTATGAGGAGAAACCAGTTAAGATTCTTGAGTATGCCAGCCGAGTAAACCGCAGTAAGGTTATCAAGTTTTCCAAAGTCCAGTGGAGTCACCATACGGAAGATGAAGCCACCTGGGAGCGAGAGGAAGATCTACGGAAGAACCACTCTCACCTATTTTCTAGCCAACCCGAATCTCGAGGGCGAGATTCATCTTAAGGGGGTAGGTTTGTAACATCCAAAATTTTCAATTTGGAATGTTATACATTAGATCATCATCGCATAGCATATTTTATTGCATTTTGGCAAATCCTCGATAAATCTTAAGCAACTCAAGGACCCTCGGAGAGAGTTGGGGATTTTCCCGGTTTTTCATATTTGATTTTATCAAATAATAAAACGAGGATTTTTGGTTTTAATTATTTTCTCTCCGAAAATATTTTATATTAAAAATAAATGAGAGGAGAAAATATGACTTCTCCAAAATAATTGAAATATTGGAGGAAAAAATATTAAAATCAAATATTGGATTTTATTCGGATTTTATTTGCAATTTTAATTGCATTAAAAAATTGGACGTTTTCAAAACTGCATTTTTGGGCCAAGAAAATGTTCACCTTGTTCTAATTATTTTAATTAGACGGGGAAAATTTGTTTTAACATTTTTTAATTTTTATTTATTTCTCTGCGATTGTTTTAGATTCGGCGAATATTTAAAAAAAAATCCCGCGCCCGACTGGGCCGAGGCCCAGCCGAGGCAGGCCGGCCCATCCCCGCGTCGTCTCCCTCCCGAGCACGCCCCGCCGCCACCTTGCCCCCTCGTCCACGCCACCCCTCCCCCTCCTTAAATACCCCCTGCCCCGCCACCTCTCCCCACCCCGCCGCCCAACCCGCACCCGCCGACGCCGCATGCAGCGCCCGCGCCGCCGCCGCAGCCGCCACCTCCCCGCCGCCGTGCGCCGCCGCCCGCGGCCTCCCGCCGCCGCCCGAGTCTCGCCCGAGCCCCGCCGCCCCGCCGGAGCCCCGCCGGAGCTGCCCGCCGAGGTAGCCGAAGCCGCCGCCGCCGAGTCCGGTTTAAAAAAAAACCGATTCAGTTTATTTTTTTCTAAACCCTAGTTTTTTTATAGATCGGTTTATTTTTTATCGGTTTTATTACTAAGTGAACGTTCACCGACCCCTTCGTTTTAACGAACGTGTTCGTCGGATTGTCGCTGTTAACGAACGTTCGTTCGTTTAACAGTTCGTTAGTTTTTCTTTTTTGTCGGATTTTCCACGATTATTCCAGATCGCGATTTCTGATCAGATCTTCGTTTTCGTTTAACTTTTCGCTCGTTTATCGGAATCAGGCGATTCAAGCGCCTAGAGTTTCGTCTCGAAATTCTCTTTACGTTTAACTCACTCAAACAAGCTTTTGCTACTGTAAAATTTGACCTAGATCCAGATTAGTAAACGAAGTTTGTTTCTTTCGCCGTTTGACTTTCGTTGCTTCGTTTGAGTTGAATCTTTTTGCAAACCGGAGTTCTTAAGTTGAACTTTCTGGTTGGATCTTTTATTTGAGTTTTACTTGTTCATTAGATGAGTACTTATTGATTGCTTGTTTGTTTGCGATAGAGTACCCGGAGTGCGCCGCTTGTTACTTCGATTCTCTAGGTTTCACGGATCATCAGCAAGGCAAGTAACACTTTGATCATACTCTTCCATACCCAGTTTTTATTGCATTAGATCAACCCTTAAACATTGCATGGTTAGGATCTAATTAAATTATGGGTATTGGGAAGTAGTTGAGGTAGTACCTATTACCTGTTTTGTTATCAAACCCTTGGGAGTTACTTCTACGTTGCTTATATCGCTATGCTATGCTTGTAGACGTGGATTGGGTTTGAGAGATATTCACGACAGATGTGAGATTATTAACTAATGGTTTACGTAAGGTGGCAACTAAAACTCACATCTAGGTGGATTGAGGATCCTGGAGAACCCAGTGATGCCTGTATTTTTGGATATCCCGGAGTACCCGTGTGATCATCCTATGGACCGCCACCCAGGCTCAAAGGGATCATGAGATTATTCATGCTAGAAACTTCCGTGTGCAGCCACAAGCTATTATGGGCTCTAGCATAGTTGATTAAGTTGTGTGAGCTCTTGAAGAGGTAGACTAGCAGATGTAGGGGATGTAGGTGGTACGGTCTACCCAGAGTAGAGAGTTTACGCTTCTGAAAGACTGTGTCTCGGTCATCCGTTTCTCAAACATCATGTAGTGCGAGAATCAAGCGGAGGCGATCGAGTCTTGTGGGGAAAAGTGCACAAACCTCTGCAGAGTGTACAAACTAATCATGGTTAGCCGTGTCCCCGGTTATGGACAACTTGAGTATCTAGTACTTGGATTATCATGTGAATCTCATCATCATGTTACTTTAATTAATTTTGTTGGGTTAATGATGATACTTAATTGGGATTGAGTTGGAGGTACCTTCTGAATGTTTCACAACCACCATGATAGTTAAATAAAATTTATTCCTTTGCAGTAGGGAAAAATTGGCTTTTCGCAAAACTGTAACCATAGAGCTTTCCACCAGCCATATATGCATGTAGTATAGCATTACTATGTTCATCATTCTCTATGTGTTACATTGCCAGCATATTCCATGTGCTGACCCGTTTTCGGACTGCAACGTTTCATGTAGCAGACTTTTCAGACGACGAGTAAGGTGCCTTAGGTCGTGGTCTTATACTCAGTGATGCCGTTGGAGTTGATGGACTCACTTATCTTCGAAGCCTTCCGCTGTTATCGTATTTAGGTGGCCTTAAGGCATATTTATCATACTTATTCTCTCTTGAGATATTCGTTGTAATAAGTGTGTGATTGCTACTCTGTTATAAATTCTCCATTTGTACTGTGGGTGTCAGCATTACTGATCCAGGGATGACACTGGTGCACAGCAGCACAGACTGTTTGAGGTCTGGTCGCTACAAGGTGGGTCCCGACTGTCAGGCACTTCCTTGCCTGCGAAGATGTAGCTGGTGGGTACCAGCAGTCAGGGGGGCGAATCGTTTTTTTTTGCCCGGACGCACTTCCTTGCATGCAAAGATGTAGCTGGTGGGTCCCAGCAGTCAGGGGCAAACGTTTTTTCGTGAAATACGGTGGCTCGTCCGGTGGGTCCCCGCTGTCAGGTGGAGGAATAATTATTTTGCACGTAATAAGGAGGCACTTCCTTGCTGCGGCCGTGGACCCAGCTGTCAGCCTCTCCACGGACAGTCCACGTCCGATGGAAGCCGTTCCTTGACCACGTTGACCACGCGGCGCCGAGGGCACCTGGGCGGTGGACGACGGCGAGGCCTAGGAAGGGGACGATGCGGAGCCGGGGAAGACGCGGCAGTGGATGCCCACGCGTAGAGGAGTACGAGGGTTCACTGGTTCACTGCGCTGTGAGGCTGCCGTCGTCGCAGAATAACAGGGGGTGTGGGTGAGTAGAGGGATGGCCTGGCCAGCGGTGGGAGTAGTAGGGGGCGGTGAGGCCTCCGCCGCATCGCAGCCGGCCACGGGAGGCAGGAGCACGAGGCACGACCGGCGCTGGTTTGGGCGGCTGGAGCAAGAAGACCAGAGGTTGAAGAAGCACTACGGCCGTTGGATGGACATCGTACGGTCACTGGAGCTAGAATCGTGCATATTGACTAAGTTGACAAAGCCCTCCGTCCCCGTCAACTTAGTAGGACCACTAGTCAGCCTGCCACTATACTGGGTCCCAGCTAACAGGGGGAGTATTCTTTTTTTGTGCATAATAAGGAGGCACTTCCTTGCCTGCGAAGATATAGCTGGTGGGTCCGAGCTGTCAGCGGCGGTAACGTTTTTTTCACGAAATACAGAGGCCCTTTCGGTGGGTCCCTGATGTTAGGTGGAGGAATCATTATTTTGCGCGTAATAAGGAGGCATTTCCTTGCGTGCGGCCGTGGACCCAGCTGTCGGCCTCTCCACGTACAGTCCACTTCAGATGCATGTCGGTTGTTGACCATGTTGACCAGGCCGCGCCGAGAGCACCAGGGCGGTGGACGACGGCGAGGCCTAGGAAGGGAACGACACGGAGGTAGGGAAGACTCGGCAGTTGTTTCCCACGCGGAGGGGAGTACGACTATACGAGGGTTTACTGGTTCGTCTGCCGTCGCCGGAGAATAACAACAGGTGAGGGTGAGTAGAGGGATGGCTAGGCCAGCGATGGGAGTACGGTGGGGTGGTGAGGCCTGCGCGGCAGCAGAGCCGGCCGGGGGGAGGAGGGAGCAGGCAGTCCCGCCGGCGCTTGTTTGAGCGACTGGAGCATGAAGAGCAGAGATTGAAGAAGCACGACGGCCGTTGGATGGCCATCCAACAGTCACTGCTTGTGCGCCAACCTTTTTTTAGGAAAGCCTCAAATCTGTGGAAACTAGCATACAGCCCATCTGCCATTATTTCTAATAATTTACAGCCCATTTGCTAATTATTAAGGTTTTTTGGAGCCCATATTCTTTTTGTTAGCATTACAGCCCATATTGTGGCCACGGTTAAAAAATTATACGAAATTTTGCATCTTTCGGTGCGGTCCAAACTGTTTTTAATCCCGAAATTTCGACTCACATTAAAACTGATTTTAAAAATAAATGTATATCAATATAAAATCCAACAAATTCTCCATGCATAAAAATTAATGTAATTTTAAATCTCGAAATGAAAAAAAAGATATTTGAAACTAATTGCCGGTTTGATGTGTTTTAAAAATGTACAACCCATTTCTCTTTACTGATGGGCCATTTTCTCGGCCAGCCGAATGAAAGCTCTCCTCGTCTTGAATGATTTGCAGCCCAACAGGCCTGACAAAGCGACTTACTTGGCAAATCACAAAAAAACTGGGCTGTGGCCGTGGACCCAGCTGTCAGCCTCTCCACGTACAGTACTCTTCCGATGGAAGTCGTTCCTTGACCACGTTGACCATGCCGCGCGGAGAGCACCACGGTGGTGGACGACGGCGAGGCCTAGGAAGGGGACGACGCGGAGCCGGGGAAGACGCAGCAGTGGAAGCCTGCGCGGAGAGGAGTACGAGGGTTCAATGGTTCGGCTACGGTGTGAGGCTGCCGTCACCGCAGGGCCTAGCCAGCGGTGGGAATAGTAGGGGGCAGTGAGGCCTCCGCGGCAGCACAGCCAGCCACGGGAGGCAGGAGCATGCGACACGACCGGCGCTGCTTTGGGCATCTGGAGCAAGAAGACCAGAGGTTGAAGAAGCACTACGGCCATTGGATGGACATCGTACGGTCACTGGAGCTAGAATCGTTCATATTGACTAAGTTGACAAAGCCCTTCGTCCCCGTCAACTTAGTAGGCCCACAAGTCAGCCTCCCACCAAGGTGGGTCCCAGCTAGCCGGGGGAGTATTCATTTTTTTGTGCGTAATAAGGAGGCACTTCCGGTGGGTCCGAGCTGACAGCGGGGGGAACGTTTTTTCGCGAAATATGGTGGCCCGTCAGGTGGGTCCCAGCAGTCAGGGGGAAAACATTTTTTCGCAAAACACGGTGGCCCGTCCAGTGGGTCCCTGCTGTCAGTTGGAGGAATCATTATTTTCCGCATAATAAGGAGGCACTTGCTGCGACCGTGGACCCAGCTGAGACTCTCCACGTACAGTATGCTTCCGATGGAAGTCGTTCCTTGACCACGTTGACCTCGCCGCGTTCCGTTGCATGCATGCGTCCATGTGCATGGTGCGTCCCCACTGTCAGCCTCTCACGTAAAGTCATCTTCCGATGACTCTCGGTTGTTGACCACGTTGACCACACCGTGCCGAGCGCACCTAGACTGGAACGACCCGGAGATGGGGAAGACGGGGCAGTGGAGTCGCAGATGGAGAGGAGTGGGAAACTTCACCGGTTCAGGTGCGCGGCAGCACAGCCGCGGTGCCGCCCACGGGAGATAGGAGCAAGAACAGAGGCTGAAGAAGGAGCACGGCTGTTGGATTAACATCCAACGGTCCAGCTGCTAGAATCATTTGTTGATTAAGTTGACAAAGCTGTGCGTACACGTCCGCTTAGTAGGCCCACAAGTCAGTCACCAAATCTGACGGGTCCAGCTGTCAACGGGATGAATATTTTTCTTGCAAAACAAGGAGGCACTTCTTCCGTGCGAAGATACAGCTGGTGGGTCCCAGCTGTCACATGGAGAAATATATTTTTTCGCAAAACAAGGAGGTCCCTCCTGTAGCTGGTTCGAATCCAAACCTAGACTATGACTATATATGGTGCTATGCTACTCTGCAAGTAATGAAACTGACATATCCAACGTTCGCTTCTCCTCTTCTCTACTTACTCTGCCTAGCATCAGAAGCTCTAGCCGCAGCAACCATGTCCGCTGGCTGCTCGTCCACCTGCTCTTCAGCAGGCAACAACCAGATATGCGCCAAGTCGCCACCCGTACCATCGCCTGTGGGTCTCATCACACCCCCACCGGCATGCGCACCGCAGCCGATTGCTCATCGCAACCCGCTGCCGTTGGTGTGGTGCCACTGCTGCAAATCACGCAGAGTCATCCGTCGTGTCTCAACCACAATCCGCAACCCTGGCCGAGTCTTCTACAAATGCCCGAATCATGGGGTAATAATATGTTTAAGTGTTGTTCTGCTGCTTTCAGTTGCTGATTTTTTGAATAGTTTGGTTGATGATCTTCCAATTTGATTCGTGCAGAAAAGGGAAGATTCGTGTGATTTGTATTTCTAGGAAGTTGCTGATGTGGAGGAATGCAACTACGCTGATTATTTGGTTAGCGAGGAATCCCAATACCAGCAGGTTGGGGTGTTGGACAAGTAACTGAAGGAACGACAGAAGAGGAAGATGCAGAGCAGAAGGTTAAAGATGCAGTTCCTATGATCATGGCCAAGCAACAGCTGCTGAACAGCCTTGACAGCAATGAGGAGATGAAAGAGCTTGTGAAGATAATGGGCAAAATCGATGTGCTCTGTAGGATGATTGTCTCTTTATTTGCAGTGTATGTAGCACTCGTGATGTATTCAGTGGCTACGACATGAGCACTTTGCTGAAACTAGTAATGAATGAAACCTGTGTAGCAGGCTGGGCGTAGTGTTGTGAACATCTAATGATTTCTATTAACGGAAATCAGGGGGTATCCCCTTTTGCTCATATAAATAAATAAATAGCAGAGGCCCTGTCGGGTCAGCTTTGTTCTCATTTGAAGACGTCGAGCAAATTGCAGTCCAACAACAAACTATGTGATCAAATTCAAGTTTCACAGCCAAATATGAGTACAACTAAGCAACAATGTCATCATGTTTTAGTTGTCATACAATCACCAAACACAAATCAGCATACATAACAAGTGATGTTCTCACAACAAAATACTAAACAACATGTTCATCAGGTTTCAGTTGTCATAGCAAACACAATTTCACATAGTAGATAAAAAAACGTCTTCTGACAGGCAAATACGACAAAAGCAATGTAATCATCATCCGCAGTAGCAGCGTCAACATCTTCGCCATGTGTATCAGTCTGAATCGTAATTCCCCACGGTGTCATCTTCTTCTTCGTCCTCAACGTCCTCGAACGTTGGCTTCTTCTTGATCAACTCTTGTATGTACACAGCACGACAGGCAATCTTTTCGCCGGCATCATTGATGTGATGGTTCTCAAAGATATTAGGAACATCTGTATTATATTGTACATCAGGAGTAGTGTAAGCATCATCTTGTTGTGCAACTTCATTAAACGAATTCCTCTGCTCAAACCTTTGCAATACTCTCCAGTCATCGCTACGTGCAAATGTGTCTTCCAAGAAAAATATCTGTGTTGCTTGATTTTCCAAAATAAAAGGATCGTTGGTCTGGTACGCCGCCTTGACATTGATGGATTTGAAATAATCATCAGCTCTGGGTTTTGCGATCCTGGAAAACAGGTTATACCAACGACAGCACAACAGAACCACACACCGATGATCCTTGAAACTGGAGATATACTGCAACTGAACAATGTCTGTTATGTTAGCATACATTTCAGTTGTCTCTTTGTCATACGTATCCGTGCTCATGATGGCACTGTTTTGTGTCTTCCTGCCTTCATCTCGTGCAAGGGTGTTGTAGCGCACATCTCCAACAACGCAAGATTCATAATGTCTTACCCGAGTATCAGGAACCATTGCTAGTGAGTAAAGGGCATCATCAACTGCCTGCCCATCCTCCCGCATCTTCTTAACCTATGGTTAGAAAATAGACAAGCTGATCATCTTATGTACTCAATATATTAAAAAACTGACAGTGCAATTCAAAAGCTTACATGGTTCTTGAACCATTTCGCAAATCCTGCCATAACCAGTTTGTCAATGTTTCTTGGATTTTGCAGCAATAACTCCTCTTTGTAGATGCTGCACAACATAGTGATCGCGTCAAACATCTAAATATATAAGAATGTGCTGCAAGTTTAGTAGATTACGATGTATAAGCTGCAGTACTGCACTTACTTGATATAAGGTAGTATCTCAGGAGAGTTATTCAACACATACCAAACCATTTTGTCCAAATCTTTAGGTTTGTCCTCTTGTCGACTCTTCCCTGTAACTCGAACAGAATAACCGAAAACATTGAGCCCGGGATTGTCTTCACCCACCTCTTTGCTAAGCTGATCAGCTGTTTCAATGTATTTTGAGCATAATGTCAACGCTTCTGTAGCAATGTAGGCCTCTGCAATGGAAACCTCGTGTCTAGCTCTGTTCCGAACATAGCCCTTGAAAGTGCCTAGCCGCCTTTCAATTGGGTACATCCAGCCATACTGTACTGGACCTCTAAGTACTGCCTCATCAGGTAGATGAATAGCCAAATGCACCATCACATCAAAGAAGGCTGGAGGATATATCTTCTCAAGGTCGCATAGGATAGTTGGTATCTTGTCTCTAAGACGCTCCAAAGCATCTATCCTGATATTCCTACTGTAGAGTTCCCTGAAGAATTGTCCCAACTCTGCAACTGCTCTGTATAAGTCAGGGCGGCCCAATCCTCTAAGGATAACAGGTAAAACCCTTTGAAGTAGGACGTGGCAGTCATGAGTTTTCAACCCTTGTACCTTGTTTCCATCTGCACTGACTCTCCTTTCAGGGTTGGAAGCAAATCCATGTGGGAATCTCACACGTGACAGGACCTCGCATAATTCTTTTCTTTTTACCTTGTCCAAGACGTACACAGCTGGTGCCATATCCCGTGGTTTACCTTCATCTTGCACCTGCAAATCCTTTCTGATACCCAGGTGTGTCAAATCAATCCTAGATTTTAAGGTATCTTTCATCTTGCCTTCAATATTAAGAAGTGTGCCGATAATGTTGTCACATATATTTTTCTCGATGTGCATCACATCAAGATTATGTTGCAGATCGAAATCTTTCCAATACTCCAAGTCCCACAAAGTGGACCTGCGAGTAAACAATAATCTCTCTTCTACCCTGCCACGCTTCCTTTTCCCGCTACCATTACCAGGATGGTTTCCTGGTGTAATATGCCTGACCTTCTCTAATTCCACTCGCAACTCATCGGCGGTGAGCCTCTTTGGCGCATCACGGTTTTCATGCTTTGCATTGAACACATGTCTTCGGTATTTTCTAGGATGCGGCTTGTCCTTGGCAAGGAAACGGCGGTGTCCGATGTAACAGATCTTGCTAAGTATTGCGTATGACAGCGGATTTCTGTCACAGCGAACACATGCATTGTAACCATGTGTCGTTCGCCCTGACATAGTGCCCAAAGCCGGATAATCATGGATGCACCAAATTATAACAGCACGCAGAAAGAAATCAGCTGGTGGGCTGCTATATAGGTCTCAAGTGAGAACACCCTTCCATAGCTGTTGAAATTCCTCCACAAGAGGCTCCATGAACAAATCAAAATCCTTTCCAGGACTTTTTGGACCTGGGATGAGCAAGGCCATCATGTAGTTTGATTCTTTGGTGCAGACATTTGGAGGCATGTTGTAAGGGATAACAAGCACTGGCCACATGCTATATGTGGCGCTCTGGTGGCCAAATGGGTTAAATCCATCTGAAGCTAAGCCAAGTCTAATGTGTCTCGGGTCAGCAGCAAACTCTTTGTGTTTATCATTGAAGCTTTTCCACTCACTACCATGAGATGGATTGCTCATTACATTCTGATCTCTGTACTCCTGGTTCCTAGAATGCCACAGTACATCCTCTCTTGTTTCAGCATCATGAAACAATCTCTGCAATCTTGGTATAATTGGAAAATGTCTCGGAACATTATGAGGAATCCTCTTCACAGCATCACCATCTTTCCATCTTGATGATTTGCATTTCGGGCATTCACTTAAGTTAGCATAATCCTTCCAGAACAGAACACAATTATTCTTACAAACATGGATCATATCATATCCAATTCCAACTGCACGCAGGAAATTCTTAATTTTACTGTAGGTGTGTGGCAGCTCAGACGCGTCTGGGAAAGATTCGCGGAAAGCGGCCAACATCGCATCGAATGATTTGTTGGTCATCCGCTCAGATGTCTTCACCTGAAGAAAGGTGACCATAGCTTAGAATACTGGCAGCTTATTTCCTCGGGTGACAGCAACGTTGCATTGTTCCAACATGCGGGCCCACCATTTTTCTTCTGCAGGTGAAAGTTCACGGAATGCACGAGCATTTCGTAGCATTGTTTCAATGTTGGTCAAATTCACTGGCTCCGCCACCACCACCTCCTCCTCCACTTCCACCTAAGCAGCAGGCAGATCAAGATGGTGATCTGCTGCTTCCACGTAGTCAATAACATTGACGTTCACAGCTTCACCATGATGAACCCACCTAGTATATGTGACCGACATCCCATATAAGTGTAGATGATTTTGCACAGTTGACCGGGGTCTTGTAACTCAATTCATAGAACTGCTACATGGGCAGAGCACATCTGATTTTGGACCACCGTACTCAACTCTGATAAAGTTCATGAAGTTTTCAACCCCCTTGACATATGCAGCGGAGAATCTTCGAGCAGAAGTTATCCAAGTCATGTCCATCTGTTAGACATACAAATTAGTTCTTCTACTAGATATTACAGGGAAAACATATATGCTTTTTTATGAAGTCCAGAAAAAAAATACCTAGGTCGATGTCTAAAGCTATGGCAAGATATTTGGACGAGCAGATCTAAGTAACGAAATATATGTAAAGCTAATTCAGCAAACATATTTGAGTGCCAAATTATGGCAGGATGTTTCAGTAGTCAATGAGGCCGAGCACACAGCCATCGAACTATCAAAGGCCATCGCAGCAACAAAGATCGAGTATAAAACGGTGTAGAGCTATTTCACCTAATAGATTGGCTACTAGACCATGGCAATCTACGTCACAATAAATATATGGCAGGATATTTTAGCAACTAATCGGCCTTGGCATGCCATCTCAGCTAAGCAGATTGAGTGCAGAACAGGGCAAGGAAGCTTCTTAAGCAGAGCATATTGACAGTAAACTACTTCGGCGAACAGTGATAGTAACAGCGTCTATCAGCTAACATGCAGCGCTACACCGACATGAACGGGGCCTCAGTCTAGAATGCGCGTACCGTGGGAGAAGCTGACCACCGTGCGTCTCCACACGAACGTCGCCAGCGGTGGCGGTGCTGACCGCTGTGCGCCTCCACAAGAACGTAGCCAGAGGTGGCGGCGCGGCTGGAGGACGGCAGTCTACGAGAGCGTACTGTGGGAGCGAGAGGATCGCCGAACCGCGGCGCCGACGTATCGGCGCGGCGGGGAGGGCGGCTTTGGCGGAGCGAATGGAGTGGAGCGGGACAGGGGGGAGGGGGGTTTGGGGAATATTATTGGCTAGTTGGCCGAAGGGCGGTTGAATCGGATTTGGGGGGAATTTTTCGGTGTGGGGGGGAGGATTTTCACGCGGTGGGCGGGGGGAGTTTGGCGCATGGTCGGTTTCTCCAAGTGCAGTCCCACGTGTTAGTGAAGAGGCAAGCCGAAGCGCGTTCCGTTTGCGTGAGCCGTGTGCAGGACCGAACGTGTGTGGGGTGCATTGCGACCGCGACAGGACTGCTGTGAGTGTACCGCCTTTTTTCCTTTTAAACTAGGTGCTTCGCCCCCTCAAAATTTTTTTTTTGCTTCGCGCGATCCATCGATACTACTACTAGTAATCCGGTAATCCCGACTAAAATGGCGCGGCCGGGTCTTTTCCCGCACGATATGCTGGGAGGTTGGCTTAGTTGGGTTTTTTAGGACGAGTAATGCTACACCTACGTAATCCCAGTTACGTAATTAACGTAATGTGAAACGTGTGAGCTGTTGATTGTAGATTGGGGGGAGGGAGGGGCCCACCACCATGAAAATCAGGGGAGGAGAGAGAGAGGCAATTTACGTTAACCCTTTCGTAGGTTCCCGTAGATGTAGAAAGATGTGAAATGCGTGAATGTGTAGTGGACGTACTATTGGAGTGCCTAAGATAATTTGTGTATGTATAGACCCTATGTGTTTATTTTACTTCACATGTTAGATTTGTCTCGGTTCAATAAAAAGCAGAGTTGGTGATGATGGTGTGCCTGTCATCCTACAATATAGGCCGTCCGATCTATATCTAATGGATAGGAAGGAAACTATGACAATTTACCCGCACTCCTCTCCACATTTGCAGATAAGGCTTTCCCTCGTTCATCCTTTTCTCCCACAAGATCTTGATCTTCCGTGCAACGCACGGGCATCTTGCTAGTACTCCTACAATATGTATATTATTGTGAAAGTTCATATACACCGGCCGAGATTAATGCAAACACGGCAGATTTTCATTACATTTCGAACTTTTATAGGACAGAAAAATAATAGAAACCCGACCCTAAACCTATTCTACGGCAGCGACCGACGTCCTCCATCTGCGATCTCTATGTACCGGGGCGGGGTTCAAGACCCGTGAAGTGAAGGTGCGGTCTTCGGCGAGGAAGAGTAGAACATGGGATACGGACCGGCCAGTTGGCACACCATGCCCTGCCGCCTCCCATGCCCTACTCATCCTCGGAGGAGTCCCCGACCTCGGCGGTGCTGGACGTTGGATGGCAGCAAGTAGGACGCGTGGCTGACGGTGCTCCCGTCGTCGGCCGCCAGCGTGGCCACCGCTTGTGCGGTCGCGTCCGCGTCCGGCTACGCCGCTATTGCATCGCGAGAGGCGACTTGAGCGAGGGCGGCGACCTCGAGCTTCATCCCCGAAGACAAGCTCTCCCGCAGAGCGTTCGCACTTGCGGTCATGGCAGATGTGGTGCCAGGTAGGAGGACGATGCGCTATGGTGTGGAGGTTAGCTAGGCGTTGCCGCTTTAAGTAGCGCATTCCGGTGAGGCCAAGCGTCCGGGTGCGTCATTAAGTAGCCGGAGTTGGGTCCTCGGGCACCGAGCTTCTTAACGACGACATACGAACGGACGGCATGAATCCGGGCAGCTGGCGCCGACTGGGAACGCACCGCGCGACGGCGCGAGGGATGAGGGTTTTGGTGTGCCAGGGTAGTGAGCTGTGGTCGTGGCAACATTGGAGATGCCCTTTGCTCACATGCGATCCCCGCATGTAATTGAAAAGCAAGACGACCCGGCATGGTCTCAGGTCCAGAGGATACAGTTGGCCGCGCTACACCACTCCGCGGACGCGTCGCGGCGCCCCGTGCATCCTCGACGAGCCGGGTGTTGGGGTGTGTTTGGATTGTGGCCAAAGTGCACCTTACCAAAATTTTGGTCATGACCCAAAGATTGGTCTTTGTTTGGATGGTTGCCATTTTTTGGCATGCCAATGAACTCTTGCCAACTCTAGTTCATTTTTCTTGCCAATGTCGGCCAAATCATGGGCAACCAATACCTCAACCAAAATTTTGGTCATGACCCAAAGATTGGTCTTTGTTTGGATGGTTGCCATTTCTTTGGCATGCCAATGAACTCTAGCCAACTCTAATTCATTTTTCTTGCCAATGTCGGCCAAATCATGGGCAACCAATACCTCAACCAAAATTTTGGCTACCCAATGCTTTGATGGGGCAACCTTGGGCACAAACCAAACATACCGTTGGTCGTGCCACAGCACTAACGCCACCCTCGGCACACTGAAACCGACCGTGTCTGGCGACGATATGAGCGTGTAGCTCACCACGGTCGCCGTGTCCAGAGGCGGTGCTGGAGCTGCGCCCCGTTGTTGGCCCCAACGACCCACATGAACGGTTGTGGTGGCGAGGAGATCATGGGCCAGCTCCTCCATTGGACTAGTCTGCGGTACGTCGTCCTGACGGGTGTGCCCCACATGTCGGTTTCCCTGTTTTCCCGGCCATATTCGAGCGTCAGTGCTCCGCGTTGCGCATTAGGCCTTTCACTATGTAGGCCAAGCGAGACAACTTATTGTTTATTTGAGCCGTTCAAGTATAATCATGTGGCGTTTGCTTATTTCTCATTCCTCTCCAACCCTCTTCTCCATCGATCATGTCACCCTCCAGTCGAGTCCATCCTCCCGCATGCCTCATTTGAACATTCCGCCGAGTATCATTCGCATGTACCCACCCTAGTCCCCTTTCAGTAGATCTCCGGACCCCGAGATGAAATCGAGAGGGAACGAGTGGCGGCACGTGATACCTAAGGCGGATTCAAAATTTTGAACCGGTGATCATAGCATCCGCAAATCATATATAAAGGGTATTCAGTGTTCGTTTCGTTTTTGAACATACAATATACTCCCCCTATCCTTTCTAGTTTACATATAAGTTTTATGTGTAGTCAAAGTATCTCTACTTTGATCAAAAAGGTATCAACATTCAACAACGCCCAATCAATATTGTTAGATTCGTACGTACTCCTAGATTTGTACTCGAGATGGTTTCCAATTTGACTATTGACAAGATTAATAGTACATGAGATGTATAATGTGAAAAATTATATCATTGGAAACTCCTTTCACATACGAATTTGACCATATGCTTTGTGTAAGTTGCATGTCATATATTATTACTCTAACATTTGGTCAAAGTTAGCCTCGAAAAACGCATTAGACCCTGTATGCTTTGTGTAAGTTGCATGTCATATATTATTACTCTAACATTTGTGTAAGTTGCATGTCATATATTATTACTCTAACATTTGGTCAAAGTAGTATAGTGGAAGTGGATCCTCTGACGTAGGTATCCCTGCCTTACCCTCCCTTTCGGTCACTTACTGGCGGATCCCATGCTTGCTAGGCCCCGCATGTCAGTTACTCAATGGGTTCGGCCACGTCAGGGGATCCTCATCCGTAGTATACTCCCTCTGTTTTTATTTACTCTGCATAAAACGGAGGGAGTGGTGGTATAATAAATGACGCGTGCAGGGGAGGGGGAGGGACGTCGGTTTGCTCCCAACTGCGGTCCCACAAGCGAGCGAAAACGCAAGACGAAGCGCGTTCCATTCGGTGAGCAACATGGAGGGTCCAGCGTGCCGGGCTACAACGCGAACGTGACAAGAGCGATCTACAGTCAAAACCGATTGACCGGTCATCACCGGAACCACTATTCACACCAGAACCTTCGCTGCTCGGCCTACGCCAGCAACTGCCCTAAAACCACACCAAATCTCCAGCCCATTCCCCCACCTTTCGATCCCCTAGCCCGCATCAAGCATCCCCTAGTTCGCCGAAAAGCCATGGTGCACCGCAAGATCACTTACTACAAGATGCTGACGCCGGAGCGCCGCGCAGAAATCGCGGCGGCGGTCGGCGCCACAGACCTCCGTTCCCAAGCTCGCTTTGCGGCGGGCCAATCCCCGAGTTCTCTGGAGCCAAGCTACGAGGAGGAGGAAGTCGCTCCAATGTTCATGGCGGAGGTCGCGGCGCAGAAGGCCCCCGATGGGTATGAGACGACGGACGTCGACTTCGTGCCGGCGTCCGAGTCCCCCATGGTGCAGGCGGACCAGCGGTTCAACATGGCGATACTAAAGGAGGACCGGGTGGCAGAGGCTCAACTCGACGCGGAGCGCGTGCATGCCGCTGCCATCGAGGCTCTCCTGCAGGCAGAACCGGATGTCGTGGATGTGAACCAGGCGGCGGAGGCTCAACTTGAGGCGGAGCACGCGGATGCCGCTGCCATCGAGGGCCTCCTGCAGGCGAAACCGGACGTCCTGGACTTGAACCGGGCGGCAGAGGCTCGACTCGACGCAGAGCGCGCGGATGCCGCTCTCATCGACGCCCTCCTACAGGCGGAACCGGATGTCCTGGACTTGAACCGGGCGGCGGAGGCTCGACTCGACGCGGAGCGCGCGGATGCCGCTGCCATCGAGGCCCTTCTGCAGGCGGAACCGGACGTCCTCGACTTGAACCGGGCTGTACTCTCGTCCGTGCATAGCGCCAGCACGCTCCGCTTGAACGAGTAGCTGGAGACGACAACCACGGTGCGGAGAAACACGTCGGCAGCGACGGCTGGTTCGCGCCGGCAGCCAAAGACGACGAGGCCGTCTCTTTCCGCGAGCAGTGATAGTTTTTCTTTATGTTGTTGTTCTTATGGATCTTTTGCTGTGTAAAAACATTTTTTTGTTATGCAAGTCGCCGGACTTGGGTCAGTCTACCATTTCAGGCGGTTGGATGAATATCCTACGTCTCCTAACCCTTCTTTCCTTCTTCCTCACCTGTTCTTCTTCCCCAACAGACCACCACACGGGCCGTACGGATACTCCCCAACATGCGGTTGGATAAACATACTCTATGAACGAAAATTATGTGTCAGCGATAGGATGGCTGAGTTTGGTTTGTTCACATGCGACAGCATGTGTCAGTGTGGGTGCGTTCCCTTGGTTGGGTTTGTGGCGTGCAGGAGCGACTGTGTGAGGGTGCGGTGTGACCGCGGCGTGCAGGAGCGACCGTGTGAGGGTGCGGTGCGACCGCGATAGCCGTGCGCAAGTGTACCTCCTTCTCATTTTGAAAACTTTAGGCAAGCTTGGCAAAAATGTGTGGCGAAGTTTGGCAATGCAGGGCCTAGACCCAAACAGGATAAGTACGTATGTACTAGGAGTACTAGTGTTAAAAAAGAAAGGCGGGGTTTTCCTTCGCGGGATTTAATCGATACAATTCCTTGTTTCACGTGTCAATTAATGCGTATTTTTTATCCAAAGACCAAAGAGCTAACCATCTCACTCCTCATCGCTTGATTAATGCAGCGCCATGCAAACGAACCTTCTCACTTCCGCATGCATGCAGGGGATATTAATGTCCTTGGTTGCTAACCCCATCAATTTTGCCTCGATTAGTGTTAGTGGCCCTTTGCAAATTGTAATTTTGATATACTGGCCTTGTGTACAAAACAAATGGAGGTAGTAACTATATTTGACTTCCTTCCCCATTGCGGTGACATCGACGATATCTTTTTTTTCGTGGTTTGGCGAAGTGCGTTCGACGGAGAACACCATTGAGGGAGACCACGGTAAGTCGTTCGCAAGTGCCGCCTGCAAGCCGAGACAACCGCCTTATTTGCATCCAGGAAGTCCTTTACTAGTACTACTAGGAGTACTAGTGCGGTGAAATGGTTTCTCGAAGAAGACGGTGGAGAAGCGGAGTCAACGAAGAGTGAAATGATGGTTGCTTCATCCGTGCTTTTGTGATTTGACGCCTCATTGCTTTGTGATTTGTGATAGAAGGGACAGGGGAGTAGACTCTGTGCTCTATACTCTACTACATGCGTCCAAGCATGGGAGAAAGAGGAGAGACGTTGCATTTTTCTATTCCTTCAATCAGTCAATCAGGGAGCTCCGGTTCCATCTTTTTGGCTTTGGCAACACCGTCCACAATGGTTCCCACGATGCCAAAAGCTACTTCCACATTTGGCTACACATTGTGGATTCCCTTAACCGTACCACTTGGTTTTGCTCCTGTGTGCTATCTATACAAATCTCAATTATATTGATCTAAAAAATTATAGAATCAAGATTAGTAAAAAGGAGGTGATTTTGCCGCGCGGATGGCGGGGGAGGTTTCTTATTTGAGCAATGCTACATCCACGTAATGGTTTATGTAAAGTTACGAACTGATGTGATGTGGGACTATTTGATTGGATTAAAGGAGAGGATTAGGCCCACCCCACCTGAAAATCAGGGGGGGCATATATAGATTAGATGGAAAGTATACGTAGCAGCTACGTAGCCCTTTGTAAGTCTAGGATTAGGCTTCTTATTTTCGGAGGACGTTGTCCTGGCGGTTTGCTAACATGCGGTCCCACGTGTCAGTGCTTTACCAAGCCGATCCGCGTCCCACATGAGGCAGAACAACGGCAAAAGCAACACGTGGTTAAGTTGAAGAAGATGAGGGAGAAGCGGATTCAGCAACGAGTGAAATGATGGTTGCTTCGTCCCTCCAACTTAACTGCGGGAAAGGTGCAGCTTGTGATTTGACGCCTCATTGCTCATTACTACGCCTGCGCCATGACTGGGGTGCTTCACCGCGGCTGCTCTGCACTGTATTCCGGTATGGCACGTGGAACCGGTAGCTTGATGTCCCACATGTTGGCGAAAGGGACTAGAAGATTTATGAAAGCGAGCGCTCCACTCTTACGACGGAGGGGTAGACGACACGACGGCCCAGTGAATTGTCACTTGTAGTACAGTATAGTACTATAGTTTTGCTGTTTCGCACGATCCATCGATACAACCCGATTAAACAGGAAAGGGCGGAATTTTTCCCGCGCGGTAGATGATACTGGACATACATTTCAAAGGCAATTTTAATGTATGCAAACTGAATAATTATAAGTAACAATATGATATCTAGTAAAACTAAAAACACATATGATTTATTGTGTTAGAGTGTAGTAGTAGTGCTGTATTGCATAGTTGTTAGATGTAACATGCGAGAACGTGTAGAGATGTAGTTTTGGAGGGCCTACAGAGATAAAAGCGTAATACGGTTACCGAACTTCAGAATAAGCTGATTACGGTCACTATATACTTTTGGCGGTGATTATACGGTCACTTGCTCACAGTTCAGCATCGGATTGCACTCTGTTGACCGGCCAAATAGTCTGCGTGGCGCCAGGTTGACTAGTTAAATTCACCATGTTCCTTGTGGGTCCCACCTGTCAGTTCGCATTGGCAAAAGGTCAGATAAACACAAATTTACGCATGCGCGACAAGGCTCCAACCCGTGCGCGGGAATCACCTGGTTGTGTATGTGTCTGTTAGGGCCTGATGTGTGCGCATGCACGTGTAGGTTGACCACTTGAGCGTGAGAGTGTGTGTTGGTCGTGTGGTGTACTGGTGTGTGCATGCATGCGTGCGTGTGTGCGTGTGAGTGTTGCGTGCGTGCGTGTGAGTGTTGCGTGCGTGCGTGGCTGCGTGTGTACGTGTGAGTGTTGCGTGCGTGCGTGGGTGCATGTGTTTGTGTGAGTGTTGCGTGGATGCAGTTCGTGTGCATGCATGCGTGTGTGTATAATCACCACACCAGCTCCTATGTGTTAAAACAGACGGCTCAGCATACCAATACAAGGCCACCTTATCCGCTGTGCCTGCGGTCATGACTTCGAACCACCGTCCAAATATTTTTTTGTCGTTTGTTTTCATTCTTACTAGCAAGATGCCCGTGCATTGCATGTAACATCAAGATGCATTTGTATGACTTGTTTATCTTGTGAGAGAAAAGGATGAACGAGGGAAGGCCTTATTTGCAAATGTGGAGAGGTGTGTGGGTACCTTTTTGCAAAATTGCCATAGTTTCTTTCCTATCCGTCAGATATAAATAGGACGGCCTATATTGCAGGATGGCAGGCACACCATCATCACCAACTCTGTTTTTTATAAGAGTGTATTTTTTGTATTTTATAAGAGTGTAGATGTAGAGTAGATACAAGTCGACAGGTGGGCACGATGGTAGTGAGATAATGTGATGCAACACTAGAGGTGCCACGTGGAGCGTTTAACTGGTCAACTAGTCATGTCATGTGCAAATACAGAGTTGTACGGTGAGCCCGTGACTGTATAATAAGCACCAAACGTAAATGGTGACCGTAATGAGTGGATTCTGAAGTCCAATGTTTGTATCATGCTTTCGCTTCAAATACAAAGATCGTCATTGCATATATCGCGAGAGAAAGATGAAACATGCGTGAATTTTCTGTGGGCTTACTTTTAGAGGACCTGGAGATAGTTTTGTGTGCATACGTGAAAGGGGCGTACAGGGGGGGTATGCGATGGAGAGAGAGATGCTCTTCATTTCTCTTTATTATGACTAACTTTGTATATAGTATAAAAATATACAAATTCACAGTGCGGAATAAATATCATTGTGGGCACCATGCAATGCAAATTAGCGTTCGTACTCCTCCATATAACTTTGTAATGTTGTATATATGTAGAAACTCTAAAATAATTTTTTGGCCACACTTTATTCAAAAGGAATGTTGTACGCGAAATAAGCGTGAAGAGAGGGCTTTTTAGATCAATGGGGTACGTGATGTAACATGTGTGAATGTGTAGTTGATGCATTTGGCGGGGCCTAGAGAGGTATGTGTGTGTATTACGTATTCGAGAGAGGCATGGATAGAGGGGCCGACGGGGGGGCGTGGGAGAGATAGCACGAGAAATGAGGGTGGTCTAGAGAGAGAGAGAGACGAATATGACGTCACGACAAGAGATTCCATTCCCTTGAGTGTGTATATGCAAGGGGGGAGGGAATAGAGGCACCAGGAGAAATTTTTTGTGTGTGTGGTGTTTGTGTTGGTATGTGTGGGTGTGAGAAGATAATGAGACGTGGGGGCAGAGGGTGTGTCACCGCGTGAGGTCCGGTGGGTCCAGGTGAGGCCCTTCGTTCGGTTCCGACCTGCACCAGATTGGTCTGCCCGTGACGCATTTAGGAAGACCCATGGATGACTAGTCGTACAAGACAAAGATAGCAGAATTGTGAAGGACTCTATGTCCACTGACAAAGCCGGCTAGGATTTGTAACCCTTGGTTCTCGGACTAAGGTAACCCCTTTATCTCTGATATTACTATTCATCCAACCTAACTTTAAGGGGCATCCTACAGAATGCTCTGCTAGAATCATACTCGTCGATTAGGAAGAGAGGTGTGAGACAATGCGTGAGAGACAGGCGTAAAGATAATGTGCCTACATGAGACACGTAGGCAGGTCCATGTATATAGAAAGGGTCGATGAGGATCGTGCGTGTGTATGTTTGCGAGAGGAAGAGTGCTTGTGATAAAGCTTAGTGAAAACAGTTGTAAATGGTTACGAGAGGGAGGGAGGGTTATATCTAGAGCATTTGTGCGAGAAAGACACCTCGGGAGAGAGTGTGTGAGCATGTGTGAGAGACCACCGATGGAGAGTGAAACTACACGTAAAAGACTGCTCTACACATTGATGAAAGATATAAATTGTATCCAAATATTAGGATGGGATCATGATATTTGCAATTCACGTAAGGAGCGGTCATTGATCCATCAGACATCTAGATTCTATCGAATTTGAGCATGTCTATGTTATTATTCGACACAATTGATCCACATAGTTAGTATTTTGAACTCCAGACAATGCATCGCTTTAGCAATCGAATATAAACGTGAGTATAGTTCATGTTGTGTGTGTAAAGCACATTATACATACGAAAGTTACACAATGGACATTATAAATAGCTATCTATGAACTAGCATACATTTGAATTCAACTTAAGGTGGTTTAAAAAATCGAATTCAACATGAAGTCCATTCAATTATTTGAATTTGATATCATGGCCTTTGTAAACCATACCTAAATTATGGGGGCACCAATCTTTGCTCTGATTTTGTACATAATAGCATATGTAGTCGTGTACAAAATAGATTCAAATTTAGCTCCTCCATTTCAAAATAATCATAGTTATAGGATTTTCAAGTGTCAAAATTTCAAAAAGAAGCGGATAATTTAATGAGGTTTTCAAACATACAAGGTCAAATATAACGTTGTCTATTTAGGTCAATCCTCATAGTTCAAGAGTACTCTAAACGTGAATGCTTGTGTTTCAAAATTTCGAACGAAGCGCCAAAAGAGCCTCTACTCGCCCGAAACCGCGTGAGACCAATGTTTGGTAGTACAAGGAAAATACTTTTCTAATAACTCCGACCCGTGAAACCTACCGGCCCGACGTCCAAAGGTCTAAACCGGGGTAGGTTTGTAGCTTCATCTAGACGCCACGCAACCGCATCCGAAAAACATTCATACACAATGGCCGCCTAAGCACACATGCGCGCGGCCGAAATCGCTCGCGCCCACTATTTGGGACACCTGGGATTACCATCCTACCCCCGACCCGCAGTAGGTCCGAAATTTAAGAGGGGGGCAAAGTTTGTACTTTCCCCAAATTTCAAACAAGCGCGTCCCATCTTCTGTTCAAAAAAGCCAAAAACAAGCGCGTCCCAGACCGAAACATGGTTCCCCCCACCCGTTCGATTCCCCATTCGTACTCCGTGGGCGCCAAAACTACCTCTCCACCAGCCGGGAAACCCCGGCGTCCTCCGTCCGCCACCACATCCCACCCATCAACCGCCGCCCTCCTCCATCACGCCGGTGCCGATACCCCGACGTCGTCGTCCACCGCAACCTCAACCGCAACGCCCTCCACGGCTAGTAGTTGAAGCCGAGGCCGAGCCGTCCGTACCCGAGCCAGTTCCACCACGCCGTCCTGTGCCTCACCGCTGCCGCTCGAACTTCGCCACCCTCCACCTCACCGTAGTTGTTCCTGCTACGCCGTCCTTCGCCGCCTCGGATCTGCTTCCCCTCAGCCGACATACGGCCACGGCAACACCGTCAACAATTTGGCCATGGGTTCGTCCAAGCCTGCACCCTCCAGAACATCGGTTTCCCCGGTAAAAAGAAGAAGATCGGCGCGACATGTGGAGGTGACCACACCGGCAACCGAAAAAGGTACTCCTCTTCCCTTATTCGTGCAAATCTTACGTCTCTGCTTGCACGGTATTCATCCCACAGAAGACACTAGTTGACCGCTTCTTCTTGATACTAGATGTTCCTAGTAACTCGCGATGCACAAGGTTTCTCCTCATATACTATTTCTCCTTAGCTAGAGGTCCATCGCCCCCCTGAATTTCAATTTCTGGCCAGTTGATTCCCAATTAACGGAAGCATTCCCCGGCGTAACAGGCGCTAGTACACCTATTACGGCGGGGAAGCAGCGCCTTGGTGTTTATCTTAGGGGCGTGTCTGGCCTAGAGCTACTGGCGCCCGATCTGGAGGTCGGCCAGGATTAAAGGGATGGCCTGGGGGCGCTGCCAAGCACGGCGGTGGTGTGAGGTCGATGGGAGGGCGGGGCGGCGGAGGCAGGGGTCTGGGCTGGTGGTCGCTGGCGGTTCGAGAAAGATCGTCAGTGACTGGCGGGAGGTAGACGAAGGCCATCTGCCCGTTCCTTATGGATCGGGCGGTTCATTAAAAAATCGACTGACCTAGTTACTTTCAGTCGACTGTTATCTTAGATATGACCACATGTGGTGGTGTGCTGGAGGAGTACCTGCATTTCCTGTGCTCATATATTACAAAATCATACGGAGTAGAATCTAATTTTGTTTGCCATGCAATGTTGTAGAGCTATCATATGTCTCCTGTCATTTATTTTTCAGCCACCTGCTATCTGCTACTTTTACAGTGCACTAGTTCTGCACACACTTCACCCTTACTCCCACTATTGTGTTTTTATGCAAGGGTATTTCAGACTCTGCTGCCATGAGAGAAGCCAAAAAGAAAAGAGAGAAGTCGCTCCAGCTTCGTGTGCGGTTAGGCAAGACACGTTACAGCGCTATAAAGGGTGCAGTGTCAGCAGATGGAGACGGTAAACGTGGCTCCGGAGTTGATGACCTCGCTCGCAATGAACCACCATCCCAGGTGCTTGCTTTAACTTCGCGGTGTCATATATGGTTGCATGTTCCATATGGTGTCTAGCTTGTATTCGAAAGGCCGAAGTCGGTAAGATAAGGAAAGATATTTTATACATGAACCACCATCCCGTGAGCACCAGAAGACTAATAGCTAGTCAGGGCACTGGCCGAGCCAGTGACAAGCCCAGCAAAGATAGGCATCACCTAGAAGCTAACTAAAAAGTTGCGATGGTGGCGAACCAGCCCGCCTCCCACCAGGCTCTCAGGTCCTAGATGATCATGCTCACCACTCCAGCCGGATGTCTAGCTTGTATTGCTTCCAATTTGGTTAAATTGCATCTGCTTAGCTTACACATTATACCTTTGAATATGACATGCCTTTCTGTTTTTGGTACATACTAATACATCTGTGTATTAACCATGTTCTTACATCAAACTAATGTTCTTGTGTATCCCTCATCAATCACTTATGACGAGGCAAGCAGACAAGGGGACTACTCCTCATTTAAAGAATGCAGCGTCAGCCTCCCAACATGATTCTCAAGAAACAGAAATGCTAGATGAAGATAGTGAACGTAGCTCTGTAGTTGATTACAGCATTTCCTCTACACTAGCATCGCAGGTGCTTGCTCTAACTTGGCAGCGTGATATGTGGTTGCATGTTGCATATGGTGTCTAGATTGTAATTCTTCCAATCTGGTTAAACTGCATGTGCTAGTCTGCTTAGCTTATACATTATACCTGTTAATGTGACATGCCTTCCTGTATTTAGTACATAGTACATCTGTCTATTAATCATGTCCTTACATAAAACTATTGTTTTTTTGTATCCCGCATCAATCAACATGACGAGACACCTTTAGTATATGCAGTGCGATATTAGTTGCATCTTTCATATGATTTATAGCATGCGCTGCTTCTAACTTGTTGAAATTCCATTTATGATGGGACGCTTTTAACTTGGCAGAGTCATATTGGTTGCATCTTTCATGTGGTGTCACTAGCTTGCATTGCTTCTTAGTTGCTGGAATGGTTTCTGCTTAGTTTACACAAATAGTTGTGAACATGCCATGTCGTCCTATTTTTCGTACATATTCCATCCTGGTATCATGTGTTTTCCTTACATCAAAGTAGTGATTGTCAGTATCATGCATGAATGAGTTCTGAAGAGAGAATTTTATTGCTTTTTCTTGTCAGTTTTACTTGACAATTCAAAATCAATAAAGCGGAAGGAAGTTAGCAAGGCAGCGGATAAAGGTGCTCCTTCCGAACGGAGGGCCTCTACAGTTTCTACTCCTCCACACCCCCAAGATGATTTCCAAGACAACACATGCATAGACACTCAACAAAGCTGTGTTTATGATGAGCACGTCTCCCCTAGTGCAGCAACACCGATGCTCCCTCTAACTTGGCACTGTTATATGTGGTTGCATGTTATGTGTGATGTCTAGCTTGTATTGCTTCTAATTTTGTTGAATTCCATCTGCTTACTTTACACATTATACTTGAATAAGACACATGTTCCTGTTTCTAGGACATACAATATCTATCTATCACACCATGTTCTTACATCAAATTACTACTGTTGTGTAACCTGCAACAATCACTTATCATAAGACACGTTTGACTTCGGAGTGTGATATAGGTTACATCTCACATTCTTTTCTAGCTTGTACTACTAATTTGTTGAAATGGCACTTATGACGAGACAGTTTTAACTTGGTAGAGTGATATTCGTTGCATCTTTCATATGGTGTCTAGCTTTCATTGCTTCTAATTTGTTGAAATGCCTTCTCCTTAGTTTACACATCATAAGCTGTGAATATGCAATGGCACTAATGACGAGAGACCTCTAACATGGTAGTGTGATGTTGTTTGCATCTTGCATATGATTTATTTCTTGTACTGCTTCAGATTTGTTTAAACGCCATTTATGATGAGACACTCTTAACTTGGCAGAGCGATATTTGTAGCATCTTTCATATGGTGTCTACCTTCCATTGCATTGCTTCTAATTTGGTGAAATGTCTTCTTCTTAGTTTACACATCATAGTTCTGGTTATCTCTTCCATCTTGTTTTTCATACATATTACATCCTCCTATCATGTGGTTGTCTAACATCAAAGTTCAGTTTGTCTGCATCACGCATGAATTTGTTCTGAAGAACTAAATTGTTATTTGTTTTTCTTGTCGACTTGACTTAACATGGCACAGAGAAAGAGGAAGAAACACAGAATGGCAGGGAATGAGAAGCGGATGAATCCTGCAGATTCTGCTGGTACTGATGGTGCAATAGAAGGTCAAAGTCCAGCGGAAAATTCTACAAACACGGCATCCCATGCTACACGAGTTGCAAAAAAAGCCAAACAGAAACAAATAGCTGCCATCAAACAAGCAGAGACAGCCCTAGTTCTTGCAACACCTACCACAGTACTACCAGCTGCACGACTTACTCGTGCGTCAACTGAGCTAGCAGCACGTTCCCAAGCACCCTTGCCACCTGACACTACTTCCCAAGCACTCTTGACACAAGACGAGTTGGAAATATCAAATGAACCTTGTGAGCTTCAATAGCAAGAAGGTAGTTGCTGGAGTCAAGTTACAGTTGCATGCTTCTTTATATGTAGTCTCACAGTTTGATGTACACTAACACTTCCTATGTTCGTTGTTGGACTAGCACCTAGGTGCAAGAGGAAACAAACATAAGGGATAATGCTCGATAGGTTAACTAAATTTAGAGGAGGAAGAATGGAGATCCGTTCTGATGCAGGTTTAAAAAGGCCACGTGATGCTACAGAGTCAGCCAAGTTAGTATCAGAGGCAGCGGTTGCCGTTAGGTGTCATGTACGTATCCACCCAACATGGATTCAGTACAGGAATGACAAAGACGAAACCCAGTTCAACACCTTCCTCGACCATTTATCTGTAAGTATGGTTATGTATGGAAACTAGTAATATTGTCTTGCTCTTTTCCATACTTTCTAGGTTGTTGACAATGAGACTCCCATAATTTTCAACAGATGAGGCTCAAGTTGGATAGCCAAGATGATGCAACCAGACAAGCTTGCACCCATGTTTTCATGTCTGCTCTGCGACAGTATCGGTATAACTTGAGGAAAACTCACTTTGAAGGCAAGGCTAACAGTGAACTTTCCCAAACATCTCCAGTGGAAAATATATCGGATGAAGACTGGAGGGGCCTTGTTAAACACTGGTCTGATCCGAAGTATCAGGTACATTATATATATGTGATCAGATCACATGTTGAAGTCCTATTTACGCATGTGCCACACAAATCTATCTTCTTGTAGGTGAATTGTTCAAAGAACAAGGCCAACCGTACGAAAGTGAAATTCCAACAAACGACAGGATCTCGTAGCTATATTTCACACTGCAAGGCTCTTGTAATTAGCTGTTGTTTCACTCTTTTCGCTGTACCATATTATCAGATCTATATTGACTTGTTCGAAATGCAGAGGAAAGCCCACAAGGACCAAAAAGTACCTGAACCAAATGATGTGGAAATCTTCAAGGACTGTCACACCAGCAAGAAGAAGGGCATGACTACACCAGTCAAAGCCGCTGTTGTAAGTCCTTAATCCTCATGCCTTTTAACTACTACTAACTCTGACTTGTGCCTTGAACTGCATGGTTTGCAGCCAATGTGTATTACTCTTTTCAATTTTATACACAATTGTCTTAGCATATCATTGCACCTTACAAGGTTTAAAAGAGAGGAGTGATGTTCCTTTGATCTTGACCCGTAATCTGGTTCCGTGCTGGACTTGCCCACACAACGTTACAATTGCCTGTTTGTCTGTTCTCAGTTGTTTTGTGATATGAATGATGTCATACTATGCTTACCGTATTATAATCTTCGTCTCTGTATCCTTAGCCCTCAATACAATGTGAAGAAATAGACAATACATTAGCGATGGTACATGGTCATATGTTTGGAACCTGGTTTTATTATGTACTTTGCAATAAAATACAACTAATATTTTACATGGGTTCACCAGAATAAGTTCTGTATATAGACCAAAGCTATTTTGTTTGGTTTTGCTGCCTCCTTAATATCTTCTATTCTGGTACTACTAATGTAAAACCTCAACTTTTCAGCAAGCTATGGAAAAAATGGTGGAACCGCCACCATCTGAAGGTGGCGAGGCAACTCTAACCGCAATGTCAGCTCTTGCTGCAGTGGGTCAGCACCTGTCCACTAACAGTGCCAAAAGCATGTTCCTGCGTAATACTGGGTTTGTTGTTAAGGCAATATCGTCCAAACTGCCTCATGATCAAGATATGCAAGCTCAAAGCAATGTTGTATCTGCGCTCCAGACACAAGTCCATTCCCTAACAAAGAACCTTTGTGAAACAAGGAGAAACATTGCTCAATGTCGTCAAGATATGCATGGTTTTGAAACTAGACTATCAGACATTTGCTATGTTGTTCAGGAGCCTAGGGGAAATGAAGGCGAGGGTTATGGTGCTCCATCGGACAATACAGCATGAAAACGTAACAGTCAGGTCAAATGAACTGAGCTTCTGAACTTCTGGTGGTGCATTTATCTGCTAGACTGTTAAGTTTTATGCCAACCTTCCTTTTGTTATATAGTTGTAATTTGTTTTGGTGCGATACAAAATTTATTCTTAACGTGCAGCCACCGGCGGAAGAAAACAGCAAGCCATTTTTGTATAGTGTAGGGTGTTCCCTATATTTGCACTGGTGGCGATCTTTGTTGCCGAGTGGTAATCTGTGCAATCGCCTTAATAGCCTAGCGTTATTTTTGGCCTTATTTATTCCCTAGTCTTCTTTTTCCCTGGTTTGCTAGTGGCCGCAACTACCATGGGCCATATACGGGCCGTAGGATCCATGGGTCTCCTACGGGTCGTCGATAAATGGGCCTGTAATCGGTGGGCCTCGGGCCGTCGGATAAATGGGTCTCATTGGCCGTAATCGGGCGTAATTGGTATCGGCCCAGCACGGTAACAGGCCGTTAACAGGCCGTAGGACAGAAAAGGCTTAATTCTGTCATAGGCATAACGGGTCGTTAATGGGCCAGAATATAGGACGGGCTGGAAACGGCGAAACGGGTTAACAGGCCAGAAACTGGCCGACTCTTGCCATGGGCCGAATTTGTCCCATTAGGGTAACAGGCCAGTAACGGGCCGACTCTTGCCATGGGCCGAATTTGGCCCATTAGGGGAACAGGCTAGTAACGGGCCGACTCTTGCCATGGGTCCAATTTGGCCCATTAGGGGAACAGGCTAGTAACGGGCCGGAAGTAATCGAGGGCCGAAAAGGAGCCCAAGAACGTATGGGCCATCAATAGGAAGAAAGCTAACACGAGCTGGAAACGGCCCATGTAAATCACGGGCCGTTAACGGGTATAAAGAAAATTACTGTTCATTATGGGCTAGAGTCACCGTGGGCCTGTAAAGGGCCGAAAGATACGAAGGCCTCATATGGGCCGAACGACGTCGTGGGCCATACATGGGCCGAAAGTGAAATGGGCTGGTGTTATATTCGACGGCCCACATGACGTTGTTGGGCCGATTTCCTTTAGGGCCTAACGGGCCGTGAGTTAACGGGCCGTAAAATGGGCTATTTGCGAAGAGACCGTTAACAGGCTTTTCATGGGCCAGCCCGTTAACTTTTGACCAAGTTAAACGGGCAGGCTTTGTAAGCTAAATGGGCCAGTGGTGGGCCGTGGCACGTGTCGACATATCATAGGCGCCTATCTGATCCACTGACGAGCTGACACGTGTTTCATCCGGCCAATAAGAATTTTACACGTGGAAATTTCCCATTGGTCGGGGCTGTTAACGGGTTATCGGATCCAAAACCCGACCCGGTAGCTTAACAGCGTTCCGTTACGGTGGATGCCACGTGTCGGTCACCCTTGACGAAAGCACTTCTGTGACACGCGATTTATCGTCATGGAAGTGGACACTTCCGTGATGATAATTTTGGTAATGTCATGGAACACTTCTACGACAGCACAGGTACGACTATCTTGATTCTGTCATAAAATCATCATGGATGTACATGCATGACAAAAAACGTGACCTACTATGACAAACATGTATCATCACGGAAGTGTATTTTTTTTGTAGTGATGACGACATCGCCGCCGTCCCTCTCCATGATCGGGTGCTCATCGCCGGCTCCCCCTGTCGGCGCCACGAATTCTGGTGGCGGCGGCGCGGAATTCAGGGGGGGTGACGAATATCGCCGATTGACGGCGCGCAGCTTCCTCGGCCTGCTTCTTCGCCGTGGCAGCATCCTCGACCTCCGCCAGCTTCTTCAAGGCGGCGGCCTCCGCCTTGTCCACCTCCGCCTTCTCCAGGCGGGCGGCCTCCTGCTCCTCGCGCGCCTCCCACGCGTTTCGCTCCGTCGCCTCCCGGAGGTCGGCGGCCGGATCGATCCGACGGGTGGTGGAAGAGGTATCCGCCGACCCAACGATGGAGGCGGCGGCCGACTTCTCGAGAGAGAGCGGAGCCCTAAAAATCAAGAAATAGAGCAAAGGAAATTTAGAAAGAATCTACAAGGAAAGAAGAAAAACACAAGAAAAGATACTTACGCCGACACCATGGGAGGAGCCTTTGGGAGCTTCTAAAATTTGGCCGCCTTCGCGGAAGCCTCCTTCCGCCGGGTCGCGGCGGTCGGGTTCTTGGCCTTCTTCGGCACGCTGCCGGACAAGACGGTGCCTTGCTTGCGCTTCCGCGTGCTGCCTCGAGCAGTCGGCTCGGCGGAAGGGCCCGCGTCCGTCTTGCCCGCGCCTCGTGATGGGCGCGGCTCGTCTTCCTCATCATCGTCCTCGGGCCAGGTCTCGATGCCACCTTCCTCGGAACCTCCGGCTCCATAAACGCCGCCTGTCGCGGTGTCCTCCAAGGCGGCCGCCCCCAAGTCAGGGTCGTCCACGTCGCTCACGGCTCGGTCCGGCGCGTAGTCACCACCCGGCCCCACGACAGCAGCCGTCGCCGGAGACATGTATATCTGCATCCCAAAGTCCGGCTGCTCAAGACCACCAGACGGAATCAAGACAAAGTATTAAAGAAAGGAGAAGATGAAAGACATACAGCGGGTGGCGGGTCCGTGCAAGAGTACGGCGGCTTGCCGAACTGCCAGGACTCCTCCAGCTTGAAGTCGGAGATCTCGTTCACCAAGTTGGCCACCTGGGCAGCCGGCATCTCCTTGGTGCTCAGCCAACATGGGTCGCGATGCCCACTCATCCGGTGATCAGGTGAGGCCGGCCTTGGAGCGGGAGCACTCGGTGCACGACGAAGGCAACCAACAAGTCGGTCGCCTTGAGGCCATCAGCGTTGGTCAGCTCCCGGAGTCATTGGATGGCGGCGGCGCCGTCTGCCAACACCGGCTTTGGCTTGTAGCCCCAGCTGGCCCGAGGCTCAGCCGGCGGGCCGCCTACATAAGCCGGAAGGTTGAGGAAGTCGACAGCCGGGTCGACGTTCTCCACGAAGAAGTAAGATTGCTGCCACATCTTGACCGACTGTGGCAGCTTGACGGTGGGAAAGGCGTTCTTCGGCGATGGCCGGCGAACCGTGATGAAGGCACCGCACTGGGCAGCCACCTCCCGGACGGAGGTGCCCAGCTTGGTGTAGAAGAATGCTCCCCACAGCTCGATGGTGGGGAGGATGTCGAGATAACCTTCGCACAGCGTGAGGAAGGCGGCCAGGAGCATCACCGTGTTAGGCGTGAGGTGATGGGGCTGGAGGTGATAGAACTCGAGGAACGAGCGGAGGAAGCCGCTCGCCGGCAGGCCGACGCCGCGGATGAGGTGCGAGCGGAAGACGAACCGCTCGCCCACCCCCGGCGCCGGCGAGATCTCTCCCTCCGGCGGCACGTGCGCCTTCACATAGCCCGCGCTGGGGAGGCGCCGCGTGTCGCGGAGGAAAACGATGTCGTCTTCATTGACGTGCGACCCGTCCCAGTCCCCTCCATGCTCGCGCGCCATGGAGGGCTCGACGAAGAGAACGGCGCGGCGGGAGAGCTGGGATTGGGGGAGGGCCAAGAGGGCTCGAAGACGAGCAGCGGCGGCGCTCCGGCAAAGCTCGGAGGCGCTGCGACAAGAGGAAGAAGAAGGAGGGAAAATGGGGTGGAGGGGCGCGTGTGCTTCGGCGCTCCCTCCCCTCTCCCTACTTATAGCCTACGGGCTATGAAGCCGAGGGGGCAGGTGTGGGATCGTGGGATTAACTGTGCCCACGACCCCACGCTCCCGCCTTTGCCGCGCGAGTTACTGCGCGCAGTAACTCCTACTGCAGCCACGCCCGGCCTGCAGCCACGTCCCGTCTCACACGTGGGCTGCCAGGCTGACCCGACTGGCTGGCGCCATGTGGCATGCCCACGACACGCGGCAGGCCCAGAGGCTTAGCCCACGCGCCACCTAGTTCCCGCCGTTGCGTTCGAAATTCCAGGTGCGTCCGACTGGACGTGGCCGGCTCCCTCAGGCGGCTTGCCAGGAGTCGGATGAAGCTTCTTTCCAAGACACTGGGAGGAGGAAACTGTTGAGGCTCCTCGGCTCTTCAGCTGCGGCCCCACAGCAGCTTCGGGGACTACAGTCGGAGTAATGGGCCACGGGTAGGCTAACCCGAGTCCCATACCCTTTCAAGATATCAGGGCCGGCTGTGCCCCTCGAGACGTCAAGATAAAACACTGCCTTCTGGTGGCCGGTTGGCCGAACGGCCGACTGCCAGAAGGCGGCCATGCACGGGAAGACGGCTCCAAGGCGGGTCGACTCCTAGACGGCGACCTCCAGAGAGGTCGGCTCCTAGCAGTCGGCCCGTGGCGCCCTCAAAGTCTGCGCCCCCATTAAGAAGACAAGACAGGGTGAGGCAACAGTGTAGCCAATCACCCCCGTATCCAGGGCCGGGCATGGCCACAGTTCTCCGTACCAGCAGAGATCTCTGCCCGATGCGGCACTGTTGCCACTTCCCCCCCCCCCTGACATCACTCCTGTCAGGCGATGCCCTGCTCCCACGACCGCCTGTCGGTACGGCCCGTAGACGGCGGGCCCTACTGGTCAGCGAGAGCTCGGAAGACGGCAGATGCTTGACCAGTTGGACCTGAGGGAGGCCGGCTCCCAGGAGTCGGCCCACTCCTTCCCCGGGGCCCACGCGCCAATAACCAGATAAGATGCGGAGTGGCTACAGTGATCTCCCGCCAGACGGCGGGACTGTAGCCACGCTCCCCTGACCAAGCAAGCGTCATTAGCATCACGGCTATAGTAATTAGCAGCCGGCAAGACCCACGAGCAGCGGTGGCAGCCTGTCGGCTCCATACCAGACCAGTCGGCGGGGCCCACCAGGCGGCGGGCCCCAGCAGTCGGCGGAGAAACCGGCGACCAGAGAGACTGACAGACGGGTCCTACACCCGGCCGAATTACCATTGTACCCCTGGGGGGTAGGCCTATATAAACCCCCCGGGGCACCCATGCAAAGGGTTCGAACCTGTTAGAATTAGACCAGCACCTAGGGGAAGAGGAGGGCAAGCCTTGCCATCTTCTACCTCTAGCAAACAGCTCAAGGAGCACCATTGTACTCACTAGTGCCTTAGTGATCATGCGGAGACCCTGCAAAGCAGGACTAGGGGTGTTATCTCCTAGGAGAGCCCCGAACCTGGGTAAAGTGCGTCGGCGTTCGTGTCTACGCCTCATCCCGCTTCCAGGCACCGGCGACGTTCTACTCGCTCCCACCATGATAAGCCATCCATTGGCATATGTCACACCCAACCCCGACACCATCAAAAACCAAATGAAACAATTAGTTCTACCACCACCGTAACAAAAATTTTGGCATAGACTTGTCTATATATGAATGTATCCAGCAATAAATCATGTGTAGATACGGGTGCATCAATTCCAGTCAAAATTAAGACAAGCATTTTGAAATGGAACGAGTGCTACAGTATGTTCTGAAGATCATCACCTCGACAAACAAGTTCTCCAGTTTTGGAAAACATTGCAACAATTCAACGACGATGTCCACTTTATAAAACATGTAGATAGCAAGGTCTTGGCAGATTGACGCATTGTTGTTAGACTGACTGCCTCCAAACCCTTCATGAAAACTAACAGAAGATAGGTCAGAAAACTAATAGAATGAAGGTTGGAATAAATAAAACTTGTTTCCTCACAAACAAAGTAAACCTGGAAGTATCGTGAAAACTCAATACCTCAAGACACGTGAGACGACATGGATACGGTTCAGGCGCAGAGACACCGGTTACCTCCAAGTCCTGACTCTGCATGAAGAATAGAACATAGATCATCAAATTAATAGAACGAACATCGGAACAAGTGCATCTCCATTCCAGTATCAAGGAAAGTCAGTACCTCAAGACACGTCGAGGCAGACACGAACATGAATTCACCCAACGTCTCCAGTTTAGGTGCAGAGACAACGGTTATCGAACAGTCGTCGACCAGACAATCAATAATCAACCGTCGAAGCGAAGGGGCATCCTCAATAATGAGTTCTCCGTGTGGACAAGAAATGCCAATGCTTACAAGGTTAGACGAGTTTATTGTGACGCGACAACCTCCTCTATTGCAAACAAGAAGGAGAGGCTCAAGTGTAGGGCAACTAGAATGGATTATGCTTTGCAGTGAGGCGTCTGATATATCAACTTCCACAAGCGAGAGTCTTTTCACCAGTGGTAGCTTAAGCGTCGCTACATAAATGTCTAGTATTTGGCAAAGAGCAAAGGCGAGGGTGTGGAGAGAGGAGGAAAAGCGAAACACGAACTCTGGTGCCGAGGGCGTAGATGAAGTGCACAGATCCAGTAGTGTTACCTATTGCGTCAGAAATCCTGGGAAGAGGTAGTAGAACTCAAGAACCTGGATATTGTTCAGCTTCGAGGATCGGAGCCAGGCATCAACAGTGGAGGGTCTGCACTGTAGATAGCACGCGGGGATAGAGAGGCGGCTAACCGAGCCAGCATGGCCAGACAGAATGGATTCCGGAAGACTGACAACATTAGTGATAGTATATCGACAGAGCCGCGTTCCGGAATAGCATTTGCGGACGCGCTCCTTGGTGAAGGCGGACAGCTGAGATATGGTCTCGATATGAACTATTTCTCCATCGTTAAAAAGACGAAAGACAGATATCTCGCGGCAGTCGAGATTCATAGGAGCGGTGGGCCATAATGGACGCCACCAGCGGGCGATGACTCGAGTACGGATGTCCTCCTTGATGGGGAGACGAGCGATGATCTCACCTAGGACGGCGTCGGCGAGATTTCTGATACGGTCCGCACGACATCCCTCTTCTTCCTCCTCGGATCGAGAGGAAGCATGGTCGCCGCTTCCACCCCCTCCGACGACCAGCACACCACCAGAAGGCGGCGTCCCCGGTGCCGCCACTCTCGACCTCTTGGTGCTACGAGCAGCGCATTCCATCTCCACCTCGATTGCTAGGGTGGCGCCGCCCACGACCAGTGCTCACTGAGGTGGATATGGAGAAATGGATTACATCCCGTCGACCCACGAAACGACATAAATACCCACGGCGGGGAGCGGAGCGGTCCACATTAATTACCTCTTTTTTTTGAGCGAGGGTCCGGATTAATTACTACTCGTAACAAGTAAATGGCAGGTGGCTGCTTGAAACATTAAATAGAGCCACGGCTTTCAAGGTACGAGATGCACGGTTGAAGACGCAGACTAGGCACGGGCGTGCCCCTCCGTCTTTTAATTATTTACGGCACTCATTCAATAGAAGAATCAGTTCGACGCCGGAAACACGATTCTACAGTCATCTTGCCTTTGTAAGCGGCAAAATTTTCCATGGGCACGTTGAGAATTAAGTAACTATAAAGACCGTTTCAAAGATAAGGAGATTCAATGCCGTGCCTCTGCCTTGCAGATGAATCTGCCGAAAAGCTCACAGACAAAAGCAAGCAAGTGAAGTGATGGCAGACCCACGGTTTGTCAGCAACCACACACATGATCGTGCCTTCGTAGGAAAGTGATACAAGACGCACTGTTCTACCTGTCACACAGGCACGACCATGGCAAACGCACGATTTTCCATGTACCACACAACGGTCGTGAAGTGATACGACGCGCACTGTTCTACATGCCACACAGGAACGCCCGTGATTCCACATGATTGAGTAGCACGTAAAGACGTGATTCTCTCGCAGGAAACGCCGTGAACCTACTGCCAGGCACTATATCCATTAGTGAAACAGAAAAACAAACACAACCGTGACACGTTGTGTTTGAAATCTTTGCATCACAGAAGCACGGCGTGATGGCACATGAGGCACGGTTGGACACGCATCGCAAGCACAGTTATGTGCTCTATATTTCAATTACTTACAGACATACATTCATAACAGAAGAACATGCGTGAGAACAGGCGAGGCACCGTTACCACTAAAGCCATGGTTATGCGGCCCCAGAAGCACGACCCAGATTCTGTGCTTAAAAATGTTTCCGTTCCGTAAAGGCGGGCGTGACCATGCAACCATGAGAGTCACGGTTGAACACTCGCCAGTGGCATGGCCGTGGCTACCTGTGCCCTTCAGTTATTTTTATCTCTCTGTCACATAGCAGAGAAGCATGCTTGTATGCTTACAACATCCACATTCAGAAACCGACGTGGCTGCGGAAAATAACAAGGAAACATGTGCCTCTGATATTTTTCTCCACCGAGTAAAAATACATAAAGAAGCAAAAGGCGTTCTTATTTAAATTTGTTTTGTTTCTATAACTGCAGCAAATTAACTTACAAGCCGTTCTTAGAACCACAGCACGAGAAAATAAACAATCGACACCCGCCCGCCCTCCTCACCGGTCGCTTGCTATTTCATTGATCCACGTGCGGCCTTGTTTTTGAATGTTCAGCGATCCATTCTTCCTTCTCCACCCTTGTGCATACCTATTCAACATATTTACCTGTAAAATTAATATACATACATAAAAACAAAGCGAAAGATTGCGGTCATCACTGTTTTTTGCTTACGTCCTGTTTAAGCTGCATTATTACCTTTTAGTTTTTCTATTCGTACTGTTCTCCGGTACCAAAAAGTCTCCACTCAGATCTTTCCTTTCTGGAAATCGACTGCGCAGATTCCGTGCCTTGTCCCAGGCTTCCCTGCACGCATTCTGTGTGCCTGGCTTGTGTGATGTTCGATTCTGGCGTACATGCAAGACTTTGGTAAATGCTCCCTGTTGTCAGTGGGGTCATTGGAGTTGCTGGCGTCTGACGTCTTCCTCCTGGGCTTGGAGTGCATTGTCCTGAGCCGTTTGATGTCCTCGATGGTGTTGTCGATGTTGTCGGCCATTTCATTGACCTTGCCCTCTTTTCCTGCTGCGATTTTCTGTTCTCCTCTTCAATCCTCATCCTCTCCTGGACTTCTGGGTTTCCCGGGCAGTTTGTTTTCCTGTGACCCTTTACTCGACAACGGCCGCACTTGGGTGCAGCTTTGTTTCCTTTTCCTTTCTTCTCAGAACCAGCTTTGATTCTATCTCCTTTTTTCGTGCCATTTGAGCCACTCATGGGAGGGTTCTTGAGAGTTTCGGCAAGAATGCTTGTGTCTGGTTCCTCAGCAAGTGCCGCCATGACTTTTATTTTCATATCTACCGTACACTCACGCAGCACACTGCATGCCTTCACTTTTCTGCAAGCATTTGAACAGATATCCGACAACTCAGCGTAAGCGAGGCCAAATCTCATAGTTTCATCGTCTTGTGAGGTCATGCTATCACCTTGACTTGTAGATAGAACTTTCAGACTCTACGATAGATTCCTGGTCCATCTGGGGATGATGAAGGATTTTGGAAGTTCATCGATCATGCCTGTTTGGTCCATCACCTTAAGCACATGGCAGCACTGAATGCCATCCCTACTCATTTTCTTGAAGCTGCAACTGTATATTTATTTTTGCTCATCCACATCTACCCTGAACTCAGACCTGTCAAATTCCTCGCCCAGATATGGTTTCCACACTTTTTCTCCAGGCTCAGTAATCTTTTTAAAAAAATACCGCCTCCCCTTTGCCAGGTCAGAGCACTTGAAGTAAGTCCGGCTCTGTAGCTCCAGCTGGAATTTCCTGAAAATTTCATTCGTGTATACTTCACTTGCTTGTCTTTCAATCGGAAAACCCGTCTCTAGTGATGGCGCCTTCTCTTCTGTTCGGTGTCTTTTCTTGTCAAGCGTGGCGAGGCAATTTTGCTGAATCATGTGATACGCATGAACAAACCTTTTTATAGTGTCCTTGTGGTCGACGTAATTCTTCCACATCGAATTCGTGCTCTCACTGCGAGTGGTTGTTGACGAGAAAGGATAAAAGCAGTCCTCGAAGTAGGCCGGCACCCAGAAATTTCGGAGTTCCCATAGCGTGTTCAGGTGTTTGTTGCCTTCCGCCTTGTGCACAGAAATTAATGCTTTCCAGGATTGCTCAAACTCATATTCATCTAGTGAGTTTTTGATGATTCAAAATAAATCATCAGACATCCATCGGTGCTACGCAAACAATGTTGCGTTATTTTCCTTCATGTTCTTCCTAATATGCCACCAGCAGAACGTGTGCCTCGTTCTCGGAAGAGCTTCCTTTATTGCAGTCTTCATCACCTGGTCCTGGTATGTTATTATGTATTTCGGCTCTTTTCCTCCCATTGCCTCGACAAACGTGCTTAGGAGCCACTTGAATGACCCTATTTTCTCATCCTTCAAAAGGCCTACTCCAAACAGGACGGTCGACCCATGGTTGTCGACACCTATAAGTGGTGCAAATGGAAAGCCATATATATTCGTAGAGAATGTCGTGTCAAAGGACACGAAATCTCCAGATAGCTCATAATTCATCTTGCACAAGGAGTCTGTCCAGAACAGGCTCCGCACTACATTGTTCTCTGTCTCTTCCACATGGTGGAATCCCGGCCTCCGCCTCTGCATATCGACAAACAGTTTCATGGTGTCCTCGATATCAGTGCCGCGCTCTCCAGCCCTGTCCCGGCATGCAATGTTGCTTATGTCAATCGTGTCGAACATAATTGCTCGCCTTGGTTTCCCCATGGCAGTAAAAATCTACATAACCTTCCTTGGTTCTAACCTCGCCTTCTGCAGCACTTGTATAAAGAATTTCTCCTGAGGTGTCATCTTCTTATAGCATCTCCTGAACTTCAGCATCCAATTGGATGGGTGAAGTTGGTGGTTGTGCTCTAGGCGCACGTTCTTCAGATACCATTTCCTCCTATCTGCATCCCTCTTCGCTGTTATTTGGACTGGGCAGCTTGTCCGGATCAAGCAATTGTTCTTTCTCTCCTTAACATGTCTCTCAGTTGTTTTATTCTGCCCTTCCTTGGTGCACTGAAACACCTGCTTGTCAAGCTGCTGATCATATGTCGATCTTCTGCTCGTTGATCGCCTGGCAGCAAAGCCAACCTTTCTTGCATATCTGTAGAAAAAGAAAAAGCACTCATCCAATGATCTGAATATCATACCACCCTATGGTTCGAGCGCTTCGGTGACCTCCTGAATCGTTGGGTATATGCCTTCTTTGAACATGTCATCCATTTCTTTCTCTACAATTGTCGGCGGCGCCATGATGATTCTGTCTACCGTGTCTTCGTTCGTCTGATTGCATTCACTTCTGACGACATCAGTTTCATCGTCAGCCACAAGTCCACTTATAGCAGAGCTGCTGCTGCTCTGTTGTTTGTCACATGCAGCAGCGTCGTTTCTGCATGGCATGGTCAAATCCATAAATGAGTCTGCTTCTCCACTGTCGCATTGTGCAATGCTTGTGATGCCCGGATAATTAAGCTACAGTAACCCTCTGTTAAGGATGCCACGTCACTTCGATTTCTGTTGCTAATCTCTTGTTAGTTCGAAATCGTTTCAAATTCAAAATTCAAAATCAGGCAAACAATAAAACTTTTCAAATATTAAAACTAAAATGTTCGGAGTGAACCAAATAATTCATAGGAAATTATGGTGGAGAAACCACCCTTTTATAAAATGTTTAATACTCAAATGTGAATGAAACAGCAGCATAACAAATTTAATAAATGCCTTTTATTATTTATAAAATGTTAAACTATTTTATTTAGTTACCCAAATTAATGTGGCAGTAATAAATATAGTAATACTAATTAAAAACCATTTGTGTATTTTATAAAACTGTAACCTTTAAAGAAATAAAAGAAAACAGGAAAGTATAAATAAATAAAAAGTAAAGAAAACAAAATAGCAAAACAAAAGAAGACAAAAGGGCTTCCCTGGTCCAACTGGGCCAAATGGCCCAGCTAGCCGCTGTACCAACCGGCCCAGGCCGGCCCCCACTCCCCTATAACCCTCCCCAGAAACCCTAGCCCCTACCCCTCTCCTCCCACTCTCCCCTCGTTTCCCCTTTTCTCGATCTGGATCGGGGGCTCGATCCGCCCCGACCCCATCGCCTCGTCGCCCCGCCGACGCCGTCCGGAGCCCGCGCCGCCGCCTGGATCTCGCCGGAGCCTCCCCACCGGACCTCGTCGTCTCCTCCCCAAGCCCCACTACCCTGTCCCTACGCCCAGCGGTGAGGCCCCCGGCCTCTTCCCCTCTGCCCTCCACCCTCGCGCGCCGCTAGCCGCAGCAACGACGCCCGACCGCGCCCTCCGCACGTGCACACTCGCCGCCACCCCGTGTTCAGGCTCCACGCACGCCATGCTCACCCACCGGCCCGCCCGCGCCGTCCGCGCCTCCCGCGCGGCCGCCCCCTGCTTCCCCTCGACGCGCTCACCGCGGCCCCCGCACCGGCCATCGCCCCGCGCGTTGCCTGCGCCCACCTCCGCCTCTGCTTTGCCATCACGCCGCACCGCCGCGCTACCTCGTCCGACCCGCGCCTCACCTGCCCTTCGAGCGTCGCTCGACGTCCGCCTCTGCTAGTCCCCGTGGCCGTCGCTACGCCCGCCCCCTGCAGCGCCTCCTGGTCGTGCTGTGTCGCGCGCGCCCCCGCGCCACCAACCCCTACCGTCGTGCGCCACCCGGTCCCAAGGCCGCCCGTGGCCGTACTCCGGCATCTTCCCCTGCGTCTACCGCCGTCACCTCTTGCTCCCCGCGCACGCTCGCCTTCGCCACCTGCAGCACCCAGCTCGCCCCGTAGTCACCGTTGTCGGTCGCGCCTGCTCGCCTCCCCCTTCTGCTCGCTACTGCGAGCTGTTGCTGCTGCCGCGCGCACCGCCACTGCTCGTCACCGCGCAGCCGCTGCTACCCCCCCCCCCCCCCCCCGCCCCCGCCCCATCGTCGCACGCTCGTGCAGATCCTCACGCCGCTCGCCCGCATCCTCCTCGCTGGCCGCCGTCCCAGTCCACTTCCGGCCGACTACGGCAGCCCCGCCGTGGCCGCCGTCGCCCGCAGCGCCCAGTTGGGTGCGCCCCTGCTGGTCGCACCCGTTTGCCGGTACCCAACGCCCGCTAAGCCCCTCGGGCCTATGACATGGGGGCCCCACGCCCCCAGAATGCTTTAAAAAAAGTATTAAAAAATAATTAATTAATTAGTTAATTAAATAATTAACTTAATTAATCTAGTTAAATTAAACTTAATTCATCATGCTTAATTAAAACCTAATTAACATGTTAGTCTATGACAGGTGGGTCCCACTTGACCCACATGTCAGGTTTGACTCCAGTCAACCACACTATTGACTGCTGACGTCACACCTATGTCATGCTGACGTCATCACATACTATTCTGGATAATGTGTTTAAATTAATTAAATGAATTCCAGAAAATTATTTACAACTTTAAAAATTAATATAAAATAATACGTAGCTCGGATGAAAATACTTTGTACATGAAAGTTGTTCAGAACAACGAGACGAATCCGGATACGCAACCCGTTCGTCCACCACACATCCCTAGCATAGGGAACACGCAACTTTCCCCCTCCGGTCCATTTGTCCGAAAACGCGAAACACCGGGGATACATTCCCGGATGTTTTCCCCCTTCGCCGGTATCACCTACTATCGCGTTAGGGCACATCTAGCACCGCCCATTGTCTTGTCATGCACCGTCATGCTTATGTTTGCATTATATTTATTGTTTCTTCCCCCTTCTCTCTCGGTAGACACCGAGACCGACGCCGCTGCTACCCAGTACGACTACGGTGTTGACGACCCCTCCTTGCCAGAGCAACCAGGCAAGCCCCCCCCCCCTTATCACCAGATATCGCCTATTCTTCTCTATACTGCTTGCATTAGAGTAGTGTAGCATGTTAATGCCTTCCGATAATCCTGTTCTGTTGCATAGCCTGTCTTTGCCACTACTGTTGTTACCTTTACCGGCCCTCTGTGTGGATCTTTGTGGCGGAGCGACAGGGCAGGTTGAGACCACCTAGGAAAGAGGTGGGCCTGGCGTTGGTCGGCATCCGCGGTTACTTCTAAATAACACGCTTAACGAGATCTTGGTATTTGATCTGAGTCTGGCCACTGGCCTATACACACTAACCAACTACGCGGGAACAGTTATGGGCACTCGACGTCGTGGTATCAGCCGAAGCCTTCTTGACATCAGCGACTGAGCGGGGTGCGCCGGGTTGGACCGCGTAACGCAACTTCCTTTGTAATGGAGGTTGCTAGGTCTGCTCACCGGACGCGTTCGCAACGTGGAGGTGTGCAATGGGCGATGGGCCCAGACCCCTGCGCGCATAGGATTTAGACCGGTTGCTGACCTCTCTGTTGTGCCTAGGTGGGGCTGCGACGTGTTGATCTTCCGAGGCCGGGCATGACCCAGGAAAGTGTGTCCGGCCAAATGGGATCGAGCGTGTTGTGTTATGTGGTGCACCCCTATAGGGAAGTTTATCTATTCGAATAGCCGTGTCCCTCGGTAAAGGGACGACCCGGAGTTGTACCTTGACCTTATGACAACTAGAACCGGATACTTAATAAAACACACCCTTCCAAGTGCCAGATATAAACCGGTGATCCCTCTCTCACAGGTCGACGAGGAGAGCATCGTCGTGTAGGATTATGCTATGGGATGATACTTGGTGAACTTACCATCTACTCTCTTCTACATGCTGCAAGATGGAGGCTGCCAGAAGCGTAGTCTTCGGCAGGATTAGCTATCCCCCTCTTATTCTGGCATTCTGCAGTTCAGTCCACCGATATTGCCGCTTTACACATATACCCATGCATATGTAGTGTAGATCCTTGCTTGCGAGTACTTTGGATGAGTACTCACGGTTGCTTTTCTCCCTCTTTTTCCCCTTCCCATTTTACCTGGTTGTCGCAACCAGATGCTGGAGCCCAGGAGCCAGACGCCACCGTCGACGACGACATCTACTACACCGGAGGTGCCTACTACTACGTGCAGGCCGCTGATGACGATGTAGGAGATATGCCCTAGAGGCAATAATAATTGATATTATTTATCTCCGAGTTCATAATTATGTTTATGTTCCATGCTATAACTGCTATGGTTCTCGAGTCTGCAATAACCACGAGGCTCGGAGGAAGAGTCATATGCACGTGTGTAATAATAAACGGTAAAATGTATTCCTAGTCTGGCCTCTAAGACTAGCTCACATGTTGCATGATGGTTATGTTTTCCTGATCATGGGCATGTCTATGTCAGCAACCTTGAGGGCACAATGTTAAGAGAACATTTGTGTTGAATCGACCCGGATTGATGTTATGCTATGAGATTCATTCGTCACAAGTTTATTGGTACATAACACAGAGATGGTTAATGTTTGCATGATTCCTTAGACCATGAGAGTATCGAGTTTCTTCATGCTTGCTTCATGAACTTTGGGGTTTGTTAAACGTCATCCGTAAATGGGTGGCTATTACGGCGGCTTACGGGTTCATGGAAAAGTGTGTCAAGTAACTTGATAGCTCAAGATTGGGATTTGCTCCTCCGACGATGGAGAGATATCTCTGGGCCCTCTCGGTGTTACGGTATCCATCATCGTCTGGCCAGACACTTTGTGATTTGATCACGGGGATGCCGGAACACGATAACGAGAAAAGAGAACAATACCGGTAACGAGGTAACTAGCATAGTGGACAAGTTGTTGATCCACGGGAATGCCAACATGTCTCGTCTCGGGTATTTGTAACATATCGCGAAGCAACAGGAATAGCACACGGCAACTGGAGGTTCACTCGAATATTGATTCGTGTGGGTATAGGGGTCAATATGGGTGTCCACGGCTCCGATGTTGATCATTGATCGGAAGGGGTTCCGGGTCATGTCTATACTTCACCGAACCTATAGGGTCACACGCTTAAGGGTCATCTATCTGCTGAATACTAGACAGGGAGTCTGAGAGAAAATCGCCGAAAAAGTTTCGGACACCGAAAAGTTTCGGACAGCGAAATCGTACCGTAGAGAGGGGTCATCGGATAAGTTTCGATGATACCGAAAAGTTGTTTCGGGATACACCATTAAGTCAAATTTGTTTCGGCACATGCCTGATAATTCTTGGAGGATGCCAGAATCATTCTGGAAGCTTTTTGGAATTTTCTGAGATAAAAACCGGAAATGTTCCGGAGCTGCCGGAGCCACTTCAGATGCGTTTCGCAGATGAAAATCACTAAAACCGGAATTGTTTCGGAACGCATTGAAAATCATTTTAGTGGGTACTAGAAATGTTCTTAGCCCACATAAATATTTTCAGTTCGATCAGACGCTGAAAAATGTCGTCGTGAATAGTGAAAATCAGCTTTATGGTTACTTTATGGAAAGCCACCTTTTGGGGCTTTGCTCCAAAAGATCTTGGGGATGACATGGATGGATAGGAGCCATTTTCTGGGCCCCTCATGGGGGTGTGGCCGGCCTCATGGGGTATCCCCCCTTGGGGACCCTCTTGTTCCTTGGTTTCACTCCTAGGTCCTTGTGGAAGGACTTCATTCATGTGCATTTTGGGTTTTTTGTGAAACTACCCTACCCCCTTGGGATTTCCTATAAATAGAGGTGGAGGGGCAGCCCTCCACACTCATCCCTTGCTCTCATACACATGCCATGCATTATCTGGCTTCTTCTCTCCCTCCCACGAAAAGAGTTTCGTAGAGCCGTAAGGTTGTCTGGGTTTCGGCAGGAACTAGTTCTGGACGGCGAAGCCCTGCCGGATAGATGACACCGTATGTGTGCAACTCCATAAAGAGATCGTAGTTTCGGTCTTAGTTCGTGAGTGCCTCCCGAAGGGCTGTCCGTGTGACCGTCCGAGTTTCGAAGGTCCTCCCGAAGGGCTGTCCGAGTGACCGTTCGAGTTTTGAAGGTCCTCCTGAAGGGCTGTCCGCGACACCGTCCGGGGGGCTGTTCGACCGCCTCCCGGAGGGCTGTCTGAGGAGCAGATGAGGGTATACATCCTCGCGGTCGGGAGGTTGTAAATCCTAGCTGCGGGGATCTGCACCGCCGATCGTCATCGACTCTACTTCCCGCTGCGCTACGAGTCGGTAACGAAAAAGATCAAACCATGTATGCAGTCTCCATAGTGGTCCTGGGCTGGTGCGTAGGTCGGAAAATTTTTGTTTTCTGCTGTGTTCCCCTACAGTGGCATCAAGAGCCGTGCTATGCGTAGATGCAGGTTTCGATCTAGAATACATGGAGATGTATGGGTATTGCATAATATAATTAGGTAGTAGATGAGATCTATTGCTGAAAATTATTTATGTGGGTGACAGATGAAATCTGTTATCCGACGTTCTTGTTGCTTCCCTAGAATTTGCGTTTGCTCAATCTCGAGACAGCATGGTGGAATTTGACAAAGTTCTCGCAATCCGTGATCCTGATTGATCATGGAAGTGCTATCAGTTCTTTGGGTTCTGCCGTAGTCAAAAGAAAGATGAAATTCGCAGATGAAAGGGCATTGCAGATATTATCTGCACGGGGGTCATGCGTATGACGAAGTTTAGTATGGGGCTCGAGATTTAATTATCTCGTGTTTCATACACCCCGAGATGTTAATGTAGCAACTTGAATAATCATACTTGATGATAAAACGTTGGTAGCTGCGGTTTAAGTCAAAACCTTAGAAGCCACGTAAAATAAAATTTTGCATAAACCTATTAGAGGCGTCTAACTTGGTTTTGCAGGATGTGCATGTGATGTGGTATAGCAGTGCTCATACTAATTCGATTATGTATGAGATGACTATATGATGTAATTTGATTAACATGAACTGCGTGTCATGATTCGGCATGATGGCTGGAGCCATATGATTGCACTTTAATGACCTGCATGTCAACCTTGTTGTAATGCATTATTTTGTTAGCTATAGAGATAGCAATATTATCTGGTGCATCGACAAGGTGGTGGCAATCTTTGCGAAGGTGAACACCAACGCAAATGCCGAAGACGAAGAAATGAAATACTTCTCCGTCAGAAAGGGCTATACCATATCATGCTATTATGAATTGCCTGAGATGTTTATCCCTTATGATGCACCCTTCTTGATTGCGCGGTAGTCGCTTTTATTAGGGTGATCTCTCACTTAAAATATCAAGTAGTTAGTGTTCTCCCAAGTGTAGCACCGTCACGGCACCTATCTTTTCGGGGTGCGCCATGGATGCATGGGTACGAACGATTAGAGAATTGTGAGGCGGGTGAGGTCAGACCTCGCAGCAAGATCACTTGGTTGTCTTGACGTTCATGGCAGGATCGTCCTGAGCTCGGAACACACGCATCGAAAGATGAGCAAGAGTCACATAGAGATGTGATCGGCAAGTTGGCCTACGGATTAAAATTCCCGTTATGAGATGATGATTCTATGGCGATGAATTGAAGTCTGGATCTTGTATCACTCAAAATTAATTGTGAGAGATATTGATTTGAGTGGGAGCGCACTGTTGAATTAACATGTTTAATTCTCAGTGCAATTAATTATGAACACTGTCTAAGTGTTTCTTGCATAATAGTTGTAGAATAATGGCTCGCATTTCCACCTTCCCTATTAAAATTGAATAGCTGTTAAATATCTGGTTAAAACTTTACGATTGGTAACGTAATATGAGGATTGTCCTCAAAAGTGCCGAGAACGACATTGTCCTATCGCATGCTTTCCGTATCCTCCCGCTAATGCTATGGATCATGTGACTCTCGTCCTTCGATCCAAAAGCTAGAATTCTGTTACAGTCAAGTGGAATATGTTTGCTTCCATGAAACCCAAACTTCGAAAGTTGGGATAGTTATATCATATTCATGGAACTGAAAATTATTTTCAGATACAAACAAAGCAATGTTTGTTTGCAAGTATTAGTAAAAGTGTTTACTATGCATTTGACTGTTGGGAAAGGGATCCAGAAGAACGCCTGTCATATAATGAAAGGTGAATAAAACAACAACTTAAAGAGAAAGGAAGTGTCCAAAGGGTGTTAGTATGACTTACACGCCTAGGAAGTCCGGGGCTAATGCCACTCTTAAGTTGGGTGCTTCTTCTGAGAGTAGGAGAAATACTAAAAGTTAAACTGTTAGAAGTATAAAGGCAAAAGGAAAGAAGACTGGAATATCCAGCTCATGTATGAATGTCATACAAGTTTTTGATGTATAGAAGGCTGGTCAAAGATATAGTTCTTGCGAATTATGGTTAAACATGTTAATCACTAATTCTTGGGTATTGTGAGTTCATCAAAAAATTGCCCGCTTGATTGCATTCTGTTGCAACTCGATGTAAGAACTACTATGGCCTGAAAGACTAGCTAGAAATGAGGTTAAGGTATACACAGGGAACATAGTAAATGTTACTATACCTTCCATCGGTGTATTGCCGTCTGTATTTAATTCATTTAGGGTTTTACAAACTCTATCCCATTGCATAAGGTATCTTGCAAGAAGGTTGTTCATAAGAGAACTTTTTATGTTCGATGTTATGAATAACACAAGGGCCATACTTTCATTATGAATGAGATGTATGTTATGAATATTGATAATAATACAATACCTCTGGGTTTACTTTCATAATTCATTTTAGAGTTTCATACACTCTAGCCCATTGCACAATGTTTGTTGCAAAAGAGTTGTTCATAAAAACAACAATTGTTGTTAAGTATTATGAATAACATAAGGGCCATACTTCCATCATCGATGGGACGTATGTTATGAATATTGAGGGTAATATGATACATCCATAACACTGACGCTAAATGTCGCAAGACTAAAAGAATACCACACAAGTGTGGCACTACATTTGGTCACATTGGAGAAACCCGCATGGAAAATTCCATTATGATGGATTTTGAAGTCTTTTTGATTTTGAATCATCTGACACTTGCAACATTCCTCCGAAAAGTGAAGTGACTAAAATACCGTTCACAGGCCATAAGGAACGAACAACAAACTTATTAGTGATCATACATTTGATGTGTGTAGTCCGATAAGTGTTGTTAGTGGTGGATTTATTTATCTTCAGAAATGACTCAAGTAGATATATGGATATTTACTTGATGAGACGTAAGTCTGGATCATTTGAAATCATTCGAAAGGTTCTCAAAAATGAAGTAGAAGTTATTGTAACAAGAAAATTATGTTTCTGCAATTTGATTGCACAAAGGAATATTTGAGTTACATGTTTAGCGAATGTCTGATGAGTTGTGAAAGGGGTTTCATAAACTTGCACCTCCCGGAACACCATTGCAAGTGGAAAGTCTATGGAGATGTAATCAAACCATTTATGACATGGTAAGGTCAAAGATGACATAAATAAATTTGCCTTTATCCTTTTAAAGTGATGCTTTAGAGACTGCGGCTTTTACACTGAAAAGAGCTACATCGGGTCTGTTGAAATGAAGCCATGGTATGGTACGCCCAACCATGTTATATCTTTTCTTAAACATTTGGAATATGGGGCTTGTGTAAAAGGTTACAAACCTATTCCAAATCAGACAAGTGCTACTTTGTAGGTTATACCAAAATGTTGGATATTCCTCCCTCACTATACCGAGGCAAATAGTTTTGCCATGAAACGGTGTGCTTTTAAAGAGAATGGTTCTTTCAAAAAAGGTGAGTGGGAGAATAGTGCAACTCGACGAGATAAACAGTATCTACGTCATCAGATCAAAGGAAAGAGACCTTGGAAGTAATTCCAGAGTTTCCTACCGCGACTGATACGGAAGTCTCTACAATAAAATGTATGAACTTCGGTCGAACTTGCAGCTGAACCACGTAGGCAAGGCTCGTGCAAACCTCTCAGGTGCGCAAACGAGATATTGTTGTTAGACAACATTATACCTACGATACACAAGGAAGCGTTGATGGGCCCTGACTCCGGAATTGGCTAAATGCCAATACAACCCGAGTTAGTTTCCATATAAGTGATTCAAGGTTAAAACCTTGATACACCTTTCGGAAGACTTAGAGTCTAAAGAATATTTATGGAACTTAAAACTGATACGGATAAAATGTTTTATCCATAAATCTCGACTTGTTGAAATAACAAGTTCAAGAGTTGACTATGATGAGGTTGTTTTCATCGTAGCGATGCTTAAAGTCGGTTCGGGTTGAACTAGCAATTAATACATATTTCAATCATGAGATATGAAACATGGATGATAAAAGGATTTCCATCTGATGGAAATGAAAGCTAGGACTTGTATATGATACAGTCCAAAGTAATTTGTCGATCCAGAGGATGCTAGTAGGTATGCAAACTTCAGAGTTCCAGCAATGGACAGAAGAGAGCAAAATGGAGTTGGAATCTTCGTGTTTTGATGAAATGGTCAAAGGGGTTTTGACTTCATAAATGGGTAACGAAGATGCTTGTAATTCAAGAAAGTAAGTGGGAGCGTAATAATATTTCTAAAAACCTTATGTGCTTGGCACATTGGTAACTGGAAATAAATTTCTTGACACGAATTAGGACTTCATTTGAAAATAGTTTTTCGATGAAGTGCTTAGGCTAAATAGCCTCAATACTAGGCATGATGATCTATGGAGATAGATTTACCTTATGGGGCTAAGCAATGAATACATATTGACAAGATGCTAAAACCTTTTAGCATTTAAAACGCCAAGGAGTGATTCTTGCCAAAGTCACATGGAAAGAGTTTTTGCAAGACTCGGTGTCCCAAAACACTGATGAGTAAAATACATGATGTAGATTCCACACACTTTTGTGTTTGGATTAATCATGTATTCCATGGTATGTAAAACAACCAGATATGTCCGATACTCCCAAGGTGTTGCGAGTATGGATACCAAAGTGATCAAATTACTGATCATGGGACAACAGTGAAAGATGTCACAGAGTACTAGAGTAAGTACTGATGACATGGTTTTCTCGCAAGCAGAGATCATGAAGAGTTCGTTGTAAAATGTTACATCGATACAGTCTTCATCTTTTCTCCATGCGATTATCGATTTAAATTAAGGGTTTTGTGTAACACACAATGTGTGGCACAGTTAGTTGGAATATGTTCAAACTAGTTACTGTGGCGAATTCTATAACAAGGGCTAAGTATGTTGACGCTTTAGAAGCGACAAAGAAGATGTTGAATCATATAGTTCATTCATGAACTTAGTATAGTTCCAAGATGGCTTTTGACAATGGGACACTACTGCAGATAGTTGCTCCATAACTCAGTCTGAGGAATCCAGGTTCGACCTGTGATTCACATACATACAAAGCCAAGTCCACACAAAATATGAATTTTGTGAAAACGTGAAAACGCGAGGACATGCAAAGATACACACGGAATTGAAGTCATCAGATCCGTTGGACATCAGGTTATACCACAAGCGAAGCATAGTCACACCGGTGTGCCACAGGTGTGAAGTGCATTAGCATAAAGTAGATTATTGACTCTAGTGCAAGTGGGAGTCTGTAGGAGATATGCCCTAGAGGCAATAATAAATGATATTATTTATCTCCGAGTTCATAATTATGTTTATGTTCCATGCTATAACTGCTATGGTTCTCGAGTCTGCAATAACCACGAGGCTCGGAGGAAGACTCATATGCACGTGTGGAATAATAAACGGTAAAATGTATTCCTAGTCTGGCCTCTAAGACTAGCTCACGTGTTGCATGATGGTTATGTTTTCCTGATCATGGGCATGTCTATGTCAGCAACCTTGAGGGCACAATGTTAAGAGAACATTTGTGTTGAATCGACCCGGATTGATGTTATGCTATGAGATTCATTCGTCACAAGTTTATTGGTACATATCACAGAGATGGTTAATGTTTGCATGATTCCTTAGACCATGAGAGTATCGAGTTTCTTCATGCTTGCTTCATGAACTTTGGGGTTTGTTAAACGTCATCCGTAAATGGGTGGCTATTACGGCGGCTTACGGGTTCATGGAAAAGTGTGTCAAGTAACTTGATAGCTCAAGATTGGGATTTGCTCCTCCGACGATGGAGAGATATCTCTAGGCCCTCTCGGTGTTACGGTATCCATAATCGTCTGGCCAGACACTTTGTGATTTGATCACGGGGATGCCGGAACACGATAACGAGAAAAGAGAACAATACCGGTAATGAGGTAACTAGCATAGTGGACAAGTTGTTGATACACGGGAATGCCAACATGTCTCGCCTCGGGTATTTGTAACATATCGTGAAGCAACAGGAATAGCACACGGCAACTGGAGGTTCACTCGAATATTTATTCGTGTGGGTATAGGGGTCAATATGGCTGTCCACGGCTCCGATGTTGATCATTGATCGGAAGGGGTTCCGGGTCATGTCTATACTTCACCGAACCTATAGGGTCACACGCTTAAGGGTCATCTATCTGCTGAATACTAGATAGGGAGTCTGAGAGAAAATAACCGAAAAAGTTTCGGACACCGAAAAGTTTCGGACAGCGGAATCGTACCGCAGAGAGGGGTCATCGGATAAGTTTCGATGATACCGAAAAGTTGTTTCGGGATACACCATTAAGTCAAATTGGTTTCGGCACATGCCTGATAATTCTTGGAGGATGCCAGAATCATTTTTGGAATTTTCTGAGATAAAAACCGGAAATGTTCCGGAGCTGCCGGAGCCACTTCAGATGCGTTTCGCAGATGAAAATCACTAAAACCGGAATTGTTTCGGAACGCGTTGAAAATCATTTTAGTGGGTACTGGAAATGTTCTTAGCCCACATAAATATATTTAGTTCGATCAGACGCTGAATAATGTCGTCGTGAATAGTGAAAATCAGCTTTATGGTTACTTTATGGAAAGCCACCTTTTGGGGCTTTGCTCCAAAAGATCTTGGGGATGACATGGATGGATAGGAGCCATTTTCTGGGCCCCTCATGGGGGTGTGGCCGGCCACATGGGGTATCCCCCCTTGGGGACCCTCTTGTTCCTTGGTTTCACTCCTAGGTCCTTGTGGAAGGACTTCATTCATGTGCATTTTGGGTTTTTTGTGAAACTACCCTACCCCCTTGGGATTTCCTATAAACAGAGGTGGAGGGGCAGCCCTCCACACTCATCCCTTGCTCTCATACACATGCCATGCATTATCTGGCTTCTTCTCTCCCTCCCACGAAAAGAGTTTCGTAGAGCCGTAAGGCTGTTTGGGTTCCGACAGGAACTAGTTCTGGACGGCGAAGCCCTGCCGGATAGATGACACCGTATGTGTGCAACTCCGTAGAGAGATCGTAGTTTCGGTCTTAGTTCGTGAGTGCCTCCCGAAGGGCTGTCCATGTGACCGTCCGAGTTTCGAAGGTCCTCCCGAAGGGCTGTCCGAATGACCGTTCGAGTTTTGAAGGTCCTCCTGAAGGGCTGTCCGCGACACCGTCCGGGGGGCTGTTCGACCGCCTCCCGGAGGGCTGTCTGAGGAGAAGATGAGGGTATACATCCTCGCGGTTGGGAGGTTGTAAATCCTAGCTGCGGGGATCTGCACCGCCGATCGTCATCGACTCTACTTCCCGCTGCGCTACGAGTCGGTAACGAAAAAGATCAAACCATGTATGCAGTCTCCATAGTGGTCCTGGGCTGGTGCGTAGGTCGGGAAATTTTTGTTTTCTGCTGCGTTCCCCTACAGACGACCAGGAGTAGTTTAGGAGGATCCCAGGCAGGAGGCATGCGCCTCTTTCTATCTGTATCCCAGTTTGTGTTAGCCATCTTATGGCAAACTTGTTTAACTTATGTCTGTACTTAGATATTATTGCTTCCGCTGACTCGTCTATGATCGAGCACTTGTATTTGAGCCCTCGAGGCCCCTGGCTTGTATTATGATGCTTGTATGACTTATTTATGTTTTTAGAGTTGTGTTGTGATATCTTCCCGTGAGTCCCTGATCTTGATCGTACACGTTTGCGTGCATGATTACTGTACGACTGAATCGGGGGCGTCACAATGCTGCTCCCTGTTTCTCCGGCACGTGCAACCAAGGGACTGTGCTGCTTCTACCATGCAATCCGTGCTGGCGTTGTACGCTACTTGCTGCTGTGAACGTTGCGTTCCCTTCGAAATGGATGGAGAACTATGATATTTCTTTGCCTCATCTGTTATCTCCTCCACCAAATCCTGAACACATGGCACGAAACAGAATTAGATGTCCAGAGCAGCATATGCATTTTTTTAATTTCTAAGCAAAAGATTTATATGAATCATCAGGGCTCATCTCGTATACCAAAACCAGACCCGTGCCTCTTCACCAAGTATAAGCGGTACACCAGAGGCACTGTTCACATTATACCCAGCAACACGAATGTGACCATGCTACACACACATCTGGCAAGAGGCACAACTGTGCTTCTGTTTACACCATACAACCGGAGAGGCACAACAACATCCTATAGAAAAGAATAACTGCACATACAGCCTTACCAGATGGACAGCCATCCTCCTGTTTTGCACCTTACCCTGTTCTTCCATAAACTGTTTGTGTGTTGAATTGAAAAAGCATAGTTCCGACGTCACCTTTGTTTTCCCATGCCTCTCTTGTCCAGCAAATCTTGGCGACAACCTCCGTGCATTGGTGATTTCGCTAACGATTCTGAATGCCATCGGAGATCCTTTGGAAGGACCCCTCATGTTGAACGCGATAGGTGATCCTTTCAAAGGACCTTGCCTTATGTTTTCATTGAACCATGGACTACCGCGATACTTGCTTCCTTGCTCGTACACCTGCGTGTGCAAGATACTATAATTTAAATATACCAGGCAAAAAGAAAGGACCTTGCGCATTCGTATTTGCTGTACGGTAAGGTTTATTCCTCCTATGTTTGATTTTCTCGTTGGGCTCTTCTTGCTTGTGCAAACCGTACCAAATCCTTGAACACCAATGCTTTTGTTGCCAATGATCCTTCTGCTTGCATCAAAGGAAATTCTATTACCCTGTACCTCTTCATTATGACCGCCTTCAAACGCTGGGTCGTCACAACGCCCGCTCTGCGCCTTTGTGGACATTTGTGTCTTGAAACCAAAAAATAATTAGAGGCACGTGCGAGTATTACGAAGAATTAGCACGTAAAACTTCCACGAACGTTCAAAACCAGCATTTGAAGTTTTCGTCGTTACCTGCACAATCTGCTTAGTGGAGTCTCTGCTACTTAGAATGCTCCTCTTCGCAGGTGTCTGTTGCACACCATGCTCCTGGTTGGGATGTTTGCCAAGAACTTGTATCTCACTCTTGACTCCAATTATTCCAGCCCGCATGGCATGTGCGTGTTTAACAGCATCTGCATCCTTGATCTTCTTCTCGTTTTGTAGTAAAAAAATTCTTCCACCTCTCGATACTCAACTTCAGAGTAGATGCACAGGATAAACAGATATTACAACATTCATCCAGGATATATTAATCATTTTTGTTGTTGTTAATGATCTACTATTTGGTGTTCTTAGTGGTGGCATCTTGACAGCAAACGTCCCAGAAATAAAAGACCAAACGCTAATGTTCAACTGCCTTACTATTACCTGCCTCCCATAATCCTTGCCGATGTCGTTCAAAGACCGACCATCCCTGTTGTCCTGACCAGATGACGCACTCCTGAACATCTGCCCGAAAAAGAGACGTAATAAATATAAAGGTTATAAACCTGCAGTATCAGTGTTGAAACTTTTCGAAGCCGATCTCAATATTTCTTACTAACCTTTTACACTTACCACGCAACAGAGATATATTTTTAGTTCTATATAATTGAGATATATAAATATATACATATATTAATTTTTAATTAAACTGCAACCTCAACCAAAGTGAGATCCTCTGATGCTAGTTTGCTTGTGCAACACTTAACACAAAGATAACCATGAAACCTAGCAAAAGTAACAAGCTCGTATTACAAGGACGAGAGTACACAAAAAAACTCAAATCAGAGCTACAGTGTAAAACTAAACAGTTTTATTCTATGAATCCCGACCACAACAAATTCATCAATGAATTGAATCTCGTGTATCAGGAATCGCAACGCAAAGGTGCGTTGATAATTTTTTTACTAACCTTTGATTGCCAAATCTTATGCGCTGATTATTTAGAACTCACACCTTTCTAAACTGTGGGGGGTCTGCTTCCCTGCAGTTTGTCAGTGATCTCCTTCAATGATTTTGAATCTGGGAGAGAGAGAAAAGAGAAAGAGAGAGGGAGAGAGAGAGAAAGAAAGAGAGAGGCTACTTCGATTGTTTGCGGGCAGGAGAAGAATAACCTGATAGGTGGGGTGAGTTTTGGGACGCATGAGAGATGCACATGTTTTTTCGGCGTGACGAGATGTGGTAGGTCGACTTCACTTGACCGTCGACGAGACTAACAAGTGGGCTCTCAGTTACTAATTCCTCTAAGTCTCTCACTAACTTGTGGGGTCGGCCTTATATGAGTCCTACGAGGAGTACCTCCATCTGGGGTGAGAAAATGTGGTAGGTGGACTTCAAAGTCATACTGACATGTGGGCTCTCAAATAGTTCCTCTAAGTATTTGACTAACTTGTGGGGTCGTCCACAGATGAGTTCTAGATCTCTCTCCATCTAGCGTCGCTGGTGACAGGCGAGGCATATTCTAGCTCTCCAAAGGAAAACCTACAGTCTCGTCCTGATCCCTCCACAGCGCTCAGTCATCACTGAAAAATTATCGGTCTCCTTAACCTCGCTCGCGGTGGATCTACTGTTCAGGTAATCCATTGCTTCCTCGCCATGATTATGCCACCGATTCAATGATTGAAAAAATAAAATTCCGGTGATAGCAATTCCGCGGGCTGGGTACACATCGCATGTGCGCAACACAACCGGTGGGGCGCGATTTAAATATCCTTTCCGGATCCAATTACTTTCAGCTGGTCCGTGCTCAAACTGTTGCGTCGTGTTAACGGGAGAAGGGTTATGGATTTAAAATTAAGACTCAGCTGACAACACTTTAATCCTGCCAACTACATGTTTGCACCGTGGTTTTGCTAAGTTGAGTTATATCTCCAGCCATGCAAAACTTAAGCACTCTCGTGAAAATAGATTATATTAGTTCCAGAGCTCAATGAGACTACAGTCAAAATTCACTATCTTAATCCCTAACACAAGGTCACAGCTCAAATGACTGTATAGATCCGCAATTTATAGCAGGGATCCAAAGGACTTACATTCGTTTTTGCAAAACAGTTACTAACTCAGAGTTAAAATCCGTCTTAGCTAACCAAACTATTGATGATGGTCTCAAATGGACTGCTAACAACAATCTTACGTAGCTGACCTGGTAACGATGATGTCTCATGACCTCTTATGTAGAGATCGATGAGATCGACTCCACCCCACAACTGTCGGAGACTCAGTCTCAGCCTGTCGATGGCACGGAGATTGTCACGCAAGATTTCATGGTTCATGACCAACTAGAGGCAGAGAGACTAAGGATCGAGTTAAAACGTGCAGCACACAAAAAGCTTGTTGAGGAGTACAGGAGAAAGAAGCAGCTTGCTGCCTCGAAGTAGGTGTTTTTTTCATGCATCTCGCATGTGTAGTTGAAATTTCTTTGGAAATCAATGCCTCTCATTCTAACTTCATTTTTTATCACGGCTTAAATATTTGAGTCTGTTTTGCTGACTCGGCGTTTATATGTAAGCTTCTCCCAGAAAAGCATGTGGTTCAACAATACATTTGTTAAAGGTCATTTCTTATCTTTGTCCACAGAACTATTACAATGGGTGAATATGAAGAAGAGTTCATCACAAAACTAAGCTTGCAAAAATTCATTGATGTCTGTAAAAAGCTAACAGAACCACAAAAGCAGCTTCTCAGAGATATTGGTTTTGGATACATTCTCGATCTGTGCTGCCGCGAGCTTCCAAGGTGTTTCGTCCGCTGGCTTGTCCGCTATTTTGATTGCCCTTCCAGATGTTTCATACTGCCTAGTGGATACAGATTCCTTATCAACTCATACACCGTGCACTGGATCCTAGGAATTCCACTGGGCGTGCAGATTATCCCTAGAAAATGCTCAGAAGCTTTCAGATGTCAGGTTAAGTCTGAGACTCGGTGTGCTGGGCGCGCTCCAAACATCAGAGAGTTAACTGATCTCATAACCCCGGAGCTGACAGGAGAAGTGTTTTAGCGGGTTTTCGTGATGTTTGCAACAGCGGTATTTCTATACCCAACGACATATGATTGCGTTAGCCCCGACTACTTAGCCGCTCTAGAAGGACCAGCAAGTAACATAACATCATATGATTGGTCCAATGCTGTCACAGAGAAATTGGTGGCATCACTACAGACCTTCAAGGACAAAGGATTCACAGGCGCCCTGTGTGGCTGCCTCCTGATTCCATTGGTTCGTTCATTAACTTGTACATTTCTTTATACCCACAAGCAGCTACAAGAACATTATTCATTTTTACCTCTTATACCCTTGCAGATAACATATTTTGAGTACCTGGATACGAACATAATGGAACTAAAATCTGACACTCCTGCAAGGCTTGCCATATGGGACACAGAGGCCATTAAAAATTATGCTAACATACACAGCCTGTCAACAGAGGACGGAATTTTTGGGAAACACACGGTGAGTCAACTTTTCAGCATTTCCCTTTGGTGAAGTTTTCGACCCAACATATTGACTTAGCTGCCATGTATTAATTTGACTTGATCATCATTGTTTCCTTCCGCATGGCAGCTAAAAGACATTAGGCGCACGCCTTTCCAACCACCGCCTGGCTTTCAGGCGCTATTTTTCCAAAAGAGTCCCAGACTAGAGGCCTACATAGAAGAATTTGTGCCTCAAGAAAAACTTTGTTCCGTAAGTGATTTCTAGCTTGTGCACTTGATTTTATGTTTGAAATGATGTACCCTGAGTTTTTACGAAACAGATACGTGTCCTCCCTGCATTAGATAATGTGTGTTGCCATGATGCTTTATACCTCCACTTCACTGCAGCGGGTTACAAATACTTCGCAAAGTAGGTTACGAGTGTTCATCCAGACAGTTTCCTATAGTACGTTTTTTGTGCCTTTGTGTTAAATATAGAAGTGCTTCCTATAGTACGTTAGCTGTGCTTTTGTGTTAAAACTACAAGTGCTTCCTATAGGACGTTAGCTGTGCTTTTGTGTTAAACCTAGAAGTGCTTCCCATAGTAAGTTAGATGTGCTTTTGTGTTAAAACTAGAAGTGCTTCCCATAGTACGTTAGATGTGCTTTTGTGTTAAAGCTAGAAGTGCTTCCAATAGAACGTTAGTTGTGCTTTTGTGTTAAAACTAGAAGTACTTCCTGTAGTACGTTAGTTGTGCTTTTGTGTTAAATATAGCATTGCTTCCCTGCAGCACTAGGTCTTCCAATAGGTGCACGCCTTTCCAACGACCGACTGGCTTTCAGTCGCCATTTTTAAAAGTGAGTCCCAGACTAGAGGCCTACATAAAAGAATTTGTGCTTCAAGAAAAACTTTGTTCCGTAAGTGATTTCCAGCTTCTGCACTTGATTTTATGTTTGAAATGATGTACCCTGAGTTTTTACGAAACAGATACATGTCCTCCCTGCATTAGCTAATGTGTGTTGCCATGATGCTTTATACCTCCACTTCACTGCGACGGGTTACAAATACTTCACAAAGTAGGTTACAAGTGTTCATCCAGACAGTTTCCTATAGTACGTTTGCTGTGCTTTTGTGTTAAAAATAGAAGTGCTTCCTATAGTTTGTTTTCTGTGCCTTTGTGTTAAATATAGAAGTGATTCCTGTAGTACGTTAGTTGTGTTGTTGTGTTAAAACTAGAAGTGCTTCCTATAGGACATTTGCTGTGCTTTTGCGTTAAAACTATAAGTGCTTCCCATAGTACGTTAGATGTGCTTTTGTGTTAAAGCTAGAAGTGCTTCCAATAGTACGTTAGCTGTGCTTTTGTGTTAAAACTAGAAGTGCTTCCAATAGGACGTTACCTGTGCTTTTGTGTTAAAACTAGAAGTACTTCCCTACGGCTGTAGGTCAACCATGCTTCGTTCAGTACGTCAGGTGTGCTCTTTCAAGGAATGTGTTGACCATGATTCAAGGACTTCTTTAGCCGCGCTTACCGCAACACATCATGTGTGATTCTACACATATTATTCCATGCCTTTTCTACAATTTTTGACAGAACGTACAGTAGGTCACAAGATATTTTTCATTTTCGGTATTAATAACTTCTTTTCATTTTCGGTATTAAAATTTTTGATGTTTTTTTTCAATTTAGGCCAAGGTGAAAATTGCCAAAGTTATCAATGAAATGTACACAGAACTTTTCTCGCGGTTTCAACCAGTTCTCGAGCAGAAATTGGAGAAGCTCCTTTCACTTGGTAGGGATCTTAGTGCAAAAGAAACCAAGGCCTGCGACCGGGGCGTTTATTGTAACTTGCAACAGGACAACTCGGATGAAAAAGAAACTTTTTCATCACTCCCTTCAAAATATTCTATGCTTCCAAGTTCTAGCACGACAAGCAGTCAAAGTTCTTCCGGCAGTGGCTCGACCAGTGTCCTTCACGCCACATCATAGTACCTAGAAAATTTGATTGGTTGCTGCGATACCTGTCGGTGTCGAAACCGGCAGATCTCGGGTAGGGTGTCCCGAACTGTGCGTCTAAGGCGGATGGTAACAGGAGGTGGGGGACACAATGTTTACCCAGGTTCGGGCCCTCTCGATGGAGGTAATACCCTACTTCCTAGTTGATTGATCTTGATGATATGAGTATTACAAGAGTTGATCTACCACGAGATCGTAGAGGCTAAACCCTAGAAGCTAGCCTATGGTATGATTGTTGTTCTACGGACTAAACCCTCTGGTTTATATAGACACCGGAGGGGGCTAGGGTTACACAGAGTCGGTTAGAAGGGAGGAGATCTACATATCCGTATTGCCAAGCTTGCATTCCACGCCAAGGAGAGTTCCATCCGGACATGGGACGAAGTCTTCAATCTCGTATCTTCATAGTCCAACAGTACGGCCAAAGGATATAGTCCGGTTGTGCGAGGACCCCCTAATCCAGGACTCCCTCAATACCCCTGACCCAGACTCCCAGAATCCGTACGACAAAGAGCAGTCCCAAATTTATCTATCTTCACGCCTAAAATCATCAACTCAGCTTAAGTTGCTACCGGAGGTGAACAGGATCGACCACAACAAAGAGGACATTGATGAACAAGCCAAGATTCATCTGGACAAAGTGCATAACCATCTGCACAACTGCCTTGATGGCTTGCCGGTTCATGAGCCTTTCGTGCCAACATCTGAGATGCCGGACAGCGGGGCAATTATAATGGCAGGTGAAAATTCATCTGAGTGTTCTGTACCGACTGAAACCCAAAATTATGCTGGAGAATCTGTAGACCACAAATCTCTTACAAACCCACTGGAAAAACTCTTGGAGGAAACAGCAAAACCTACTGCAACAGAAACATCAACCTCGCACTCTACGGTTGACAAACAATTACTGACTGATCCAATCTCAACCGATACACTTGGAGCACCTGTTTATCACATTGGGAAAATGTCACCAACTACTGCACGGTCCAGCAGTTCTGATAGCGCTCACAACAACTCTTCAACCAACACAAAGAGCCTCACTATATCCCAACCTGCACAAAAGTTAAACAATATCACTGGACAATGTTCTTCTTCACTGCCGGAAGATAAGGTCCATCTTGTTTCAACTTTGAGTGAGGAGAAGAACATTGCTGAAATAGAATGCACAAGAGCTACCTCCTCCTTGCTCCTATAGTAGAAGTCCCCAGTGATTCTGCCAGCGGTTCTGGCTCAGTACTGGATACACGAAAAGCAATTCCATCAACTAGTGATGCTCCACTGGTTGCTGCTGCATCTGTCGATGCGGAAGACAATAACATTGCAGAAGAACATGAACAATGTACGAAGAAACCACGTATTGATCCCACAGACAGCGTCCCTATTACCACAAGTGCACATACGCCAGAACAGGAACCACAAATGGCAGCTCACAAGAGGTCCTTACAGCAGTCAGAAGATCCAGGAAACAAGAGTATAGCGCCTCCTAAGAAAAGAGTTAGGATACTGGAGCCTCCACATAATTCAACAGAAACTGCAAACAACCAGTCTCTACATGCTGACAACCGCAGAGGCCTCCTTGATTGTGGATTCATTGATGATGATCAAATATGGTCTGACCCATCTATCTATGAACAACTTGACAGAGTCATTGAACAAAAAAAGAAGCAACCCTTTCATAACCAAGTAGCATCCCAACAATGCCAACCTGATACTGTCTCGCACTTGTCCAATAATTCAAGCTCGTCAGCGAGATATTCCCTTTCTAACTATCCAGAGCCACCTATACCCAGCAGATCGGGATCAATGTCAGGCGGTAGCCACCTCACATAAGCTTTTGATACGTCATACTCTACAGGTTTAACTCAAACTGTCTTGTCCCAAAGTTTACCAGCAACTCCCTTGTCCCAGCACTACCACCAACCAGCTCCTAGTATCAAAAACCACTTCTACCGACATCCTGGTTCTCAGAATAACGACGGTTCAAACAGCAGCCAGCGCTCACCTTATGCAATGAACAACCAAAGTCACAAGCAGTACCAGCAACAAACCCCTGTCGGTGATGCCCACTACCCCCAACACAATGATGCTCAGAATAATAACACTACATGATGCCAACAACGCCAACCTCAAGAGCAGAACCATCAGCAACCACACAGAGGCGAGTCTAATGGGCAAAGTTACAGTGCCTTGCAACAATAGTTCAACAGCGTGCAGTATTCCGGCCATCCTCTGCAGCATTTTCCAATAGATATTCCTTCGAGCTCAACCGGTGATCCAACTGTCAGAACATTAGAACTGCACATGCAGCACCAACCACAAGGCCTAATGTTCCAAAGAAACAACAATTATAATGAGGGTCATCTGCAACTTAGTAATGGTCAATTGAACTCCGGTGGTCATGTCTTCCAGCCTCATCAACATCATTCTCAGCTAGAACAGACTCGATTCACTGACCAAGCGAATGACCATCAAGATCACTGCCAACTTTTGGAAATAAGAGACTCTACAATGGAAGAGAAAGAAGTGTATGAAACAATCGTCGACAATACGCCAGGTGTCAGGAAAAATGATAGGTAATGAATTCGTTGTTCCTGTTACAGTAAAGTTTTGGTCCCTTCGTTTACTAATGCAATGTATTCTGCCTGAAGCTATCACATTCAAGTGTTTCGGCTCGATTCTTATACTATTGTAATTGAATACTAATCATTTCCTCTTATGTTAAATAAGAAAATCATACGATTTAAAATTCATTTATTTTTTTGGCAGCAAGAGGATATTCTTCGTCGATCGACATTGGGCCGATCATCGAACTTTAGGTTTGTCAATGAAGGTATACGGATATATCAACTCATTCGTGGTCGAAGCTTACTCAACGTTGCTGATGAAAGAACAATTCTACGGACATCCAACACTTGTGCACAAGCATATAATGTACATCAACGCTTCTGTAAGTTCTTGCTTCTCATAAATAATAATAACAAACCACATTTACTACTACTACCACACTGAGTGACACAGCTTCAATTTTCTGCAGGATAAATTTCAAGTTCTAGGAGCAAGCATTGAACTACTCAAGGAACACATTGTGGAAAAAACTATTGGGTATAGGCTGCCCAACAAATGTAACATCGTGAGTTCACCCTACTCACTCTATCTGCCCAGTGTTTGTCTTCGATTCTACCAGTTTTTCTTGTTACAATGATATTATTCCCTGTTAATTGTTTTAGGTCTTAATACCTGTGAGAAAGGAACCACATTTTATCTACCTCATCATCGTGAATCTTGCAATGTGTCGCTTCGAAATTCTGTGTCCTTATATCAATTGCGACGGTATAAAGGAACACTCGGACATTCTAATAGAAAACTTCAAGAGAGCTTACCATTCTGCTTACAACAACCATCCTCACACCATGGCCTCCTTTCATGTCAAACCTGTGCAGAGTGTATGTAACTCAAACAGAGAGTGAGCTTCTTTTAACTGTAGCTCTACCTCATTTAAACCATGCATTTTTTTGTTCCACTACACATCCCATATCTATTGTTCACCTTCTAATCACTAACATTAATGCTCTCAATTTTTAGGGATGACAGTGCTATTTACACCATGCATTTGATGCCGCTCATTAATTTGAATAATAATTCATTTTTTATCAATAATGTAAGTTCACTCTCATTGACAACACATCAACATACGTTCATCCAAGCCAGCTGAACATTATGTTTTACAATAAATTTTATTAGTTTGCACGGTTATGTGTTTGCAGATCCATGTGAAACCGATGAGAGAACAACTAACTTTCAAAATGATAACATCCAACTACAACACAGGCCATGTATTTGAGGCCCTGAGCATCGTCCTCGACAAACACAATATCCGGCGTGAAAGAAGAAGAGTTGGAAGAAGATGACTACTGTTTAACTGTGCCTTAATTTAGCTGGAGCCATCCGATCATTGTTTCAGCCATATCGACTCATGTAATCACAACAGCGTTTGAGCTATTTTTGTGTCGGTACAAGATATCTGCTATGGATCCCATTAAACACAGTTGTGCGTTCAAATGGTCATGTCTTAAATTCCTGAACAGCAAACATTATAAATAAGAATCATATTATTTCCAAAAGTTGTAAACATGATATTCAAGACATCACTTCCTTGCAGTAGAACACCACTCACTTCGAGTAGACATAATAAATGAAACAATTGGAACATAGAGAAAAACACTATCAATTCGTAATCATCTGACGAAGGAGCTAAATGACTCACCTCCAGTAATGCGGGTCACAGAGGCACTGTCGTGCGTCTTATCCACGTAGGACGTGCCTCTCTTACCACGGACAACTAAGCTGACACACGCAAGTGCACCACCAATTAACACAGGACCGTCCCCTCGATAGCTTAACACCAGTCCCTCTCCAAGCCAATGAGTCATGGAAGCACGACCGTGACTCAAGTTAACGAAAGAAGATCCATCATCTGGGATAGATGACTAAACTGAAAAATACCAAAACAGAAGAACGACCGTGACTTCAACTGTAAAAGGTCCGTGAACTTACAAGTTTCACGGACAAGCCTCTCTCATCAAATAAGTGAATGCAAAAAATTCGAAAGAAAGGGATGACCGTGCCTTTGAATAACATCGTAGACGTGCCTCTCCGAGCGAACGTGTCAGAGGAAGCATTTGCGAACGACAAACAGAACTCTGACTCAACATAACATAGGACATGCCTCCACTAACTAGACAGACGTGACTTCACTAGCAGACTACCTAGAAATATTACAGAACATACAACCATGACAGTAACTCATACTAACATAACGCAGTGCCTCTCCGAATTTAGTACCCAAAGGAAGGATAACGCCTCTGCCAAACATACGACGGTGCATCGAATACCTTCACAGCCATGCCTTTCCAAATCAAAGTACCACCACAATAATTGGAACAAAGAAATGCAACCGTCACTAAAACAATACTCCCACAGAAACTCTCACACTGGATCATATATTGAAACAGACAGCACAGAGAGAAATTCTGAAGAATCTTAAACACACTCAAGCTCTGCATAAAAACATTTCGAACACACAACCACAACTGTATATTCGATATAAAACCAACCGTGCCAAACACACTACGAACACAAAGTGAAAGTAACGCCCCTACCTGTTAGTGTGACCATATTGAGAGAAGAACTGAAACAGCTAGCAAACTAATAACACCAGAGCATGCCTTGCCTAAAAAAAACAATGCCTCCCTGAGCAAACGACTGTGCGCTGCCTAGATTCACGAAAGTGCACATCTGAGTGGTCCTCTTAATACATCTGATCTTATACCAACGCGTAGCCTAAAATCATAGAGGTAAATATTCTTGAAGGCACCGAATCAAGAAAAACATAATGGAACGAAAATAAACTTAAATTTCCAAACTAGTCAACTCCATCTGGTTCAAAATAAAACCACCACAATTACAAATTCATCAGTCGATGTAATATTACCCCATACAATAACTATCAAATAACCAATTCATCACACAATCCATCTTGCCAGCACTTCCACCCGGACTACTCCTCAGAAACGTCCTCGCCATCTGAGATCAGGAAGAAAGCGACGATGCAGGATGTCCCTCATCGACAGAAACCGACAGTATAGCTCATAGCTCACATACCCTTCCTAAAGGAAAAGCAAATGAAAACATGAATATACAAAAAAACGTATTGTTCTTGCAACAAAGGTAGAAACTAACGAAAATGAAATATTCACTTACAGTAGCTCCATATTCAAGTGATCAAAGGTAAGTGGCTTCCAATCCTAGTAGTTACGAAGAAGTTCTGGAAAAGAGGACTCCAGCTTCGAGTAAGATTCGTCAATGATGGCTCCCGCTAAGTCCTCCATGGAGTCTCTTTCTTCACCGCCTTTGATCATGAACTTCTCTTGGATGTCGATGTGGTACCCTTCTGGAATTCCGATGAAATCTTGAAAAAGAGCATCTCTAATATTCCTGACGCCCACACTAGAGAAAGTTATACCTCTATTCTCAAGGAAATCCTTTAGGGCAAGGCACTCAGTCCTGGCCTTGTAGAAGTGATAGACCAAAACATGATTCTGCATAGCCAGTTGCATGACGGCGACTTTTCTACGCCCATAACAATCCTTTCGTGTGAACTCCATGCCGAGACCAACAAACTTGTACTTCTCCTCGCGCAACCAGTCCTCGTACAAGGCAATGATCTCCTCCACCTTGCCAGGCTCGTTCGTGTACCACACATCGAGCTTCGTGTTACCATCGGCAACTTCCGGATGGTACTCGGTGGTGTTCAAAAAGTCGTCCATGGCAGCGAGCAGCAAGGTGCCAATGGATATTCCTGAGACCCTGCGACAAGGTTAGGGAGTGGTGAGGAGGGTGGGAACTGCCTGATGTTCGGTGGCTACAATACGACATGGAGACCACACAAACACGGCCAGTATTTAACCTTGGCAAGGGACGTTTGAGTTACCATGCGCATTAACGTGTGAACTAGGAACAGCAAATAGACGGTTGTGCTTCCGCAGCTCGTGGAACCATGCACTTCGTAAAGTCACGGCTGTGCGCAAATATTTGATGACATGGAGAAATCGAGGAGCCTCTAACTTTATTTTACGGTAACTGACACACTGAATAGTCACATCGAACAGCCGCCACATCGTTCATCAATTCCTCCTTTGAACAAAGACCACCGATGGAAGAATCGAATGAGGCAAACGAACATCCTGCCATACACCTTAGATCCGAAGGCCAAAACTCATCTGTGCCTCATCTAGCTAGATTCGCACCATCTGTCCCTCGATAGTGAAGGCTGGTTTCACGGGAGGCCCGGGTATGCAGGCACAAGACGCACATACGTGTCTATTCCACAGGCACGGGCGTACGACTTTTCGAGACCTCGGTCGGTACCACCACAGGCACGTAGAGATACAGGCAACAAATCGCCAGAAACACGTGAATGCAGGCAACGGATGCACGAAAACTTAGCCTCTACAGGCACGTGGTTCGGCTTGGCGAGGCACGGATACGGCCTTGCAATTGACCCTCTGCGTACAGACATGGAATTGCGGCTTCTTCGATGCACAAGTATGGTTTTGGAATTGGCATTCTCGAGGGACAGGTACAAATCCTCTGGATACAAATCCTCTGGATGCAAAAAAGAGAGGTGGCAGAGACATCGGTGAGAACACTCTGTTCGAGAGGCACGGTTGCGAACTCTCAAGAGGGATAGCCATGTGACACCGCAGGCACATAGCGTCATGCGCGTGTATCACGTGAGATACATCAAATACAAGCAGCGAATCAACAGGAGAAGTCAGAGAGCCACAGTTTTAAAGTCTCTGGAGACACGGGAGTGTAGAAGCACAGGCACGACGAGTCACAGCCACCCCATCCCCTCACGGACGGGCGTCTGGCACCACAGGCACGTAGAGTCACAGCCAGCGTGTTTCCTGAGACACGCGAATGCAGGTATAGGAGGCACAAAACTGAAGCGTATACAGGCACGGAATTGCGGCTTCTTGGCGCACAGGTACGGCTTTGGAGTTGGCGTTCTCGAGACATGGGTACAAACCACCTGGATGCACAAAAGAGTGGTGGCAGAGGCACAGTTGTGTAGTCTGAAGAGAAACTGCCGTGTGACACCAGCACATAGAGACATCGCGTGTGTCACGTGAGGTACATGAATAGCGGAAAAGAAGCCACGGGAGTGAAGCCTCCACAGACATGGATGCCCGGCTTCTAGAGGCACGGTCCCAAAGAACACAAAGACAGGAAACTGAAATGTTGCCTCGTACGTTACCAGACGTGCCTCTCTTGTGAGAAGGTGTAAAACACAACAATACAAACACAAACAAACGGCGCTGAATATAAGCCAAACAAAAAACACGCTTCTCCCAAACAATACATATGCGTCCCCTCACGGACGGGCGTCTAGCACCAGAGGCACGTAGAGTCACAGCCAGCATGACGCCTGAGACACAGAAATGCACGTACAGGAGACACGGAATTGAAGCGTATACAGGCACGGAATTGTGGCCTCGGAGTTCTCGAGGCACGGGTACAAACCACCTGGATGCACAAAAGAGTGGTGGCAAAGGCACGGTTGTGTAGTGTCAAGAGGAACTGCCGTGTGACACCAGCACGTACAGACATGGCGTCTGTCACGTGAGGTACATGCATAGACGGAAAGAAGCCACGGAAGTGAAGCCTCAACAGACACGGATGTCCGGAATCTCGAGGCACGGTCCTGAAGCACACAAAGACAGAAAACTGAAATGTTGCCTCGTACGTTAGCAGACGTGCCTCTCTTTTGCGAACGTGTAAAAGACAACAATACAAACACAAACAAATGGCACTGAATATAAGCCAAACACAAAGCGCGCTTCTCCCAAACAATACATATGTGCCACTTCAACAGGTTCTCTAAATGTACATGAACTCGTGCAAACGTCAATAATGAACTTGTAACATGAAAAAACATAAGAAATTATATTCACATAACATAAGACAAGCCAAATATGATGCTGCGAAAATAAAAAAACCAAAATCCCAAAACGGTACTAAATAGGATTGAACTAAAAGTACTCATTAATTATACAAAAAAAAAAGAAATGAACTCTTCCAGGAGTCCATTCTGCTCAGAAACGTCCAAACAAACGTCCACTGTGACCATTCTACTCAGTTGGTGTTCTACTAAGAAACATCCATGGCGTCTGCGGTCGGGAAGACAACGAGGATGCATCATGTCCTTCATCGACAGAACTCGGCGGTAGAGCTCGTAGCTGACATACCCATCCTAAAACAAAAAGCGGATGAGAATGAAGATATACGTAAAGGGGAAAAGTACTATTGTTGCAATAAAACAAAAATATAAAGACAGAAAATCATAAAAAACGAAATTTTCACTTACAATTGCCGCATATTTCAGGTGGTCAAGGGAAAGCGGCTTCCATTCCCAGTAGTCATGCAGACCTTGTGGAAAAGACGACTTCGTACTCAAGTAAGATTTGTTTATGACGGCTCCTGCGATCTCTTGGAATTTTGAGGAAACTGTTTGTGAGAACATCCCTATCGTTCCTGACGTCAACACTAGCGAAAATTATACCTTTGTTCCAAATGAAATCCTTCAGAGCAGCGCACTCCGTCCTGGCCTTGCACAAGTGATAGACAAGAACATGCTTGTGCATCGCCAGTTGCATGACGGCGACTTTTCTACTCCGATCAAAGTAATCCTCTCGTGTGTACTCCAGATCAGGACCAACAAACTTGTACATGTCGTCACGCAGCCATTCCTCATAAAGAGAAAGAATCTCCTCCACCTTGTAGGGCTCGTTGGTGTACAACACCTCAAGCTTGGTGTTACCATCGGCATCTATAAAGAGACGCTCAGTAGTGTTCCTGAAGTCGTCCATGAAAACGACGGTGAGACTGACAATGGAGTTTGACTGTGCTTCTCGTACGTGGCGAGGATGATGGGAGCTACCTGCACTTCTCTGGTGAGAATAAGACGCGATAACCTCCCGGAATAGACCACTACTTAACCTTGGGGAGAGACGACTCAGTTACCATGCGCCCATTAAATTGCATCGGGAACAGTTAATGGACGGTTGTGCTTCTGCAGCTTGTGGAACCAAGCATTTCAAAAGTCACGGCTGCCATGCTGTAATCGAGGAGCCTCTATATTAACTCTAGCACGGTATCTCGCACAATGAATACTAACAATAAATAGCCATCCCATCGGTCACCAGCACATCTTTTGACCGAGAGAACAATGCGAGGAAGCAAACGATGACCTTGTCGTACAAATACTACACGGGGAGTGAACCAAAATAGAAGCACGGTTCGGCCAAAACAAAAGCCACACGCGTGCCTCCACTTTGTTAAAGACAAACCTCGGTGATATCAACGGACCTGCATCTCTATGTCTGCGTACCACCAAAAACATTGCCAAAACAAAAGCACGTCCATGCTTCTGACATACATATGACCGTGGGCTATCATACATATTCCCGACTAAACCCAACGTACATAAAAACAGTGGCTCTCTGGGTCAACAACTGCCTGAAAAAAAATTGCAATCGCAGAGTCACGAACCGTGACTCCATTTCAGATGCAAAAGTGCCTCTCATTAGGAACCATCATGCCTCCCCCAACGTATCGACCATACCTCTCCTACTACAAAGACCGTGCATCTAATAACATCATCACCGTTCCTCTCCTAAAGACACACCCAACCATATCTGATTAAACTTGTGATTAAAAAAATTAAATCACAGAAGCACAAGTATGCTTTTCAGCATGTATAACCGCGCCTCACAAAAAGTCTGTGAGGCACGATAGGCACGTAGAAGACTCCGCTGGGAGGCAGCACAGCTGGACAACTACAATGGGAGGCAGTTGGACGAGTCAAATGTCTCGCGTCCCCATAACACCTCGGAATGCACGCACACCATCGACAACCAGCATTCATTCCATTTCGTAGAATAAAAAATAAAAAAAGAAGCACTCATTACTACTCATGCTCTCTCAAGACTCCTTTATATTTCAATAAGCTCCGACTCCCTCAGCCACATCACAACTCACTTGCCTTCTCTGTCGCCTGCTTCTAGGGTTCGTGCTTCTTCCCTGCACACAATCTGATTTCAAACAAGTTATTGTAGAGTTTTTATTGGGTCTCTCGATTAATTTCTAAGCCGTGCTTCTCTCGTAGATTGCTGGCCGTGGGTGCTTGTCCTAAGCTTCCCATCACAACCCATCTGCCTTATCCGTCTACCTACTTCTAGGTTTTGTGCTTCTTCCCCGCACACAGCCTCATTTCAAAAAAGTTATTGTAGAGTTTTTATTGGGTCTCTCGATTAACTTCTAAGCCGTGCTTCTCTCGTAGATTTGCTGGTCGTGGGTGCTTGCCCTAAGCTTCCCCTACACCAATCTCCATTTGTCGATGCCCGTTCTTCTTCTCTCCCAGGTAAAAAGCATATGCACAAGCAGCATGCTTCGATCCGTATTTACGTTTTGAAAAAGATATTTAAATTATTACTGTTTTACGTTTAGTTTTTTCATTTGATAGTTATTGAAGCATCAGATCCGGTACAACGACTTCATTCTCTAAAGGAATATAAAAACCATTTGAAAATCTAAACAAGTGATCTAAATTCTGTCATACTGCTTTTCTGGAAGGAGTAGATGAGAAGATTTCTGGTAAATTTGTAGTTGTTGTCTGCCTTCGTACGGATATTTTTAATATGGCTAACGCAGTTGAAGCTAGTCGTTGTCTACCTTCAGCGTTGAAGCTTGTTTTAAATTGTTATGATATTCTTGTTTTCTTAACATAGTTGTTCTGAATTATTTAGGTATGATTTGCCCTACCAGCCGCCAACTAGGCGGCCCTTGCGAACCACACCCTGAAGTTCTCCAGCAGTTTGAGGTTATTCTTGATGAAAATTGCTGGAGCCTCATGGTTAGTAAGAATTACTAACATATTAGTTGCTTACAACACAGTAGAAATCGTCGCTGTTACTCATACCCCCTTGCACCTACACTAGGTTCCCCTGCTGTCACTTCTTCGCACCTGTCTTGTGTTTTCATTTTCCATTAGTTTGCCTGCCCATGCCTTGATTACTATAGTGCATCTTCAGTTCTAATTAAAATTAGTCAACATATGCAAAAAATCTTTATCCATTAATTTATAATACCATTATAAATTAATTTATAGTGTATCCAAAAATCTGTATCCATTAATTTATAATACCATTATGTTGTTATCTGTAATTCTTATCAAAAATTCATATCCAATTTAAGAAAACTTTTAACATTAATAATACGCGATTTCAAATTTATACTTACAGGTTGTTATTTTTACTATTTTTTCCAGTATGTACCTTGTAATGTCAGAGCTTTTCTCGCTGAATACATTGATGAGAAGAATAAAGAAGCAAGAAAATTGCGTAAAGAGCAGATAGAGCCAGCCCTTCTTACACATGAAGGAAGGTCTTACAATGCTTTGTTTAAGCATAGGGCGAACTACACAAAGTTCTGCGGTGGTGAGTGGAACATCTTTGCGGATGATTACGAACTACGTGCTGGAGACCGCATAGAATTTGAACTACCAGACGAGGGTCTCAATCTCGAAATACAAACATATCGGGATGACAAAAGGCTGCTTCCATTACCCCATGTTGGTAGGTATTTAATATTACAAACTTATCTTCTTTCGCTGTAATTTTATATGCATGCATCGAACTGAATAATATTAACACCGTGTTGGATATAACTTTATCTAACTTTAAAATCTTGTTCTTTTTGTAGCTCTCGACGATCTTTCTTATGTCGATTTCAACCATGTTCACTGCTGTGTCTACTCTAAGGATATTGAGCTTACCTACGACCAGACACGATTCTTTCTACAACGCCTTTTCAGAGATACTTTCATTCGTTGCCGTCCATTTGTCCACGTCTTGACTCCCACTAATACCAAAGACTGCGCCATGGTTGGTTACAACTGTCCTTGTTAAAATACCAAACGTATTTTGCTCATACGTAATATAAACAATATTGACGTAATCTTGCTTATATGTAAAATTATAAAGAACCTATTTATTCAAACCTAAAACAACAAAACTTTTGTTGTTCTCTTAATATGTTGTTTTATCTGTTTACACACAAACCTAAACATGCCAGGAATTATATTACTTTCAATATGGAATTTCTTAATGTTTGCACACTCACCGTATTCAGCCATTCTTTTATTTATTGTCCAAGTGGCAAATCAACGGTTTTAATTTCTATTTAATTTCGATTTCTTCTAGAAAATTCCGAGGAGCGTTGTCTCGACACTGAAAAGATGGGTGGACATGCCAACCAATGGCAGGGTGACCCTTGAAGCTCCTGATGAACCTACCCATGTCATCACTCCTTCGTCGTACTACATCTGCAAAAACGACGGCAGGATGGTAATAGAAAAGTCTTCTTTTAGAGACTTCATATCAGCTGCATCCTTTGTTGAAAAGAACGTTGTTCTAATCACTTTCAAAAAGCGCCATGACCGTTTTGTGTCCATCATCATTTAGCACATTCTATAGATTCCGTCAGAACCAGCACCTAAAATGGAAGCAAACAGTGTATCTCCTAGGATGTTCAGCGCTCGTTTCATGATGATGCCTCCAGGAGCAAAACACTGGTTACTATTAAGTTTGCTAGTTAGGATGGTAGAGTAATGTAACTATTATGGACCATGTGCTTGGTTGAACTATCGGAATGATCTTTTGGAACTTATGTAGCTCTTACGGACCCAAAACTCGCTGTTTCAACCATCGGAATGATCCTTTGCAACGAATGTTGTTTGAACTATCGGAATGATTCATTCGAAAAAATGTAGTTCTTATCCTTTGAAAAGTTCACAATTCAAAAAACCAAAAAACAGAAAGAATCATTTTCAAAAATCAAACAAAACAAGAATCAGTTTTTGATTCAAAACCTATAGCAATGCCATGTTATCAAACTTATTCAAACCATCTAGTGAAACATATCTCAATTAAAAACCAAACAGGACTCCGTTTTCAAGTGCAAACTATATTTACTTCAATTTTTCCTAAACACACACTTGTGCACCGACTAACATAACAACAGCGCCTCCCTGACCAAGGAAGGTTGTTAATTGAAAAAAAACGTTTTCACAACAAAGGCATGACCATGCATCTCCTGAGTGTTCTACCGTTTACACTACTACTTTCACACCAAAGATGGAATATGCACATATGGATCACGCACGCAGCATGCAACGAATAAAAATTTTCAATGAACAAGATAAGTGAAAATCTTTAAAAACAGATAAAACAAACGCCTGTTTCCGAAAATCTACGCCTGGAACCGCCGGATGACTACCAACTGCTCTTTGGCGGTTTCCTTTTTTGCACTTCAAAGTAAAGATCCCTTTCACTTTTCCGACTCCATTTGCATCCTCTTCATCGAAAGTTTCTCGCCGGCCGCAGTTCACCACCGCACACCTCCAGCCATGGACGACGGGAAACTAACAACACTCACCGAACACATCACTACCCACGGTACAACCATCCTGGAGGTGGTGTACACCAACGACCCAAGGACCATGGAGCGGATCATCAAAAAGTACGAGAATGGCTAAAGGAGGAGAAGAACAAGTTCGTCGGCCTCGACCTCGAGTACACACGTAAGAGCAGTTACATATGACAAGGGATCGCCGTCGTCCAACTTGCCATGCGCGAGCATGTCCTTGTATACCACTACTGCAGGTCCGAGCGCTCCCAGGCGTTACTTGACTTCCTGCAACGGAAAGCAGTAACTTTCACTAGCCTCGACACCAGGTGCGACAAGACCATGCTTGCCCGTGCATGGATCAAAATTCCAGACGAGCACCACGTCGACATCCAGAGGCTATTCTGCATCAAGGGTGGTGGAGAAAGGGACTCCATGGGTGACCTTGCAGCGGCCATCATCGACCCCACATACAAGAACATGAAGAAATCATTCCGAAAGGAGAAGCACCAGTTCTGGGAGTGGAAGCCGCTTTCCCCGATACACCTTGAGTACGCAGCAAAGGACGGGTATGTTAGCTACGAGTTGTACCGTAGAATCCAAATCATCAAGAACGGGCTACGTCACCTCCACCAACAACTAATGAAAGAAAGACTCCGCCCACGTAAGAACAAAGACGAGGGATCTTCTAGCGGCTGGAAGCGCCGGAAGGGAAACAGTGGTTGGTAAATTGCGAGAAAATGGATGTCTACATTAAACTAGTAGGATCGTGTCGTGATTGATTGATCTGCAGTGATCGAGGGATAGGGTGTGTGGCACTACTATTATGATAATTTTGATTGAATGAACCCATGTTGTAAATATGTTTGTTGTTGCTCAAAGATGTTGTCTGTATTGTATTACTATTTTACGTTTGAACTTTGAACACAGTGGTGTGTATGTCTATATGCAATTAGTAAGTTATGTCCCAGTATTGAGCAAGCATATATTGTATCCATGATTATAGAACGAGAGATATGTTGCACGATATTGTATTATAATTTTCATACTCAACATTTACAAGATGCATCGTGCATTTACAAGAATATGTCATGGTATCGTTGTAAACTTTCAGTATAATGCTTATTCAACATTGGCGTGAACAATTCATAAATATTGCAGAAGAACATTCGGTACACAGACGCAAGCGACAAGAACTTTGTTACTTTAACCACATTGAAAAAAAATTAAAATAACACAACACAACCATTTCACATCAAACACCGCTTCGTCCATTCAGAACATCCTTGCTATTGCACACAGGTTCCTCTCCGTACACCAGTTCTGCACAATGCCACAAAACTACACTACCGTGTACAACCGTGGCTCTCTAAGTGTCTACTCAACCCATGCCTGTGGTGCCACGCACCCGTGACCCTAGAGACTTCACACCTGTGCATCCACAACCGAGACTCTCTAACCAAATATTCGGACCCATGCCTCTGCTGCCATACATCCGTGTCTCTATAAACTTGACAGCAGTAAGAGGGTTCAAAACCGTGCATCTACACAACCATGCTTGTACTTACTTCACTTATGTGCCTTCGTTTACTCGATCAACGTGCCTCACATGAAACCCACAGTAACTCTACGTGCTCCGCACACGTGATCTCCCGTGCAACTTTGGTGCTGCACACACGCTCCTCTCAGTATACCCGTGCCTCCACACAACCGTGCCTGTACTGACTACAATTCCGTGCCACCGTTTGGTCAATCCACGTGCCTCACATAAAACCAACAGTAACTCTACGTACTACACACAAACGCGCCTCTCGCATGAAACCCATAGTATCTCTACGTGTTCGGCACGCGTGATCGCCCGTACAACTTTGGTGTTGCGCACACGTTCCTCTCAGTATACCCGTGCCTCCTCACAACCGTACCTGCATTTGCTCAATCGACGTGCCTCACATGAAACCCACAGTAACTCTACGTGCTCCGCACGCGTGATCGCCCGTGCAACTTTGGTGCTGCACACACGCTCCTCTCTGTATACCCGTGCCTCCACACAACTGTGCCTGTACTGACTATAATTCCGTGCCTCCGTTTGATCAATCCATGCGCCTCACATAAAATCAACAGTAACTCTACGTACTACACACACATGTGCCTCTCGCTCTACGTGCTCCGCATGCGTGATCGCCCGTGCAACTTTGGTGCTGCACACACGCTCCTCTCTGTATACCCATGCCTTCACACAACCGTGCCTGTAATGACTACAATTCCGTGCCTCCGTTTGATCAATCCACGTGCCTCACATAAAACCAATAGTAACTCTACGTACTACACACACGTGCCTCTCGCTCTACGTGTTCGGTACGCGTGATCGCCCGTGCAACTTTGATGCTGCACACACGTTCCTCTTAGTATACCCGTGCCTCCACACAACCGTGCATGTACTGACTGCAATTCCGTGCGTCCGTTTGCTGAATCCACGTGCCTCACATAAAACCACAGTAACTCTACGTGCTCCGCACACATCATCGCCCGTGCAACTTTGGTGCTGCACACACGTTCCTCTCAGTATACACGTGCCTCCACACACAACTGTGCCTGTACTGACTACAATCCACGTGCCTCACATAAAAGAGATGCACAGTCGTGCCTCAGAGTAAACAACACACGTGCCTCTACTGTATTTATAACTATGACCCCAATTAAATAACATTCGTCCAAAAAAACATCGTTAAAAGAGATGCACAGCCATTCCTCTTCTATAAACGAACAACAGCAAAAAAATGAACAGTTAGGTTCATATCGTTTCATATATCTAAATAACACTAAACCATAGCATAAATTTTTAAACAAAATCCATTATGTTCAAAGGCTATAACTAACATCACTGCGGTAGAAGATTGAAGATAACAACAAGCCTCCCATCATGCTCTTTGAAAGTTATCAGCACCAAGCTGTTTACTTCAATAGACGATGCCTGGAGAAAATCACTGAAACCTTCCTGTTTGAACTCCATTATATTACCCAAGCCAATGAAGTAGGAGCAAGGAGTGCTCACATATATATCATCATCACCAGATTCCAAAGTAACTTCAAGAGTTAAAACGCCAGTCCTAGGAAAAGTCACAAACTCCTTCAAACTCCTCACAACAATACCAGGAATAACCTGACAAAAAACATCAAGCTATTAGAAATAGAACAAAAATTCAAAACTATAAATAGAAGAGATAATAAAAATAAATAAATAAACAGAAATAAAGAAAAAACAGTGGAAAAAAATCTGACCATATGATGACCATTAACATTCATGGAATCAATCCTGTGAACAAAAGGACAACAGGGTATGTAGTCATCATCAAAGAGTTGACACCTCATGAAATACATCTGCTGATAATTAAGCAAAACACCACGGGTTTAATAACAACTCCCAACAAGTTCCATCTCGGAGTCGCTCAAACCATCAATAGCTACAAAATATAATTACACAGGTTCAAGGGAACAGAAAAATCATCATGTACAATAAAACAAGCTAAAAACTTACTTAAAAATATACCTTACCAACAGACAGTAAAGGGGACAACGCATCTCCACGACCAACACGATAAAAATCAATACCAATCCACGTTCCATAATGTTCAAGCCTAATGGTCACTATATCACGAGGACGAACACCATAATCTTGACCAATCGTTCCCAGGAAGGACCATGGAATTTGCTCCTCACCCGACCATGACTAAACAGAACACCATACAAATAACCCTCATTGCACTGAAGAGCAACATCAGTATATTTGTCACCCCTCCTTATGGCTAAAGCCCTACACTCCTCGATGTAACAAGCAAGATGAGCTCTAACACTGCACGGAACGTACTGCACAACAAATCAAAACAAGGATCATAATCAAAACCTAAACAGCATGGGCAGCACCAAAAGAAATAAGCGTGTGTGCCAAAAATTGAACAATTATAAAATGATATTCTTACAACACGCCTCCAACAACGCCGATCCAGGACCACACTGAACCCATCTATAGAAGAATCAACAGAAGAACATGGGCCACCAGGCATATGGCAAAAAGGACAAGCCATAACTGCAAGGAACGCAATGGTTATCAAGAACTAATCCCACAAAACCCAGTTGAAACTTGACATCTCATAGTGTTGGTAGTCCCCACCCTTAACTACCCCATAAATCTCCATATCCCGGAAATATAATGGGAACAAAAAGATAAACGAGAAAGGGAAATAGGGAACCCACGAAAGCAACCGGTAAGGAACGACGATATCGCGAACGGGGAAGCGCGGTCGACCCTAAAGAACGACTGCCGTAAGAGCAGGCAACAAGCGCGACGGCCGGGACAGGGGCCGCCGTAACCATGCGACAAGAGCGGCAGCTGCGACGGGCGGAGACAACGGCAAAGAAAGAACAGTGCGCGATGACGGTTCGCCCACATCAGAGAGAAACGGATCTCAAAACAGATCAAAAGGTATTACAAAACATTAAAAGTACAAGGACTAAAGTGAAAAAAGGAAAAACCATATAGGGAAACCGGAAACCGAAAATCACGGGAGACGCCGTGCGCGCGACAATTGTCACGCGTGGAGTGCGTCGGAAAAGTCTCACGAGCGCTCCGCGCGTGACACTTGGCGCGTGGGCAGCGCTCCCCGACTAATCGTTGCGGGGAGCGCTTCTCAATTAGTGATTTCTCTTTTTGGGAGAAACTATCCAAGGTTACCCCTTCCGGGGATCCTGCAAGGGTCATCTTTTTGGCATGCAAGCACGTCTAAGTCATGCGCCCAGTCCCGGCTACGTGTTGCGTACTGGGCGCTCCCTCTGGATTTTTTTATTTTTCTAAAAGCGTTTTTGGGTTTTAGATGTGTTTTTATTTTTTTTGGCTTTCTAGGTTTTTTCTTCATTCTGGATCAATTCTCTTATGGATCTTAACCACAGTTGGGGTTCTCAAAAATAAAATGTGCTTCCACAAAAAGCACAGATTTCTTCCATCTTCTCAGAAATGGAGAAAAATTGTCTTCCACCAAAAGCACAAATTTGCTTCTCATAGATGTGCTTCCATGAGAAGTGTGTTTCTCGGAAAGGGAAAACAACTACCACAAGAAGCACAAGTTTACTTCTCATGAAAATACAGACTTAATTCTTGTCAAAGCACATATTTGCTTCTTGCTTCTCGGAAGAAAAAGAATTGTGCTTCCATGAGAAGAACATATTTGCTTCCGCGAGAAGCACATCTATGCTTCTCGAAAAAAAACTATGCTTCCGTGAGAAGCCCAGATTTGCTTCCACGAGGGAAAAACCGTGCTTCCATGAGAAGAACAAATTTTCTACTCGTGAAAACACAAATTTGCTCCCGCGAGAAGCACCACTTCTTGGGAAAACAAACTGTTCTTCTCGGAAAGGGATTTTTCTAAAAAAAAACATACTTCTGGGCTCAGGTTTTTTCTTCTGTTTTTTTATTTGTTTTTTCTCAAATTGTATTTTATTTCCATTTTTACTATATTTTGTCTTTTTCAGTTTCTTTTGTTTTCCGTGTAAGAAAAGTTCACCGAAACCTATTAACACGGGAACTGCTTTTGAAAATCTTGTCGCGAGAAATCCAAGGGTGGAAACGGTTCAAAATTTGGACGCACGGTTCAAGACATAAAATAGTTTTAATAAATGAATATACAAAAAAGGCAAAACACTCCGGGTTACGACAAGTGCCACACATGCAAGGCGCCACTTGTCAGCGCCTCGGAAGATGGGTATTACCTTTGCAAGGGGTACCTCATAGGGCATCTTCAGCGACGACCCTCAAACCACCCGCATACGTCCTGACCGCACAGTCCGGATGTGTTGTGCCATCCAACGCGGGCCTGTATAGGTCCACTGGACGGTCCGGACGTACTTTTTCCACAAACCGGAGACAAACTAGGGGGAGGCTTTGCGGGCGTCTGGACCGCTGCCACGTCCACCCCTGACCGCCCCGGACCATAAAAAAATCCCACCCACCTCTCCCATGCTTGCCATCAAACACCCGCGCCGCTTGACGCGCCGCATTCATGCCGACCTAGAGTATGCAGCAGCCGACATTGATGCCAGTGATTTGATTGGACGGGAAGGCAGCGCAGACGGCCGCGACCTCTCAGGCGTCACCGCTTCAATGCGGATGCCGTGTCCCGAGAAACCAACTCCGACCGCTGCGCCGCATGAAACGGGATGACCGCCCCTTCGCCTGGCCTGGCCGCGGCTATTTAAGTCGTGCGAAGGCGACACACAGATCCGCACTCGCCCTCCCCGAGCACCGTCCTCCTTCCTTCCCTGTCACCTCGCCGAGCCTAGCGGCGATGCTAAAGTCTTGGTTCTCTGCGCAGGTGGAAGTTCCTCTTCGGGCATATCGTGGCGCCACCGTCCTCGCTCTCCGGGACCATCTGCATCCACGGCGATAGGTTCCTTTGGAAAGGAGTCATATCCTCCTCCCACGAGGAGGACCAGCCTCAGCTGCGGCCCGGTCTTCTCTCGGAGGCGGCTCTGACGGATAAAGAAGTCGTCTGTCAGATGGAGATCACGACGGAGTATTCGCTCCGTCAAATGGGCCTGGCGCCACCACCGCCGGCAGGTGAAGGATGAGCTGGCATCCCTGCCGTGCAACGGACTCCACATTTGTGCCCGTGTGAAGGAGCCGACGTCCCCTAGCGCCTCGGTCGCGTGAAGGACGAGCCAGCGTCGGCCCCACCACACAGTTGCTACGAGCGGACAGATGAGCCCTCGTTGCCACTACGACGCCATTGCCACCTGATAAAGGAGGAGCTGCCACCCACGATTGCGAAGGTGCATGGCCGCTTCTTCCACTACCTTGGAGGAGGCGGTTACGTCGGTGCCTCCGGCTGTCGGCCCTGGTATCCGAGGCGGAGCGTGCGGCGAGGCAGCAGGAGAAGGCGCGGGGCCACATCCTCCACTAACTTGTGATTTCGGCCTTTTGGGGCTCTAATACCAATGGAGAGCGGCCACTGCCAACAAAATACTAGTGACAAGCCCAATAAACACGCCCATCACTACTGCGGAGTACTATAGACTAACGTTTTACTGGTGGGACCCTTTTGGGCTGTGATAGCAATGAAGAGCGGCCACTGCTAATGAAGTACTAGTGACGGGCCCAATGTACACTCCGATCACAAGTGCTACTAGTGTTTTAACAATGACAAGCCTAATGACCGATTTTTAAGTGGCTAAACTGGTAACCCTCCCAAGGGTTTTTGCAGTAGTGATTTTATACCCAAAAAAAAAAAGCAAGAGCCGCAAAATAAGACGAGTAGAGTTAGTGGCACCTCGTACCAGAATTGCAATTTACTGAACCTCATCGTTTTAGTTCCGAAGTATCTCAAACTCCAACTTTGATCTCGAGGAATCTCAGTATCCATGGAGATCCTCGCACACACCCATGGTGACGTTTTGTTCCATACCTGGCCTTGTCAAATAGACAGTCCTTCAGCGTCAACCTCAACTTCGCAGCCCATTCGACCTCTCTTCGATATGCACCATACTTTGTCAAAAAAAATTAGAACCGTTGCTGGATATTAATTTAATTGCAAATTACAACTAGATTGTTTTGACTTTAACTAGGTGCATGCATGGTTAAGGATCTAAGACAAATATACATAAGCGTGATTTTATGTGTTCAGGAAGGTGTATATGTAGGGAGGGTGTGGTAAATGTTTGGAGTAGTAGAACTATATGTATCTAAGTAATAGTCCAGGCCTTCCAAAATTTATGTGTTCTAACTTTTTTTGGTATCCATAGTATGAATGTTTGACCATTAAACAAGTATGACTATGTGAGTGTGAAAGATTACAAAAAACTTTACATCGTAAAACATTTTTCATGTGCTGCCATTTATGCATAATTGACAAAAATGTTTTCTTTATATTAATTAGTCGTCTAAGTGCAGATCTTGGCTTTCGGGCTTGAGATTTTAATAAATTTGAAAACTGCAACTTGAAGTTTCAGAAAGTTCTGAAATTTTGTCAACACATATGTAAACATGTTAATAACATGCAATACATATCTGCAAATTTGCATGTAGGAATATCTGCATGTGTACTACTAAAAAAAGAGATGAACGTGTGGATCTGTATCACAAATGGTGCACATTTATATGTACGTGTCAAGTTTGCTGGAAAATTGGACTTTTAAATGTGGTTTTTTATATGTTGGAAATGCAGACTCGGTGAACCTAGGGAGCTATTTGGGTTTCTATGTAATTAATGTATATAGGTAATGTGCACATATATTTCCTTAAGAAAAATGTGCAGATATATGTATGCATGTATGTCAAGGCAATTAGATTCTTGAGCAAGATTATGGAGAGTTAATATCATTTTTACTATCCTTGACAGCCAACGCCTAGGATTTCTCAACTACCCTTACTCAACATATTATACCTACGAACATGGTGTGTCTAAAAAGAGCTCAAAATGTCCACACACTTGATAACCAGTTTGGACACGGCATTACCAATATAGGCTATTTTTCCCGATAGGTAAAGTGCCATCTAATCGATGTTGTGGTGTGCTGAAAGATGAATGTTTATAGCCTTCGCGTAGGTAAAACATTATTATTATTATTATTATTATTATTATTATTATTATTATTATTATTATTTTGAAGAAAAAACTTTCAATTCTAGATCCAATCCAAGAAAACAAAAGGAAGAAACAGCCCAGTTCTCACTTCTATTCATACTTAACTAGCTAGGTGACCTTTTCATTTGTGCGGCTAGATTTTATTATATGTATGTACATTTTTACTTGACAAATTGAAATAATTCTTTTGACGACAATTGCTTTTTTGCTGTGTAGTAATTGCTAATGTGAGAAAAAAAATTGAGTGCACATATTGTTCTCAGACTATGCATTTATGATCCACTGTCGATTGATATGTAGTTAGACACAAGATTCAAATCTTTTACTCCCTCTGTAAACTAGTATAGGACGTTTTACATCACTAAAAACTCTACTCCCTCTGTAAACTAATATAAGACGTTTTGGAACACTAAAGTTTAGTGATCTAAGGCATCGTATATTAGTTTACAGAGGGAGTATTTCTTAGCTGAAAATTCTCTAGCAAGATATTTGCAAAGCATCATAATAACGTGTTTGTGCTTTCTAAATATCTTCCAGAGAATTTTGAGCTAAGGAGTAGACGATTTTGAACTTTTTGTTTTTTGTCAACCCACCTCATTGTCAGCAATATATATCGGTTAAATTTTAAATTATTCAGTTTGTGCAGTTGTCATGCATCTAAATGCTTCACACATGTTCATCTTGGCTCACAAAAATTCATGGACAAAAAGTTGTGCAGATCGATCGAGGTCGAACAGACAACGAAGCAGAGGCCGGAACAGCGAAGGACTGCTCACCTGACAAAGATCACGGCAAGGAACACATCACCAGATATACATACATACACATATATACATATTCAAAGACCTGCTGCATGTAGGATCCGAGGCATATATGCACCAGATCCGAAGCATACATCAGTTGGAACCCTGCAGAAAACACACAGAACAGATCATCACTTGCGTAGATATATACCACCGCTTGTTAATCCCATGCACTATATATGTAGTCAAGCTACTCAGCTGCGTGCAAATGGATCTGGATCGATATGGATCTTGGTCGGTAGACCTACGTACGCACGTACGTACCTTTGTTAACCCCGCCGTACGTGAGGCTCCACCACGGCGGCGACGGCGGCGACGACGACGACGACCAACATATGCTATATACAAACTGTGCACGTAACTGTGTCTGCACCATAAACATCGACGAGGACCAAGATATATTACGAAAATGCTATGTGCTATGTGTGTGTGTGTAGCAACTTGATATGCATACGGGGCATTTTATAGGCGGCAGAGTCAGAAGGCAGAAGCACACGTCGCGGCCCTACACCGACGCCACGCGCCGGGCCGAGTCCATGACAAGACTAGCTAGGTTGGTAGAAGGGTCGCCGGGTAGTTGGCTAGGGTAGCTAGCTCGCTTTCCCTCAAGAGAAAAAAAAAAGAGAGAGAGACAGAGGGAGAAAAAAAAAGCCTAGGGTAGCTAGCAGATGGAGCGCTGCTCGGTGTCCGCTGTGTGTGGTGTGTGCGCCGCGTTGTCGCGTTGGTGGGGAGGTTTTGACTTGTGGGTGCAGCTAGCAAGCCCGGGACGCACGTGGCCCCGTCGCCTCGGCATGCAGCTGCATGCAGCACCAACCTCTCTCGCTCGATCATCGCATGGTCGTCGTGGCAATGCAGCATCCCTTCCTTCGTGCAACTCAGCTACCACAGCCAAGCTTGAAGTTAGGGGATGACTGGCCAGCCCATGCAAGTTTGTGTGCATCCGGCCGCATGGCAAAGCACGCCATCGGTTGTTTTCTCCCCGGCCGGCAAGTGGGTGTACTCCCGCGACGTCACTGCTCCGTAACTGTATGCTACTCCCTCCGTCCCACAATATAATATCTTATTACGTCAAATACTTATGTACTCTAGCTTCATGAGAACAGTTTAGGAGAATTCTGGGGAAATATCAAAGATTCTTACTATAGCTTTTCATCAACTATTATGCTATCAGTAGTACGAAAAGTGGCTGTAAAGGCCGAGCTCCATTGAGCTCTATATACATTTCTCAGCCAAAATACCTTTTCCATAACTCAAAAAAATCTGAAAAAAATGTTTTCATGTAGACATATACTTGAAGTATACGTGTACAAATTTTCATAAACATATGTATTCATATGTGATGTATAAAAAAAGACAAATACACGGATTGAAATAGGCTTTTTCGTTGTTGCATTTGTGTCAGATATTTGTCTTTTTTGTGTAGCTTGCAAATGATCAAATTAGTTACTGAAAATTTATACATACTTAAAGAATATGCATATGTATTTGTACAAAAAAAATTGGCATTTTTTGAAACTTTTAAATATATTTCGAATTTTTTTTTTTGCAAAACGAGCTCCATGGAGCCCGGTCTTTGCAACGCCACACTCATCAGTAGTATGGCTATTATTGTTTTTGCAAATTATTTTCCTGTGTGGTCAATAAGTGATGGGCCCAGATACACCGTCGGTGATGGGATAGATCATAGGGCTCATCACTAACTCCCATCGGTGGTAACTGTAGGGGAACAGGGTAGGCTACACCAGCGCAAATTAGGAAAGGGTCTGTTTAGGACACATCTCGCATCTAAGCTGATTTCCACTCTGTTTGTGGTCTATTTTTTTTGTCCTAGTTTTTTTTATATCTTGTTGCTGCATTATATATTTGTGGGAGTTTAGATGTAACATCTTTAAAAAAATCTAGATGTGAATTAGACAAAGGGGGACGCTAGGCGCCGGCGCGCCGGCCCAACAGTTGGACCGGTCCAGCTTCAGCCGTCCGATGCAGGCGCTTAAAGCCGTCAGATCTGTCCCAGTGCTTCGTCCTTCTCGCGAGTCGTTTTCTTCTGAAAAACTGAACGCCCCGAGCGCCGCCAGACACCCTCCCCCGAGCTTGAAGCAGCACCGCAGCGCCCTCGTCGCCGGTCAGTGCCCTCGCCAGCCGTCCTCGTCGCCGGTCGGCACCCTCGCCGGCCGTCCTCGCCGCCGGTCGCCGCCCTTTTCCCTTGCTCTACCCATGCAACAGCTGCTCTGGGTTGTAGCTCCGCCCGGCGACGGATGTAGCTTGGTGGCCATGCAACACCGCCATGCCGTCGGCCGCAACTGGGCGATAAAGTCGTCGCAACTCCACCGCCGCCGGCCATTGACGCATGCAACACTCGCCGCGGTTGCAGCTAATCCGTGAATGGACGTAGCAAAATTTAAAGACAGTTGTAGCAAAAACGCCGTCGGAACTCGTCGCCGCGCTTGAAGCACCATGGCCTGGTCAATGGATGTAGCAAAAACACGTCTCCAGTAGTAGCAAAAAACAAGGTTGTTGCAACAAAAATGTCGTCTTCGTCGTCGTCGCCGGTCACATCTCAGTCGTAAAAAAGCACCACAGCTTCATGAATGGATGTAGCAAAACACACAGACGTTAGTAGCAAAAAAATGACACGGTTGTAGCTTTTCTCACAAATGGTTGATGCTTTTCCCCTCTACGATGGAAGCTTTTCTGCAGACCATTGAAACTTTTTTCGTTTTGAGCAGCGCCTGGGTGAAATCTTCCTCTATCGTTCAGTTGCAGCAAAAATCACAGAGAGACGCCATGGCCGTCGTCGAGGAAGATTTCTCAATCTCTGGTTGAAGCTTTTTCATCTGCAGGTTGAAGCTTTTTGTCAAACGGTTGTAACTTTTCCTGTATTTTGTTGTCTGGTTGAAGCTTTTTTATCATGTAGCTTTTTGTGTCCATGGTTGTAGCACGGGAAAACACCGTTTGCAACTCTCCAAGTACCGCGGTTGCAGCTCCTCCCCGTGGCCATGGTTGTAGCACGGGCACCTCGGTCCTCCCGGCGTTTTGTCACCAGTTGCAACAAAAAGGGAAGAGAGGAGGAGGAAAAGGGAAGAGAGGGAGAAGGAAGAAAAAGGAGGTGGGAAGGCGAGCGGAGCTGCAATCTATATCCATGGCCGACGGCGAGCTACTCCACGCGCTACAATGGGGGAGACGAGATGGGGTCAGACGGCTGGCAGAAGGAAGAAGAAGCAAAGAAAAAAGAAAAAAAGTGAAAAACGTTTGGGTTAACTAAGCGCGCGCCTGCCTGCGTGTCCCGCGCGTGAAAAAGGGAAGCGACCGGCCGAGCGCTTCGGCCGGCGCACCGGGCCCAAACACTTCCCTTAGACAAACTGATTAGGAAAACGCTTCCTATCATACGTCTGATAGGAGGCATTCGCCAGACTGGTCGAGGGACGTCGACAGGTTGCAAATCTCACGGCTGGATTGCTTCCAAATCCATCTCCCGTTTTCAAAGGAGACCGCTTATCTCGCCACGCCCCCCATAACCTCTCGTCAGCTTTTAAATCCTGATTAATCTCACCTGCCGACCTGCGTCGACCACCCAACCATCGTCCTCATCTCGCATGGCCCCGACATCTCCGAGCTCGCCACGCCCCTCGCCGCATCCTCTCTCTCTCTCTACTAGCGATTGACCGATCCAGGCTCTCTCCACCGGTGACCAGCCGCCACCCGAAGCTACATGTCCGTCGTCGCTCTTGCCGACGACGGTGGTGAGGTTGTTGATTGGGAGCGGGGACGAGGAGCATCTCATTAGCGAGTATATCTGCAAGCAGCGGCTGCCCGTTCACGAGGAGCGACGGCTAATTCTCCATGATGCGCGCGGCCGTGATCTGACGAGATACTAATTGTCCATGATGTCGCGCCGACAAGAAGAAAAGAGCGCACGAGCACCGACGACCGTGCAGCACTATCCGCCGCCGCTCGCTCTGGCCATGACGTGATCGATACCCTGGCAACATGGAGACGTCCTCTGCATGGAGCCCTTCTACTGAGTCGCCACCGTCTCGAATGCTTCCTACCATTAACGCATACACCACCGGTTCCTTGACATATCTGCTTCCTAATTCTGTCTATTATGTCTCCTAGTGCATATGTATGTGTTTTCTTTAGCTGTAGTACCAAATACGTGCTTCAATGTAATATGTGGCATGTTTTCAACTTATGAATAATATGTTTCCAAGTATCTACAGTGTTGTTTGGTTCTTTTACGAAACCATGGCAATGCATCAGTACTACTTTGTTCATGCTTCGAAAGTTACAAACTATGTTTCCAATGGCTCACCAACACACAAAATGCATCAATATTACATGTGACATGTTTCCAATGGCTCACCAACACACAAAATACAATCACATGTGCTTCATAGTAGAAATTCTGAAGCTCCATCTAATTTTTTTTTAAATGGTAGAAATTCTGAAGCATGGTTCGTAGTACTGGAAGCATGTTTATCTTACGATGGAAACATGTATGAAATGAAAATTGAAGCACGTGATTATTGGGTCCTGGAGCAATATTGTGACTATATATACTGGAAGCTAATTTCATTCGTACTCCTTTAGATCGAAGCAAGCTTCAGCTGGGTCGGAAGCAACGTGGACAAATCATAGAAGCAAAATATGCTTCATGATGTTGGGAAATAATTTGGCAAGTAATTAATTGATTTCCCTAAAATCTGTGATTAGTTTCCAAAACCACAGCAATTGTGAGTAATTAGCAGCACTCAAACGGCAAATTCGTACGTTAATTACTCGCAATTAATGGCAGAGTGATTGGTTTCTAATTTGGAAAGTTCCACGTGAGATGGGCTGCATGCAACCGTGTATTATCCACCACTCATCATGTCTGCATCCGACAGCCACGGAGTAGTCTGATAGGTAGCAAAACATCAGTAGTCTGATGCCTAGTGCTGCCCCTTAAAACTATGTTGTGTACACCAAGAACTGTTGCAGCACTAGATCGCGAGCTTACCATTAGACGCGGCAAGCCCAAATTGAAATTATGTTGTATATACCCAGAATTGTTGCAGTAAGAGCTCGCGAGTTTACCACTAGACATGTCGACTCGCAATGGAAGTGGAGTAGGAGAAACATGTAGCAGGTGTAGACGAACTCCAGTATCCTCTTCGTCATCCCCTCAAATAGCTCGCTCAAGCGTCAGTCACAACGCATCCAAGGTATCCACACCTACGGGGAGGAAGGTTACTTGCCCAGTTTGGCAGATCCAAACGTATGACTTCGAGCGTGGGACAAGTGACGACTGTACTTTAGGGAATTCCCAGTTGTTAAACCCTAAAACATATGTGCCCTTCTCCTTACATAACCATCCTGATAACACTAGTAGAAAACAGGGCTTTGGTTCGGGCATGGCAAGCCCATTAGTCCCGGTTCAGTCACGAACCGGGACCCATGGGGTATTCGTCCCGGTTCTTGAGCCCAGGGGGCCGGCCGGGGCCTCGTGGGCATTGGTCCCGGTTCGTGTGGACCCATTTGTCCCGGTTCTGGGCACGAACCGGGACCAATGGTCCTCGCTCCTGGCCCACAACCATTGATACCGGTTATTGGCTTGAACCGGGACAGAAGGCTGGGCTTTAGTCCCGGTTCCAGCCAAGAACCGGGACAAATGAGTTGCCTATATATACCCCATCGCTGCAGCAGAGCACTCCACAGTGCTCTGATTTTTGCTAGCTGGCGAGGGGAGGGCATTTGGGTGCTCTAGCTCACCTCCTATGCACATGAGGTGTTCGATGAAATGCCCGAGCCACACTGGTTAAGCTTTCTCCTCTCGAAGCTCGACTTCCTAGCTCCATTTTTCCCGAGATTTGTCTAGGTTTATATTAGCGGTCCGTCACGCCCCGTCCCCGTCTTCACCGCCGTCGATCGCCCGCGCCGATCTCGTCGTCGGCACCACCGTGGTGAGCCTCTTGTTCTTATCTTCTTTCTGAAAGAAAAAAATTCTTACTTCAGATAGTTACTTGTCTAATTTTGTTACTTTTATTATTCCTTGTTATTATATAGTGCAATGGTTTTGGCATCCGCCCCCGTCGGCCCTCGTCCTGTCTATGATTCGGACGTGGTATATATTATCCTTTTATAACTATTTGGTTCATTTATTGTTTATGACAATTATGCTGACCAACGTGACATAGATTTTATTTATCTAGGAGGTGGTTGAACCGGAAATTCTAACCGACCCTATTGTCGAGAGGTTAAATTTAGTTGAAGAAGAAAACAATTACTTGAAGGAAAAAATAAAAAAAATTGAGGAGGAGAAGATGATATTGGAGTTGCATGTTGCGGATGTCGTCGATGATCACAAGATCAAGATGGATGCAATGCGCTTGAAGATTAGAAAGATTAGAAAATATGCCATTCATACCGAGGCTTGGTATCATTATGCCGTTGGATCAATTGTTACCTTGGTTGCGATTATGATCGCATTTGTTTTCGCATTGAAATGTTTTACATAGTTTCAATGTATGGTTTAATTAATTAGATGCTCTGGAGAGCTATATATATGTTGTTAGATGAGAACTATGTATGTACTTTGGTTCTAATGTGATGATGAACTTCTATTAATTTGGTCACTTAATTATCTATTCATGATGTTCTGTAATGGTTTTTGACACACTTAATTATATATAATGCACGCAGATGAACCGGCAATGGATGTACGGTGACAGACACACCTCCGAGTACATTAAGGGCGTGCATGATTTTCTCGAAGTGGCTGAGGCAAACAAGCAGAATGGTTTTATGTGTTGTCCATGCCCTACATGTAGGAATACGAAGTCTTACTCTGACCGAAAAATCCTTCACGCCCACCTGCTTTACAAGGGTTTCATGCTACACTATAATGTTTGGACGAGGCACGGAGAAATGGGGGTTATGATGGAAGACGGCGAAGAAGAAGAGGACGATGACAACTATGTGCCCCCTGAATACGGTGATGCTGCAACGGGGGAAGCTGCTGAAGATCAAGAGGAACCAGACGATGTGCCCAATGATGCTGCAAGGGGAGAAGCTACTGAAGATCAAGAGGAACCAGTGCCCGATGATGATGATCTCCGCCGGGTCATAGTCGATGCAAGGACGCAATGCGAAAGTCAAAAGGAGAAGCTGAAGTTCGATCGCATGTTAGAGGATCACAAAAAAGGGTTGTACCCCAATTGCGAAGATGGCAACACAAAGCTCGGTACCGTACTGGAATTGCTGCAGTGGAAGGCAGAGAATGCTGCGCCTGACAAAGGATTTGAGAAGCTATTGAAAATATTGAAGAAGAAGCTTCCAAAGGATAACGAATTGCCCGACAGTACATACGCAGCAAAGAAGGTCGTATGCCCTCTAGGATTGGAGGTGCAGAAGATACATGCATGCCCTAATGACTGCATCCTCTACCGCGGTGCGTACAAGGATCTGAACGCATGCCCGGTATGCGGTGCATTGCGGTATAAGATCAGACGAGATGACCCTGGTGATGTTGACGGCGAGCCCCCCAGGAAGAGGGTTCCTGCAAAGGTGATGTGGTATGCTCCTATAATACCACGGTTGAAACGTCTGTTCAGAAACGAAGAGCATGCCAAGTTGATGCGATGGCACAGTGAGGACCGTAAGATGGACGGGAAGTTGAGAGCACCCGCTGACGGGTTACAGTGGAGAAAAATCGAGAGAAAGTACTGGGCTGAGTTTGCAGCTGACCCAAGGAACGTATGGTTTGGTTTAAGCGCGGATGGCATTAATCCTTTCGGGGAGCAGAGCAGCAATCACAGCACCTGGCCCGTGACTCTATGTATGTATAACCTTCCTCCTTGGATGTGCATGAAGCGGAAGTTCATTATGATGCCAGTTCTCATCCAAGGCCCTAAGCAACCCGGCAACGACATTGATGTGTACCTAAGGCCATTAGTTGAAGAACTTTTACAGCTGTGGAATGGAAACGGTGTACGTACGTGGGATGAGCACAAACAGGAGGAATTTAACCTGCACGCGTTGCTGTTTGTAACCATCAACGATTGGCCCGCTCTCAGTAACCTTTCAGGACAGACAAACAAGGGATACCACGCATGCACGCACTGTTTAGATGACACTGAAAGTATATACCTGGACAAAAGCAGGAAGAATGTGTACCTGGGCCATCGTCGATTTCTTCCGACCAACCATCAATGTCGAAAGAAAGGCAAGCATTTCAAAGGCGAGGCAGATCACCGGAAGAAGCCCGCCATGCGTACCGGTGATCACGTACTTGCTATGGTCAATGATTTACACGTAATCTTTGGAAAGGGTCCCGGTGGACTAGCTGTTCCGAATGATGCTGAGGGACACGCACCCATGTGGAAGAAGAAATCTATATTTTGGGACCTACCCTACTGGAAAGAGCTAGAGGTCCGCTCTTCAATCGACGTGATGCACGTGACGAAGAACCTTTGCGTGAACCTGCTAGGCTTCTTGGGCGTGTATGGGAAGACAAAAGATACACCTGAGGCACGGGAGGACCTGCAACGTTTGCACGAAAAAGACGGCATGCCTCCGAAGCAGTATGAAGGTCCTGCCAGCTACGCTCTTACGAAAGAAGAGAAAGAAATCTTCTTTGAATGCCTGCTCAGTATGAAGGTCCCGACTGGCTTCTCGTCGAATATAAAGGGAATAATAAATATGCCAGAGAAAAAGTTCGAGAACCTAAAGTCTCATGACTGCCACGTGATTATGACGCAACTGCTTCCGGTTGCATTGAGGGGGCTTCTACCGGAAAACGTCCGATTAGCCATTGTGAAGCTATGTGCATTCCTCAATGCAATCTCTCAGAAGGTGATCGATCCAGAAATCATACCAAGGTGTAACACCCCGAGAATCATGCTACAGTGACTCTCTGTGATTAAGCTAATCATGTTGCTAAACAGGGCTTGATCACATTGGAATCACATTTCTTTTCAAACTCCTAGTTCAAACTTCAATTAAAATTAAAGTGGAAAATAAAAGTTTTCAAAAATTTAAACAAAAATGTTCGGTGGGTGCCAAATAATACACTGGTAATTATTGTGGAGAAAACTCCTTTTTAGAAAATGCCTAAGTATTTTAAAATGGATTAAAAGGTGAAAGAAAATAAATAAAAGAAAATGCAAAACAAAATAGAAAACAAAAAAAAACAAAAGCCCCCACTGGACCTGGCCCAACTGGGCCAACCCCAGGCCCAGCCGGCCAGCACCATCCCCCCCCCCCCCCCCCGCCGAAAGGCCCAGCTCCACCCTGGCCCAACTGGCCTCCCTTATCCCCACCCCAGGAAACCCTAGCCCCCGCACCCATTCCCCACTCGCCCCCCCCACTCACTCCTCCCTCTGCCCCCGATCTGGATCGGGAAAACGGCGCCCCGACCCCCCATCGCCTCGACGTGCATCGCCGCCCCACCGCGCCTCGGTCCTCCACCGCGGCGCCACCACGCCGGCGTCGCACCTCCCGGCCTCCTTCCTCTCCCTCGTTCACCGCGTCGTCTTCCCCGAGCTCCGCGCGCACTCCGTCCACGGCGCCTCGCCGCCCGTCTTCGTCCTCCTCCACGACCGGAGCTCCTCCGCCTCGTCGCGCCTCGCCGGAGCGCTCTCCCCTGCCGGACTGCCTCCCCTACGCCGCCGTCCTCGCCATCCCCCTCGACCCCCACTGCCGTGACCCTGCATACCCACGGTGAGGCCACCGGCCTCCGTCGCCCGCCCCCTCTCCTCTCAGTCACCGCCGCCCCGCTCGCGCCCAGACGCGCCCCCGCCGCGCCTGGCCACGCACCGCGCTCACCGTCGCGCCCTCACCCCGGCTCTGCCTCGCTTCGCCCGCGCCTTGTTCGACCTCGCCTCCGCCATTCGCCTCTGCTCCGCCCGCCCTGCTCCGCCGCCGCTCCGGTGGCTCGTCGGAGCCCCGCCTCCCCTGGCCCTGGCCGCCGGCGCCGGCGTGCGCCGTGCGCGCCCAGCGCCCCGCCCCGTTGCTCGCCCGTAACCCGCAGTGCCCCTGGGCCACTGCCAGTGGGCCTCGCCCCCTCTGGGCCACTGCCAGGTGCGCCTCGCCCCACCTGAGCCACTGCCCACTGGGCCCGACCCCACTGGCCCAATGACAAACGGGCCCCAGCGCCCCAGAACGTTTACAAAAAAACAAAATAATAATAATAAAGTAAAAATAAAAATAAAATAAAAATAAAAATAAATAAATAAATAAATAATAAAAATAATAAATTAATTAATAAAAATTAATAAATAAATAACTAAAGAAAATAAAAATAAAAATAATTTTAATTAATTAATTAATTAACTAAACTAATTAAGTTAATTAATCATGTTTAAATTAATTAAACAGTAATTATTTAGCTAAACACTAATTAACCTAAACAGAGAATGACAGGTGGGTCCCACTGGACCCACATGTCAGTTTGACTTAGTCAACCCCTGTTGACTGCTGATGTCAGCATGACATCATGCTGATGTCATAAATCCAAATTTCGAATTAAATTAAATAATTAATTAAATTCCAGAAATTAATATAATCTTAAGAAAATCATATCTTTTAATCCGTAAATCGGATTAAAATGTTTTCAACATGAAAGTTGCTCAGAACGACGAGACGAATCCGAATACGCAGTCCGTTCGTCCACCACACCTCCCTAACCTATCGAACTAGCAACTTTCCCCCTTCGGTCCGCCTGTCCGAAAACGCGAAACATCGGGAATACTTCCCGGATGCCCCCCCTTCGCCGGTACCACCTACTATCGCGTTAGAACACACCTAGCACCGCTCATTGTCATGTCACGCATCGTCATGCTTATGTTTGCATTGTATTTACTGTTTCTTCCCCTTCTTCTCTCCGGTAGACTACGAGACCGACACCGTTGCGGCCCAGTTCGACTACGGAGTCGACGACCCCGCCTACTTGCCAGAGCAACCAGGCAAGCCCCCCCCCCTTGATCACCAGATATCGCCTATTCTTCTCTATACTGCTTGCATTAGAGTAGTGTAGCATGTTACTGCTTTCCGATATCCTATCCTGATGCATAGCCTATCCTTGCTACTACTGTTGTTACCTTTACCTGCAATCCTACATGCTTAGTATAGGATGCTAGATTTCCATCAGTGGCCCTACATTCTTGTCCGTCTGATGTGCTATACTATTGGGCCGTGATCACCTGGGCGGTGATCGCGGGTATATACTTGTATACTATATACATGACACATGTGACGACTAAAGTCGGGTCGGCTCGTAGGAGTACCCGCAAGTGGATCTTTGTGGCGGAGCGACAGGGCAGGTTGAGACCGCCTAGGTGAGAGGTGGGCCTGGCCCTGGTCGGCGTTCGCGGATACTTAACACGCTTAACGAGATCTTGGTATTTGATCTGAGTCTGGCCATTTGGTCTATACGCACTAGCCATCTACGCGGGAGTAGTTATGGGTATCCCGGCGTCGTGGTATCAGCCGAAGCCTTCGTAACGTCAGCGACTGAGTGGCGCGCGCCGGATTGGACTGGAACGCCACTAGGCTAGGTCTGTTTCCGGCCGCGTACGCAACGTGCAGGTGTGCATAGGGCGATGGGCCCAGACCCCTACGCGCATAGGGTTAGACCGGCGTGCTGACCTCTCTGTTGTGCTTAGGTGGGGCTGCGACGCGTTGATCTTACGAGGCCGGACATGACCCAGGAAAGTGTGTCCGGCCAAATGGGATCGAGCGTGTTGGGTTATGTGGTGCACCCCTGCAGGGAAGTTTATCTATTCGAATAGCCGTGTCCCTCGGTAAAAGGACGACCCGGAGTTGTACCTTGACCTTATGACAACTAGAACTGGATACTGAATAAAATACACCCTTCCAAGTACCAGATACAACCCGGTGATCGCTCTCTAACAGGGCGACGAGGAGGGGATCGCCGGGTAGGTTTATGCTATGCGATGCTACTTGGAGGACTACAATCTACTCTCTTCTATATGCTGCAAGATGGAGATGGCCAGAAGCGTAGTCTTCGACAGGACTAGCTATCCCCCTTTTATTCTGGCATTCTGCAGTTCAGTCCCCTGATATGCCCCTTTACACATATACCCATGCATATGTAGTGTAGCTCCTTGCTTGCGAGTACTTTGGATGAGTACTCACGGTTGCTTCTCTCCCTCTTTTCCCCCTTTCCTTTCTATCTGGTTGTCGCAACCAGATGTTGGAGCCCAGGAGCCAGACGCCACCGTCGACGACGACACCTACGACACTGGAGGTGCCTACTACTACGTGCAGCCCACTGACGACGACCAGGAGTAGTTAGGAGGATCCCAGGCAGGAGGCATGCGCCTCGTTCGATCTGTATCCCAGTTTGTGCTAGCCTTCTTAAGGCAAACTTGTTTAACTTATGTCTGTACTCAGATATTGTTGCTTCCACTGACTCGTCTGTGATCGAGCATTTGTATTCGAGCCCTCGAGGCCCCTGGCTTGTATTATGATGCTTGTATGACTTATTTATATTTTAGAGTTGTGTTGTGATATCTTCCCGTGAGTCCCTGATCTTGGTCGTACACATTTGCGTGCATGATTAGTGTACGGTCAAATCGGGGGCGTCACACAAGGCTAAGGAGTGATGTGGCGCAATGTCTTGTCAGTTTCGAGCTGGTGTTCCCACCATCCTTCTTCAATATCATGACGCACGTCCTAGTTCATCTAGTCGACGAGATTGTCATTCTGGGGCCCGTATTTCTACACAATAAGTTCCCCTTTGAGAGGTTCATGGGAGTCCTAAAGAAATATGTCCGTAACCGCGCTAGGCCAGAAGGAAGCATCTCCACGGGCCATCAAACAGAGGATGTCATTGGGTTTGTGTTGACTTCATTCCTGGCCTTAAGAAGATAGGTCTCCCTAAATCGTGGTATGAGGGGAGACTGACTGGAAAAGGCACGCTTGGAGGGGGTACTCAATAATATGCAGGGACGGATATTCTTGGTCTCAAGCACACTACACAGTTCTACAGAACTCTACCTTGGTGACCCCGTATGTCGATGAACACAAGAACAGTCTGCGCTCCAAACACCCGGAGCAGTGTGACGACTGGATTACATGTGAACACATCAGGACTTTCAACAGTTGGTTGGAAACACGTCTTAGAGGTGACACCACTGTTTGTGATGAGTTGTACTCGTTGTCCAGGGGACCATCTTTGACTGTATTGACTTACAAAGGATACGAGATAAATGGGAATACATTTTACACGATCGCCCAAGATCAAAAGAGCACCAACCAAAACAGCGGTGTCCGCTTTGATGCAGCAACCGAGAGGGGAAAGGACACATATTATGGTTACATAATGGACATATGGGAACTTGACTACGGACATGTTTTTAAGGTCCATTTGTTTAAGTGCAAATGGGTCAATCTGTCAGGAGGCGGGGTACAGGTAGAGCCACAGTACGGAATGACAATAGTGGATCTGAACAATCTTGGGTACACTGACGAACCGTTCATCCTAGCCAATGATGTGGCACAGGTTATCTATGTGAAGGACATGTCTACCAGACCGAGGAAAAGAAAAGATAAGGAAGCGAATACATCATACGATGAGCCAAAGCGCCACATAGTTCTTTCAGGAAAAAGGGACATTGTGGGAGTGGAGGGCAAGACAGACATGTCTGAAGATTATGAAAAGTTTCATGAAATTCCTCCCTTCAAAGTCAAGGCTGACCCAAGCATCCTGATAAACGATGAAGATTATCCATGGTTACGGCGCAATAAGCAAATGACACAAGCGAAGAAAAAGTGAAGACTTTCTCCTGCAACTATTATGATGATACCATGCCAACTTTGTAATAGACAAGTATGATACCATTGTCCGTTTTGTACAAGAAGTGCATCTAGTTTTTGCCGTAACCCTCTCAACTTTCTTGCACATGCTATGTGGATGAAATGATGATACCATGCCAACTTTCAACCTTTTCAGAGTTCATTTGAAATGCTTTTCAATTTTAGGGTCTTATAGCTCAAAATAATTAGTAAATGCATGAAAAATAACAGGCCAAAAATTAAAAATTATGCCATCTACTGGGCCACCACGGCCTGAATACGATTAGAAACCCATCCATGGGCCAAGATTCAGGCCCGCAGAAGGCCCAGTAGGCCCACAGGCATGTACAGAGAGGTTAGGCCCGTAAGCCTACTTTAGAGAGGAGCTCGACAGCTCAGGCGCACCGCACCTTATAAACAGGTGCGGCTCTCTCTTAGCTAGCGAGGTGGGACTAAACTCACCACCACGCCATTGTGCAAGGCCATTGGTCCCGGTTGGTGGCACGAACCCGGACCAATTCCACCCTTTGGTCCCTATTGGTGCCACGAACCGGTACTAATGAGGCTGTGGCCTCACGAGCACCTTTAGTACCTGTTCGTGGCACGAACCGGTACTAGAGTTTCTTACTAGCTAAGAAGTTTTTTAGTCCCACCTCGCTAGCTGAGAGGCACTAGGAGCGGTTTATAAGCCCTGAGTGCAGAGACAATGAAGAAGAGGTGCAATGCTCACGTTGCTTAGCTTCAAGCCTTGAGGAATAAGGTAGACTGCATCGAGCTATGTGCAGTGCAGTCTACACTATTCCGAAAGGCTTGAAGCAAATCAACGCGCATTGCGCCTCTTTTTTATTTTTAATCATTAAAAGCAAAAAGAATTTTCATAAAGAACTTTTTTTGATAGAAACTTTAATAGCAGAAAGAATTATCATAAAGTAAAATAAATAAGTAATTAGAAACAAAATAAAATAAAATAGATAAGTTTTTCGTTGTAAGTAGAAAAAAAAACAAAATAAATATAGCAAAAAAGAAAAAAAAAACTAAATACAGCAAAAAGAATTTTCATAAAGAACTAATGGCACTAATAGAAAGTTTATATTTTTTCTAAAACTAATGGCACTAACAGACAGTTTATAATTTTGCTGACCTAAAAGCAAAAAGAATTAAAAAATAAAGCAAAAAACAAAAGAAAATAAATAATGCAAAAAAACAGAACCAAAAAACTGAAAAAAAAATATTAAAAAACTGCCACCTATTGGGCCACCACGGCCTGAATACGACTAGAAACCCAACCTGGGCCAGGATTCAGGCCCGCAGAAGGCCCAATAGGCCCACAGACAGCACAGTATGACATTAGGCCCGTAAGCCTGCATTTGAGAGGAGCTCGAGAGGGCAGCCGCAGTGGGGCTTATAAACCACTCCGAGCCCCTCTCAACTAGCGAGGTGGGACTAAACTTTTGGCCGCGGGCAGCGCAAGGCCTTTGGTCCCGGTTGGTGGCACCAACCGGGACCAATGCACCCCCTTTAGTCCCGGTTGGTGCCACCAACCGGGACCAAAGGCCGCCGCTTCCCGCCCTTTGGGCTGCTGAAAAGGGACCTTTGGTCCCGGTTGGTGGCACCAACCGGGACTAAAGGGTGGCATTGGTCCCGGTTGGTGCCACCAACCGGTACCAAAGGTGTGCCTATATAATGCAACACTTGGGAAATTATCAGATACCTCGGCAGTTGCCCCCGACGCCGCCAGGCTTCCCGTGCTCGCCGTCGCCGCCCGCTCCTCGTCGCCGTCGCCCCGCGCCCTTGCCTCGACGGGTCGCCGCCCGGTGCTCGTCGTCGTCGCCCTGCCCCCACGCGCCGCCCCGCCTCGTGCTCCCCTACTCGCGCGCGCCGCCTCGGCGCCCCGAGCCCCCCTGCCCGGCCCGCGCGTGCTCGCCGGCGCCCTCACCGCCCCCGCCCCTGCCCGCCCCCGCGCTCCGGCGCCCTCGCCGCCCCCGCCGTCGCCATCGCCCTAGCCGCCCCCGCTGTGAGAGCAGCCGCCCCGGCTCTGTTTTTTTATTAGTTAATTGTTTTTTGATCATATATATATAATGTATATGTGTATGTATGTGGCTATATGTTTTTGTTCATATGTGGCTATATTTTTTTTTATTAGTTTAATTTTTTTTGTTCATATGTGATGTATATGTGTATGTGGCTATAATGTATATGTGAACAAAAAAAATTGTATGTATGTAGATATTCAAAATGTATGAATATATATGTCAAAAATGTTTTTTTGTTCATAGAAAGTGTTTTGTTCATATATAGAAAGTTTTTATATATGACAATGGATATATATTCGATATATATGAGAAATGATGATCCACATGGAAAAGTTTTATATATGCAAAAGTTACAATTTTAGAAAAGTTTTATATATCTAGCTAGGAAGGGAAGAAGAAGAAAAAGAAGGATAGGAAAGAAGAAAATAAGAAGAGGAAAGAAAGAAGAAGAGGAGAGGAAGAAGAGGAGAAATAAATAAGAAGAGGAAAAAGGAAGAAAAAGAAGAGGAGAAGAAGAAAGGAATAGAGGAGAAGAAGAAAAAATAGAAAATATTCTATTTTTTCTTCTTCTCCTCTATTCCTTTCTTCTTCTCCTCTTCTTTTTCTTCTTTTTTTTTTCTTCAATCCTCTCCTCTATTCCTTTCTTCTTCTCCTCTTTTTATTTCTTCTTCGTTTTCTTATGTTTTATCGGGTCTGTCGTCGTCGATATATACCCCTCCCGATAACTTCAACACGAGGGGGGATAACTTCAAGACGAGGGGGGTCGATATACCCCCTCCCCGATAACATTATTTTCCCGTGTACATATGTCGTCGTTGTCGATATAACCCCCTCCTGATAACTTCAACACGTGGGGGGTCGATATACCCCCTCCCCGATAACATTATTTTCCCGTGTATGTATGTTGTCGTTGTCGATATTACCCCCTCCCGATAACTTCAACACGAGGGGGGATAACTTCAACACGAGGGGGGTCGATATACCCCCTCCTCGATATCATTATTTTCCCGTGTATGTATGTCGTCGTTGTTGATATAAAACCCCCTCCCGATAACTTCAACACGTGGGGGGGGGGTCGATATACCCCCTCCCCGATAACATTATTTTCCTGTGTATGTATGTCGTCGTTGTCGATATATATAACTCCCTCCCAGATAACTTCGACATGATGGACGGTCGATATGTATACCCCCTCTCGACCGTGATAACTTATACCACGGGAGCACCCCCCGGCCCTCTCGCTCGACCAAAACTCTCGAGGACACCCAAACCCTAGAAAAAAACGATGTCGGTCTCCTACCCCCTCCCGCCGCGCCCCTACCCTTGAAGCGTTGCCTAGGCCACCCCAAACCCAAAATAAGCTAGGGCTACGTTTGCACTAATATATCCACCTACTGTCATGTTTGTGTAATAATTGCCATGTTGTAATATTTGCAGAAACAATGGAGCACGGACGAGATGAGCAAGCAGAAGAGGTGTTGGGGGACATAATCTTAGCCGGAGGTGATATCTTGTCGTATCTTAACGACAATGATGGTCTGGAAGAACAGGGTGAAGAAGCAGGCTACGGTGATCGAAGAGTGGAGGAGGAAAGACATGACGGTGACCCAATGCTGGTGCAAGAAGGAGCCTGTGGTGACGGCTCCGGTGACTGAACAGAGTCCGGCCAGGTAAATATATTAGTTAAGCCTGTGCTGACTAGCTAATTGATGCATTCATTGTTTTGGTATGTACACATATTAATTAACACACTCGTCTTTCTTCTTTTTTCTAGCCCTCCGGATCGAGCACAACTGCGGTAAAGAGACGAGGCCCGAAGAGAAAGTTGCGCTCGGATGAAAGGTTTGAGATCACAGCAATCGCGCGCGACGGCCAACCGATTGAACCCCTCCGGACAAAGGATGCTTTTGCTGCTCAGTGCGGGGTTCTAGTTAGGGACAAGATCCCGATCAGCATCCACCAATGGTATAAGCCTAAGAAGGAAGACCCTGAGGTGTCTTATGTCAATGATATGCAGAAAGATGATCTTTGGACTGAGCTGAAGGCAAATTTCACCCTACCGCCAGAGGAGGATCTGGAGAAGCCAGTTATAGAGCAATTAATCAAGTCTCATGCTCTTAAGAAGATGGCAAACCTATTCAGGAGGTGGAAGAATGAGCTGAAAATGTTTGTCGACAAAGAAGAGACACCAGAATTCATCGGCCGGTATGAGAAGATCAGAGATCACTGGCCCGCATTTGTGGCCCACAAGACATCGGAAAAGAGTAAGAAGATGTCAGTGACAAACAAGAAGAATGCTGCGAAGAAGAAGCTTCACCATCGCACGGGGTCAGGTGGCTACCTCAAAGCCCGGCCTAAGTGGGCCAAGTCTGAGAGGGATCTGCTTGATAAAGGGATCGAACCAGAGACAATGAACTGGCCAGACCGTTGCCGGACTTGGTTCTTCGGGGCTGGCGGAACCTTTGACCCTGTATCAGGGAGGTGTCGTTGGACGGACGAGCAACTTGCAATACCCGTCAAGAAGCTTAAGCACTATATCGATGCAGCGCGGCAAGGGACGTTCGTTCCAGACAGAGAGAACGACGAGCTCACAATGGCCCTCGGGAATCCTGAGCACCCTGGACGGACACGAGGCACGCAAGGCTCCGTTCCGTGGAAGGCTGGTTTTCCGGACGCGGGCGGTTACAAAACCCAGGAGAGGAGGAAAAAAGTGGAGCAGATCCAAATTCAGAAGCTGCACGAAAGGGTTCAAGCGCTAGAGGAACGAGACGGCAATCGAGATGCCGAAACTGCCCCCCAAGCTACACCGCCATCTCAGCGGAGAAGCAGCGTGGCTTCCACCGAGCTGCCTTAGCTGGAGCATGCGGCTCGTGCTAGCTACCCCGTGGATGCTATCACGGAGTCTCAACATTGCCACCTTATGGCGGAATGGCAGAACTTGAAAGTCAAGGCGGCTGTTGGCTCTGTTTTACCTACTGAACCCGGCGCAATCTACCACTGTCGGCCGATTCCAGAAGGATATGCTAGGGTGATGGTGGATGAAATAACGGAGGAATTTGAGGACCTCCAGCTTGACCACCCTACCGGTGAAGTGGAGACTCGGCTGGGTTTAGCTCTGAAGACTCCATGCCTATGGCGGAAGGAGCTCATCAAGCTTCCGAACTGGACGGCTCCGGCGAGTAAGGGTACTACGCCTCCGCCTGCTCCTCCGGCGAGTGATCAGGGCACTCAGCCTCCTTCTCCGGCGCGTTGCGGCACTCCGCCTCCTTCTCCGCCAGCGCCGGCGCGCCAGAGCAGCCAGCCTCCTCCTTCTCCGCCTCGTCAGCAAGGGCGGAAGAGACCCGCCGCCGCTGCGGCTGCTCCTTCGCGTCGTAGTCCTTCTCCTCCGCCTCGTAAGCAAGGAAAGAAGATAGCCGCAGCCGCTCCGTCTGCTCTGCCGGCGTCTAGCAGTACAGCTGCCAGAGGCAGGAGGCAACACAGATTCGGTCCTTCTCTGAAGACTCCAGAGAAGTTACCATATGAGAGGACCGAGGAGGAGAACGCGAAGATCGTGCGAGCCGAAGTGAAGAACTTCTTTGAAGGGGTGAAAGCAAAGAAACATCCACCTCCGGAGGAGAAGGTAGATCCGGTGAAATCAAAGCGCACTCTGGCTGCCCTGACAAAACCACCAAATTCTCCGCCGAGAGGAAACTATGAGCGCGTTCTTGCAAAGGCATATGCCGAAGCGGAGCGGTCGGGAAGTACTGTCAGTGATAAAAGGATGAAAGAACGACGAGCTGGGAAAAAAATTGCCCAGCTTGGCGAACAAGCGAACCAATCGTGCCCCCCGCTCAAGGTGTCAAAAGACATCATCGCTAATGATCCGAGTATGGTGCCCGGTTATAGCAATCTTGGAGATTACCTGCCCGATGATGTACATTATGAAATCATGGAGGTGGACAAACACAAATACCATTACGGGAAGCCTCTCGTCAAAGATGTAAGATCTCTAAGCACGATGATGCGAAGACTACATGATTGGTACATGAAAACCTGCAGAGAGTCTGATGGGATGAGTACTTTGACGCTGAGAGTTAAACTGGAGCATGACCTCATTGGAATTGAACTGCTGAATGTTCCATTTGAGGATTTCTTCCAGTTTTACAATCAAAAGTCCCTCGATAAAACAACGATCACTTGCTACTATCTGTAAGTAGTACTACTTCTATCATTAAGTCTCTCTATATAGGTCAGCTCTTTCATTGCATGTATTTATACTTATCCTCACTATATTATGCAGATTGAAGATCGCCGAATTGAAGAAAAGACAAATCGGTGATATTGGGTTCATTAACACAAATCTCATAGATGCATATACGGTTGAAAAACATCCCAAAGAAGCCGAGGCCAACTTGCTACAATCGTTGGTATTAAATCAAAACAAAGATATAATACTCTTTCCTTACAACTTCAAGTGAGTGTTACTATCTTGTGCATATTCGGTTTCCCTTATTAGTCCAGATTATGGTAATGTAATTGATGACTTATGCATGCATGCGCAGCTTCCACTATATTCTCCTAGAGATTAAGCTTGAGCCAGGAGTAGTAACCGTCTTAGACTCGAGACGAAAAGATCCCCAGGACTATGCGAACATGACTCAAATGCTCCAGAAGTAAGTTAAATCGATCATTATCCACCATATCAGCAACTTTGTTCATTTCCTGATATCAAGTAATTGTTTTCTTTGTCTGGCAGGGTTTGGAGAAAATTCACCTCAAAAGCTCCGGGACTCCCGAAGAAGCTGCAATTTAGACACCCGAAAGTAAGTACCATAGTAGCATGTTCCGCGCATCTCCTAGTGATTCAAGCGCTAGTTTCATCAATACCATTTAGCATGCTTGCTTATCAGTTTGATTGACCTCTATTTCTTGTAAAGTGGTTGTGGCAGGAACCCGGGAATAATTACTGTGGATACTATGTTTGCGAGTCCATCCGCCACACGACCTGTGAGCGGGGCTACACTGAAGAACAATATGAAGTGCGTAAGCAATAATATTCACAATTTTATTTTATTACCATCATTTGTGTTGAGTTTCATTTATTCATATATATATATATATATATATACGTATTGACCCCCTTCTTCAAATTAGATCTTTCGGATGCGGGATGAACTCCTAGCACCAGATCGTATGCGAGCAATTCAAGAGGAATTGGCGGCATTCTTCCTTGACCACGTGATCGCTGAAAACGGAGAATACTATGTGGACCCTGTGTTCCTACAATATAATTAGGAGATTGTATTGTAAGAGATAATTATTGTATATATGTAGCCGGTAGTGTCGGATAGATATACGAGAACTTGTTGTTCGACCAATATCTCGGAGAAGGAGAGGTGGTCGATATCACTTCTCTCTGTATGCATATGTTCATGACGATCTTCTGTTTCCTTCATTTGATTACTAGCTAGCGTGTCTACTCCTCTCCATACGTATATAGTACGTAGCGTCGACCAAGCACGGAGATAAGAAAGGACACTTCTCTCTATTAATTAGCTAGCTAACACAATATATGAAACACCTAAATTAACCCCCCAAAACCCCTAAACCACCCCCTTTCAAAAAAACAAAAACCTCAGCTCCTGCCAGGTGCTGACGCGTGGATGCCTATTGGTCCCGGTTGGTGACACCAACTGGGACAAAAGGCCCTCCTGCCTGGGCTCCCCGCACCGGCCACGTGGACGGCCTTTAGTCCCGGTTCGTGTAAGAACCGGGACTAAAGGGCTAGGGAATTAGTAACGACCCTTTAGTCCCGGTTCCAAAACCGGGACTAAAGGCCCATATGAACCGGGGTAAAAGCCCCTTTTCCTACTAGTGTAAAGGCTTCTATGTTAGAGCCCTATTAGGACTCAATGTCCGGTCTAACTTGAATTCTAATCTGAATTAGGCTCTTCAGCCCCTTAAGTATGCCCCCCTATATAGGTGCATGCACATTTAGACATCGCCCGGTTATTCCAACTCAGTCACTACTTGGTACGGGCCCTAACAGGATATGCCAACTTTTAAACACACATAAAGATCGTATTGGACGGACTTTCATGATGTTAGATACTATGTCGTGTACTATACTCGGTATTAAACTCAAATTCATACTTGATTGCATGTTGAGAAAGTCCCAACTCAAACTCTTCCATATTGGGATGTGCGGTGTCTTGTGTCATTGGAGGGTCGTCTTTATCATACTCTACATCTTGGGTATGATCAGCCGCATGCAACTCATCATCCTCCTCTACTTTAGAGTCCAATGCGCCCTCACTCTCCCCATGATTTCCTCCCCCCTCTCTCTGATCCTCAGGGATACTGGTCTTGTATTAGTGTTCAGATACTAGTTGCGTGCTCCCCCCCAACCAATGCGATACTAGTGGCCATTTTGGCACATCACTAGTTCACTACTAAGCTTTTCTGTTATAGTGCATATTCTCCTCATGAACATCAACATATGCTCATTTTCAGATGCTCGCCTACAAAGGGGAGTATCCCCTATTCTTTATTGTTATCAGGTTGGATTTGCATATCACTATGCCATTGGGCCATATGCTCATTTGGCTTAGAGGGGTCACTATATGCAATGATCATTCGCACGGCCTTTTGTCTTGAAGTGTTTCACAAACATACAAGCTAATTCTTGTTCAAATTTTACTTTCAGATAGGTTTTTAGAGAATCTTCAATAGATGTGCCATTTCCAAATAACCAGGTGGGTACTGCTCTATGATTGATTCAACCAAATCCTTATAATTTTTCAAGTCACAATCAATGTCCTTCTCAGCATAATTAATAACATTTGGCATCCTCTTTAGCATTTTTTGTTACCAAAAAAATAGCTTTCAGCAAATAACTTCAATTTTGGATCCACTTGTAAATGAAAGAGAAACCTATGCATGAGTATTGCTACTAGATGTACTCTACTCCTACCAATATTGAATTCAAAAATTAAGATTAAACCTGGGATGCCACTAGCCCATTAAGGACAGTATAACCGCACCTAATCCCTACCCTCTCATGCCCCTAGCTATTTTGACCTCTAGATTTCGCGTTTGAATCGTCTCTGGCCGTCAGATTTTTTTTCAGCACGAATTTACCATGACTGGGCTACCTGTCCTAATGGGCCGCTACTCTGGGGACTTTTCTAAAGGCATGTCATTGAGTGGGCTTCGTTGGCCATGTATAACTCACGAAGCTACACAGAGATAGGTGCTTCACTGGGGGACCTCCTAATCAGCGCTCTCAGCGCCAGCTAGCGCTCCTGGAGCTCACATGCGGGCTGTAGCGGGCCGGCCCAATCAACCTGTGGAGAAAACAAATGCAAAGGAAAACATTCAGGTTAATTCGAGAAAAGAGGGAATCAATCTCTCCTCACCTAAGTCGACAGGTTCGAGCGTTCCACTAGGCCATGCTTAGTTTGTTGCTTATGATCAAGAAATAATCTTATTTGACCCCAGTTTTAGTACAAACATTGACATATAGACAACTTTCTTCACGTTGATTAATATAAAAAGGAAAAAAAATCACAAAAAACAAAAACTTTACAAATTCAAAAATGCTCACGCATGAACAAAAGTTCATGAATTTTAAAAAAAAGTTCATCAAATTTTAAAAAAGGTTCATCGAATCTGAAAAAAGTTCATTGATTTCAAAAAATGTTCATCAAATCTGAAAAAAAGTTCACCGAATCTGAAAAATAGTTCATTGATTTTGAAAAAAGTTAATCATTTTTTTGAAAAATGCTCATCGAATTGAAAAAAGTTCATCAAACCTGAAAAAAAAAGTTCACTGAATCTAAAAAATAGTTTATTCATTTTGAAAAAAGTTCATACAATTTGAAAAAAGTTTATACAATTTGACAAAAGTTCATACAATTTGAAAATAGTTCATCATTTTTTGAATAATGCTCATCGAATTGGAAAAAGTTCACCGAATGTGAAAGGAAGTTCACAAATCTGAATAAAAGTTCATTGAGTTGAAAAAAAAGTTCATCAAATTTCAAAAAAAGTTCATTGATTTAAAGAAAAGTTGACATATTCATCAATTTAAAGAAAATTTCCAAAAATAATCAACTTTAAAAATAGTTCATCAAATTTTAAGTAAACATTATTGATTTGGAAATATTTCCCGCATTTAGGAGAAGTAAAAAAATGAAAATTGATGAGGGAAGAAACCAGGAAGAAGAAGAAAAGAAAAACAGAAAACGAAGGTGGAAAAAAGGAAAATGAAATAAAGAAAAGAGAGAAGAAATGAATAAAAGAGAGGAAACTTTGAAGCTTATCAGATCCCGCTCCGTGGCGGGTTGGTTATACATACGAACCTCGATGCGTTAGGGCGTTGGTTCGAATCCCAGCAAAAGCCAGGTTTTTTGCCGAATGAATACAGACAAATGGGCCGGCCCAGCATGGGGCGCTGCAAGCGCCAGTTTGCGAAATGCATGCAAAGGCGCCTGCAGCGCTAAATAGGAAACGCCCTTCACGGGCCCATATATCATTTGCATCCATCCGACGCGACGCGCGTGAAGGAACCGACGGTTCAGGGAATCCAGCCGACACGAGCCGCTCGAGGGCCGCCTAAGCGCAGGATGAGGGTGAATCGGACGCAGTCGATCCAACCAGCCTGGGCGATCCGCCTGCGCCGAAGAAAGGTAGGGGTGATGGCTGATACGTCCATTTTGCATCATGCTTTTACATTGATATTTATTGCATTATGGGCTGTTATTACACATTATATCATAATACTTATGCCTTTTCTCTCTTATTTTATAAGGTTTACATGAAGAGGGAGAATGCTGGCAGCTGGAATTCTGGACTGGAATGTTGAGGAACGCAGTAATTTCAAAAAAAATCCTACGATCACGCAAGATCTATCTAGGAGAACCATAGCAACGAGCGGAGGAGTGTGTCCACGTACCCTCGTAGACCGAAAGTGAAAGCATTTTATCAACGCGGTTGATGTAGTTGTACGTCTTCACGATCCGACCGATCCTAGTACCGAACATACGGCACCTTCGTGTTCAGCACACGTTCGGCCTGATGACGTCCCTCGTACTCTTGATCCAGTTGAGGCCGAGGGAGAGTTTCGTCAGCACGACGGCGTGGCGACGGTGATGATGAAGTTACCAGCGCAGAGCTTCGCCTAAGCAGTATGACGATATGACCGAGGCGTGTAACTGTGGAGGGGGGCACCGCACACGGCTAAAAGATCAACTTGTGTGTCTTTGGGGTGCCCCCCTACCACGTATATAAAGGAGGGCCGGCCAAGGGGGGCGTGCCATAGAGAGGAGTCCTACTTGGACTCCCGGTCCAAGTAGGATTCGCCCCCTCCCCCCCCTTTCTTATTCCAAGTAGGAGAAGGAGGAAAGGGGAAGGAGGGGGGCACCGCCCCTTCCTAGTCCAATTCGGACCAGCCCATGGGGGGCGCGCGGCCACCCCTTGAGGCCCCTCCCTCCTTTCCCCTAAAGCCCACTAAGGCCCATTACTCTCCCGAGGGGTTCCGGTAACCTCCTGGTACTCCGGAAAATACCCGAAACACTTCGGAACCATTCCGGTGTCCGAATATAACCTTCCAATATATTGATCTATATGTCTCGACCATTTTGAGACTCCTCGTCATGTCCGTGATCTCATCCGGGACTATGAACAACCTTTGGTACATCAAATCACATAACTCATAATAGAAATCATCATTGAACGTTAAGCGTGTGGACCCCTACGGGTTCGAGAACTATGTAGACATGACCGAGACACATCTCCGGTCAATAACCAATAGCGGAACCTGGATGCTCATATTGTCTCCTACATATTCTATGAAGATCTTTATCGGTCAAACCGCATAACAACATACATTGTTCCCTTTGTCATCAGTATGTTACTTGCCTAAGATTCGATCGTCGGTATCCACATACCTAGCAATCTCGTTACCGGTAAGTCTCTTTACTCGTTCCGTAATGTATCATCCCGCAACTAACTCATTAGTCACATTGCTTGCAAGGCTTACAGTGATGTGCATTACCGAGAGGGCCCAGAGATACCTCTCCGTCAATCGGAGTGACAAATCCTAATCTCGATCTATGCCAACTCAACAAACACCATCGGAGACAGCTATAGAGCATCTTTATAATCACCCAGTTACGTTGTGACGTTTGATAGCACACTTAGTGCTCCTCCAATATTCGGGAGTTGCATAATCGCATAGTCATAGGAACATGTATAAGTCATGAAGAAAGCAATATCAATAAACTAAACGATCATAGTGCTATGCTAACGGGTGGGTCTTGTCCATCACATCATTCACTAATGATGTGATCCCATTCATAAAATGACAGCACATGTCTATGGCTAGGAAACTTGACCATCTTTGATTAACGAGCTAGTCTAGTAGAGGCATACTAGGGACACTCTGTTTGTCTATGTATTCACACATGTACTAAGTTTCCGGTCAATACAACTCTAGCATGAATAATAAACATTTATCATGATATAAGGAAATATAAATAACAACTTTATTATTGCCTCTAGGGCATATTTCCTTCAGTCTCCCACTTGCACTGGAGTCAATAATCTAGATTACATAGTAATGATTCTAACACCCATGGAGTCTTGGTGTTGATTATGTTTTGCTCGTGAGAGAGGCTTAGTCAACGGGTCTGCAACATTCAGATCCGTATGTATTTTGCAAATCTCTATGTCTCCCTCCTTGACTTGATCGTGGATGAAATTGAAGCATCTCTTGATGTGCTTGGTTCTCTTGTGAAATCTGGATTCCTTTGCCAAGGCAATTGCACCAGTATTGTCACAAAAGATTTCCATTGGACCCGATGCACTAGGTATGACACCTAGATCGGATATGAACTCCTTCATCCAGACTCCTTCATTTGCTGCTTCCGAAGCAACTATGTACTCCGCTTCACACGTAGATCCCGCCGGCGCTTTGCTTAGAACTGCACCAACTGACAACTCCACCATTCAATATAAATACGTATCCGGTTTGTGACTTAGAGTCATCCGGATCAGTCTCAAAGCTTGCATCTACGTAACCATTTACAACGGGCTCTTTGTCACCTCCATAAAAGAGAAACATATCCTTAGTCCTTTTCAGGTATTTCAGGATGTTCTTGACCATTGTTTAGTGATCCACTCCTGGATTACTTTGGTACCTCCCTACTATACTTATAGCAAGGCACACATCAGGTCTGGTACACAGCATTGCATACATGATAGAACCTATGGCTGGGGCATAGGGAATGACTTCATTTTCTCTCTATCTTCTGCAGTGGTCGGGCATTGAGTCTCACTCAACTTCACACCTTGTAACACAGGCAAGAACCCTTTCTTTGACTGATCCATTTTGAACTTCTTCAAAATCTTATCAAGGTATGTGCTTTGTGAAAGTCCAATTAAGCGTCTTGATCTATCTCTATAGAAATTCTATATCGTTTCCAATCAACAATATGCCATCCACATATAATATTAGAAATGCTACAGAGCTCCCACTCACTTTCTTGTAAATACAGGCTTCTCCAAAAGTCTGTATAAAACTATATGCTTTGATTACACTATCAAAACGTTTATTCCAACTCCGAGAGGCTTGCACCATTCCCTAAATGGATCGCTGGAGCTTGCACACTTTGTTAGCACCCTTTGGATCAACAAAACCTTCTGGTTGCATCATATACAACTCTTCTGCTAGAAATCCATTTAGGAATGCAGTTTTGACGTCCATTTGCCAAATTTCATAATCATAAAATGTGGCAATTGCTAACATGATTCGGACAGACTTAAGCATCGCTAAGGGTGAGAAGTTCTCATCGTAGTCAACTCCTTGAACTTGTCGAAAACCTTTTGCAACAAGTCGAGCCTTGTAGATAGTACCATTACCGTCAGCGTCAGTCTTCTTCTTGAAGATCCATTTATTCTCTATGGCTTGCCGATCATTGGGCAAGTCAACCAAAGTCCATACTTTGTTCTCATACATGGATCCCATCTCAAATTTCATGGCCTCAAGACATTTCACAGAATCTGGGCTCATCGTCGCTTCCTCATAGTTCGTAGGTTCATCATGGTCTAGTAACATGACGTCCAGAATAGGATTACCGTATCACTCTGGTGTGGACCTTACTCTGGTTGACCTACGAGGTTCGATAGTAACTTGATCAGAAGCTTCATGATCATCATCATTAGCTTCCTCATTAATTAGTGTAGGAATCACTGGAACTGATTTCTGTGATGAACTACTTTCCAATGAGGGAGCAGGTACAATTACCTCATCAAGTTCTACTTTCCTCCCACTCACTTCTTTCGAGAGAAACTCCTTCTCTAGAAAGGATCCATTCTTAGCAACGAATATCTTGCCTTCGGATCTGTGATAGAAGGTGTACCCAACAGTCTCCTTTGGGTATCCTATGAAGACGCATTTCTCCGATTTGGGTTCGAGCTTATCAGGTTGAAGCTTTTCACATAATCATCGCAGCCCCAAAATTTAAGAAACGACAACTTGGGTTTGTTGCCAAACCACAGTTCATATGGTGTCGTCTCAACGGATTTAGATGGTGCCCTATTTAACGTGAATGCAGCCGTCTCTAAAGCATAACCCCAAAACGATAGCGGTAAATCAGTAAGAGACATCATAGATCGCACCATATCTAATAAAGTGCGGTTACGATGTTCGGACACACCATTACGCTGTGGTGTTCCGGGTGGCGTGAGTTGCGAAACTATTCCACATTGTTTCAAATGAACACCAAACTCGTAACTCAAATATTCACCTCCACAATCAGATCGTAGAAACTTTATTTTGTTGTTACAATGATTTTCCACTTCAGTCTGAAATTCTTTGAACTTTTCAAATGTTTCAGACATATGTTTCATCAAGTAGATATACCCATATCTGCTCAAATAATCTGTGAAGGTCAGAAAATAATGATACCCACCGCGAGCATCAACACTCATCGGACCGCATACATCAGTATGTATTATTTCCAATAAGTCTGTTGCTCGCTTCATAGTTCCGGAGAACGGAGTCTTAGTCATCTTGCCCATGAGGCATGGTTCGCAAGCATCAAGTGATTCCAAAAGCCCATCAACATGGAGTTTCTTCATGCGCTTTACACCAATATGACCTAAACGGCAGTGCCACAAATAAGTTGCACTATCATTATTAAACTTATATCTTTTGGCTTCAATACTATGAATATGTGTATCACTACTATCGAGATTCAACAAAAATAGACCACTCATCAAGGGTGCATGACCATAAAAGATATTACTCGTATAAATAGAACAACCATTATTCTCTGATTTAAATGAATAACCGTCTCACATCAAACAAGATCCAGATATAATGTTCATGCTGAACGCTGGCACCAAATAACAATTATTCAGGTCTAAAACTAATCCCGAAGGTAGATGTAGAGGTCGCGTGCCGACGGTGATCACATCGACTTTGGAACCATTTCCCACGCACATCGTCACCTCGTCCTTAGCCAATCTTCGCTTAATCCGTAGCCCCTGTTTCGAGTTGCAAATATGAGCGATAGAACCAGTATCAAATACTCAGGCGCTACTACGAGCATTAGTAAGGTACACATCAATAACATGTATATCAAATATACCTTTCACTTTGCCATCCTTCTTATCCGCCAAATACTTGGGGCAGTTCTGCTTCCAGTGACCAGTCCCTTTGCAGTAGAAGCACTTAGTTTTAGGCTTAGGTCCAGACTTGGGCTTCTTCACTTGAGCAGCAACTTGCTTGCCGTTCTTCTTGAAGTTCCCCTTCTTCCCTTTGCCCTTTTTTCTTGAAACTAGTGGTCTTGTTGACCATCAACACTTGATGCTCCTTCTTGATTTCTACCTCCGCAGCCTTTAGCATTGCGAAGATCTCGGGAATCGTCTTATCCATCCCTTGCATATTATAGTTCATCACGAAGTTTTTGTAGCTTGGTGGCAGTGATTGAAGAACTCTGTCAGTGACACTATCAACCAGAAGGTTGAGTCAAGTGATTGTGGTACCCAGATATTTTGAGTATATGTTCACTGACAGAACTATTCTCCTCCATTTTGCAGCTGTAGAACTTATTGGAGACTTCATATCTCTCAATCCGGGCATTTGCTTGAAATATTAACTTCAACTCCTAGAACATCTCATATGCTCCATGACGTTCAAAACTTCGTTGAAGTCCCGGTTCTAAGCCGTAAAGCATGGCACACTGAACTATCGAGTAGTCATTGGTTTTGATCTGGCAGGCATTCATAATGTCCGGCGTTGCTCCTGCAGCGGGTCTTACACCTAGCGGTGCTTCCAGGACGTAATTATTCTATGCAGCAATGAGGATAATCCTCAAGTTACGGACCCAGTCCGTGTAGTTGCTACCATCATCTTTCACCTTAGCTTTTTCTAGGAATGCATTAAAATTCAAAGGAATAGTAGCACGGGCCATTGATCTACAACAACATAGACATGCAAAATACTATCAGGTACTAAGTTCATGATAAATTAAAGTTCAATTAATCATATTACTTAAGAACTCCCACTTAGATAGACATCCCTCTAGTCATCTAAATGATCACGTGATCCATATCAACTAAACCATGTCCGATCATCATGTGAGATGGAGTAGTTTTCAATGGCGAACATCACTATGTTGATCATATCTACTATATGATTCACGCTCGACCTTTCGGTCTCAGTGTTCCGAGGCCATATCTTCATATGCTAGGCTCGTCAAGTTTAACCCGAGTATTCTGCATGTGCAAAACTGGCTTGCACCCGTTGTATGTGAACGTAGAGCTTATCACACCCGATCATCACATGGTGTCTCGGCATGACGAACTGTAGCAACGGTGCATACTTAGGGAGAACACTTGTACCTTGAAATTTAGTGAGAGATCATCTTATAATACTACCGCCGAACTAAGCAAAATAAGATGCATAAAGGATAAACATCACATGCAATCAATATAAGTGATATGATATGGCCATCATCATCTTGTGCCTTTGACCTCCATCTCCAAAGCACCGTCCTGATAACCATCGTCAGCGGCTTGACACCTTAATCTCCATCGAAGCATCGTTGTCGTCTCGCCAACTATTTCTTCTACGACTATCGCTACCGCTTAGTGATAAAGTAAAGCAATTACATGGCGATTGCATTTCATACAATAAAGCGACAACCATAAGGCTTGATACGTCTCCAGCGTATCGATAATTTATGAAGTATCCATGCCATGTTTACTATTGTTTTATATGATTTTGGTATGATTTGATTAGAACTAACCCGAACTGACGCTGTTTTCAGCAGAATTACCGTGGTGTTGTTTTTGTGCAGAAATAAAAGTTCTCAGAATGCGATGAAAATCAACGGAGAATTTTTCTGGAAAATATAAAAATACTGGAACAAAAATCTACCAGAGGGAAGTCCCGTGGGCCCACGAGGGTGGGGGGCGCGCCCACCCCCCTGGGCGCGCCCCTGTGCCTCGTGGACTTCCCGTGGGGCCCCCTGACTTGTTCTCGACGCCAACCTCTTCTATAAATGCCCAAACCTCCAGAAAATAACATAGATCGGAAGTTCCGCCGCCGCAAGCCTCTGTAGCCACGAGAAATCAATCTAGGCCCTCTTTGGCACCCTGCCGGAGGGCGCCATCATCACCGGAGGCCATGGAGGAGGATCCTGGAGGGGCCATCATTGCCATGAAGGCCAAGGACCAGAGGGAGAACCTCTCCCCATCTAGGGGGGAGGCCATGGAGGAGGAAGCACAAGGGGGAGAACCTCTCCTCCTCCTCTCTCGGTAGCACCGGAGTGCCATCGGGAGGGGAATCATCGCTGCGGTGATCGTCTTCATCAACATCACCATCCTCATATCTTTTACGCGGTCCACTCTCCCGCACCACGCTGTAATCCCTACTTGAACATGGTGCTTTATGCCACATATTATGATCCAATGATGTGTTGCCATCCTATGATGTTTTGAGTAGATTTCCTTTGTCTATGGGTTGATTGATGATCTAGATTGGTACGAGTTGTATGTTTTATTTTGGTGCTGTCCTATTGTGCCCTCCGTGTCGCGCAAGCGCGAGGGATTCCCGCTGTAGGGTGTTGCAATACGTTCATGATTCGCTTATAGTGGGCTGCATAAACCTGAGTAAGGGGGTTGTTGCGTATGGGATAAAGGGGACTTGATATGTTAATGCTATGGTTTGGTTTTACCTTAATGATCTTTAGTAGTTGCGGATGCTTGCTAGAGTTCCAATCATAAGTGCATATGATCCAAGAAGAGAAGGTATGTTAGCTTATGCCTCTCCCTCATATGAAATTGCAATGACGACTACCAGTCTTGTTAACAATTGCCTAAGATAATTCTGCACACCGTCCAATCATTATTCCACACTCGCTATTTAAAATATTTAGTAATATATTCTAAATTTATAATAAAAGCACCTACTTTTATGTTTTAGCTCTCCGATATCATGCAAAGTTATCCTCTTCATACCCACAACGTAGTTTTATTTCTCGTTTCTAGTTGGAAGCAAACGTTCGGTTTACGTAGAGTCGTATTAGTGGCAGATAGGGCTTGAGAGAATATTGATCTTACCTTTAGCTCCTTGTGGGTTCGACACTCCATACTTATCACTTCCACCATTGGGAATTGCTACGATGATTCCCTGCACTTGGGGATTATCAAGACTCCTTCCAGTTGCCGATAACTTTTACAAAACATGATCATCTCATACAACAATTTATATATCATCACGTCTTGACCATATCACATCACAGCAAGACCTGCAAAAACAAGTTAGACGTCCTCTACTTTGTTGTTGCAAGTTTTACGTGGCTACTACGGGCTTAGCAAGAACCGTTCTTACCTACACATCAAAACCACAACGACTTTTCGTCAGGTGTGCAATTTTAACCTTCAACAAGGACCGGGCATAGTCACACTCGATTCAACTAAAGTTGGAGAAACAGACACCCACTAGCCACCTGTGTGCGAAGCACGGCGGTAGAACCAGTCTCATGAACGCGGTCATGTAATGTCGGTCTGAGCCGCTTCATCCAACAATACCGCCGAATCAAAGTATGACATGCTGGTAAGCAGTATGACTATTATCGCCCACAACTCTTTGTGTTCTACTCGTGCATATAACATCTAAGCATAGACCTGGCTCAGATGCCACTATTGAGGAACGCAGTGATTTCAAAAAATCTCCTACGATCACGCAAGATCTATCTAGGAGAAGCATAGCAACGAGCGGGAAGAGTTTGTCCACGTACCCTCGTAGACCGAAATCGGAAACGTTTTATCAACGCGGTTGATGTAGTCATACGTCTTCACGATCCGACCGATCCTAGCACCGAACATACGGCACCTTCGTGTTCAGCACACGTTCGGCTCGATGACGTCCCTCGTACTCTTGATCTAGTTGAGGCCAAGGGAGAGTTTCATCAGCACGACGGCGTGGCGACAGTGATGATGAAGTTACCAATGCAGAGCTTCGCCTAAGCACTACGACGATATGACCGAGCTGTGTAACTGTGGAGGGGGCACCACACACGGCTAAAAGATCAACTTGTGTGTCTTTGGGGTGCCCCCTCCCACGTATATAAAGGGGGAGGAGGAGAGGGCCGGCCAAGGGGGAGCGCGCCATAGAGAGGAGTCCTACTTGGACTCCCGGTCCAATTAGGTTTGCCCGCCTTCCTATTCCAAGTAGGAGAAGGAGGGAAGGGGAAGGAGGGGAGAAGGAAGGAGGGGGGCGCCGCCCCCTCCTAGTCCAATTCGGACCAGCCCACCGGGGGGGCGGCCACCACTTGAGGCCCCTCTCTCCTTTCCCCTAAAGCCCACTAAGGCACATTACTCTCCCGGGGGGTTTCGGTAACCTCCCGGTACTCCGGAAAATACCCGAAACACTTCGGAACCATTCCAGTGTTCGAATATAATCTTCCAATATATCAATCTTTATGTCTCGACCATTTCGAGACTCCTCGTCATGTCCGTGATCTCATCCGGGGCTCCGAACAACCTTCGGTACATCAAATCACATAACTCATAATACAAATCGTCGTCAGACATTAAGCGTGCGGACCCTACGGGTTCGAGAACTATGTAGACATGACCGAGACACATCTCCGGTCAATAACCAGTAGTGGAACCTGGATGCTCATATTGGCTCCTACATATTCTATGAAGATCTTTATCGGTGAAACCGCATAACAACATACGTTGTTCCCTTTGTCATCGGTATGTTACTTGCCCGAGATTCGATCGTCGGTATCCACATACCTAGTTCAATCTTGTTACCGACAAGTCTCTTTACTCGTTCCGTAATGTATCATCCCGCAACTAACTCATTAGTCACATTGCTTGCAAGGCTTATAGTGATGTGCATTACCGAGAGGGCCCAGAGATACCTCTCCGTCAATCGGAGTAACAAATCCTAATCTCGATCTATGCCAACTCAACAAACACCATCGGAGACACCTGTAGAGCATCTTTATAATCACCCAGTAACGTTGTGACGTTTGATGGCACACTAAGTGTTCCTCTGGTATTCGGGAGTTGCATAATCTCATAGTCATAGGAACATGTATAAGTCATGAAGAAAGCAATAGCAATAAACTAAACGATCATAGTGCTAAGCTAATGGATGGGTCTTGTCCATCGCATCATTCTCTAATGATGTGGTCCCGTTCATCAAATGACAACACATATCTATGGCTAGGAACTTAACCATCTTTGATTAACAAGCTAGTCTAGTAGAGGCATACTAGGGACACTCTGTTTGTCTATGTATTCACACATGTACTAAGTTTCCGGTTAATACAATTCTAGCATGAATAATAAACATTTATCATGATATAAGGAAATATAAATAACAACTTTATTATTGCCTCTAGGGCATATTTCCTTCATGGAAAAGGAGCAAATATTAGGGACCTATTCTGCACAACTCCAAAAGTCCTGAAACTTCATGGAGCATATTTTTGGAATATATAAAAAATATTGGGCAAAGAAACTGCCAAAGGGCGGCCACCAGCCAACCATAAGGGTGGAGGGGGCGCGCCCTACCCCCTAGCCCCCCCCCCCCCGTCCCTGTCCTTGTGGGCCCCCTGGCAGGCCCCCGACGCCCATCTTCATCTATATGGTGTGTTTTGACCTGAAAAAAATTAAAAGGAAGCTTTCGGGATGAAGCGTCGCCGTCTCGAGGCGAAACCTGGGCAGAACCAATCTAGGGCTCCGGCGGAGCTGTTCTGTCGGGGAAACTCCCTCCGGGAGGGGGAAATCGAAGCCATCGTCATCACCAACGATCCTCTCATCGAGAGGGGGTCAATCTCCATCAACATCTTCACCAGCACCATATCCTCTCAACCCCTACTTCATCTCTTGTATCTGATCTTTGTCTCAAAACCTCTGATTGGTACCCGTGGGTTGCTAGTAGTGTTGATTACTCCTTGTAGTTGATGCTAGTTGGTTTATTTGGTGGAAGATCATATGTTCAGATCCTTAATGATAATTAATACTCCTTTGATTTTGAACATGAATATGCTTTGTGAGTAGTTACGTTTGTTCCTGAGGACATGGGAGAAGTCTTGTTATAAGTAATCATGTAAATTTGGTATTCGTTTGATATTTTGATGAGATGTATGTTGTCTTTCCTCTAGTGGTGTTATGTGAACGTCGACTACATGACACTTCTGTTGGAAATATGCCCTAGAGGCAATAATAAATTGGTTATTATTATATTTCCTTATTCATGATAATCGTTTATTATCCATGCTAGAATTGTATTGATAGGAAACTCAGATACATGTGTGGATACATAGACAACACCATGTCCCTAGTAAGCCTCTAGTTGACTAGCTCGTTGATCAATAGATGGTTACGGTTTCCTGACCATGGACATTGGATGTCGTTGATAACGGGATCACATCATTAGGAGAATGATGTGATGGACAAGACCCAATCCTAAGCATAGCATAAAAGATCGTGTAGTTTCGTTTGCTAGAGCTTTTCCAATGTCAAGTATCTTTTCCTTAGACCATGAGATCGTGCAACTCCCGGATACCGTAGGAGTGCTTTGGGTGTGCCAAACGTCACAACGTAACTGGGTGACTATAAAGGTGCACTACGGGTATCTCCGAAAGTGTCTGTTGGGTTGGCACGGATCGAGACTGGGATTTGTCACTCCGTGTGACGGAGAGGTATCTCTGGGCCCACTCAGTAATGCATCATCATAATGAGCTCAATGTGACTAAGGCGTTAGTCACGGGATCATGCATTGCGGTATGAGTAAAGAGACTTGCCGGTAACGAGATTGAACAAGGTATTGGGATACCGACGATCGAATCTCGGGCAAGTAACATACCGATTGACAAAGGGAATTGCATACGGGATTGACTGAATCCTCGACATCGTGGTTCATCCGATGAGATCATTCATGGAACATGTGGGAGCCAACATGGGTATCCAGATCCCGCTGTTGGTTATTGACCGGAGAGGCGTCTCGGTCATGTCTGCATGTCTCCCGAACCCGTAGGGTCTACACACTTAAGGTCCGGTGGCACTAGGGTTGTAGAGATATATGTATGCGGAAACCCGAAAGTTCTTCGGAGTCCCGGGTGAGATCCCGGACGTCACGAGAGGTTCGGGAATGGTCCGGAGGTGAAGAATTATATATAGGAAGTCAAGTTTCGGCACCGGGAAAGTTTCGGCACCGGGAAAGTTTCGGGGGTTACCGGTATTGTACCGGGACCACCGGAAGGGTCCCGGGGGTCCACCGGGTGGGGCCACCTATCCCGGAGGGCACCGTGGGCTGAAAGTGGAAGGGAACCAGCCCTTAGTGGGCTGGGGTGCCCCCCTTGGGCCTCCCCCCATGCGCCTAGGGTTGGGAACCCTAGGGGGGAGCTTCCCCCTTGCCTTGGGGGGCAAGGCACCCCTTCCACCCCACTTGGCCGCCGCCCCCCTTGGAGATCTGATCTCCCAAGGGCTGGCGCCCCCCCCCCAGGGGTCCTATAAATAGTGGGGGGAGGGAGGGAAGCATACTACAGCCTTGGGCGCCTCCCTCCTCCCCTGCAACACCTCTCTCTCTCTCGCAGAAGCTCGGCGAAGCCCTGCCGGAGACCCGCTACATCCACCACCACGCCGTCGTGCTGTTGGATCTCCATCAACCTCTCCTTCCCCCTTGCTGGATCAAGAAGGAGGAGACGTCGCTGTACCGTACATGTGTTGAACGCGGAGGTGCCGTCCGTTCGGCACTCGGTCATCGGTGATTTGGATCACGGCGAGTACGACTCTGTCATCCACGTTCATTGGAACGCTTCCGCTCGCGATCTACAAGGGTATGTAGATGCACTCCTTTCCCCTCGTTGCTAGTAGACTCCATAGATGCATCTTGGTGAACGTAGGAAAATTTTAAATTATGCTACGATTCCCAACAGTGGCATCATGAGCCAGGTCTATGCGTAGTTACTATGCACGAGTAGAACACAAAGAAGTTGTGGGCGTTGAGTTTGCCAGATCTTCTTGCCGCTACTAGTCTTTTCTTGTTTCGGCGGCATTGTAGGATGAAGCAGCCCGGACCGACCTTACACGTACACTTACGTGAGACAGGTTCCACCGACTGACATGCACAAGTTGCATAAGGTGGCTAGCGGGTGTCTGTCTCTCCTACTTTAGTCGGAACGGATTCGATGAAAAGGGTCCTTATGAAGGGTAAATAGAAATTGGCAAATCACGTTGTGGTCATACGTAGGTAAGAAACGTTCTTGCTAGAAACCTACAAACCACATAAAAACTTGCAACAACAATTAGAGGACGTCTAACTTGTTTTTGCAGCAAGTGCTATGTGATGTGATATGGCCAGAAGATGTGATGAATGATATATATGATGTATGAGATTGATCATATTCTTGTAATAGGAATCACGACTTGCATGTCGATGAGTATGACAACCGGCAGGAGCCATAGGAGTTGTCTTTATTATTTTGCATGACCTGCGTGTCATTGAATAACGCCATGTAAATTACTTTACTCTGTTGCTAAACGTGTTAGCCATAGAAGTAGAAGTAATCGTTGGCGTGACGACTTCATGAAGACACAATGATGGAGATCATGATGATGGAGATCATGGTGTCATGCCGGTGACGAAGATGATCATGGTGCCCCGAAGATGGAGATCAAAGGAGCATGATGATATTGGCCATATCATGTCACTATTTGATTGCATGTGATGTTTATCATGTTTTTGCATCTTATTTGCTTAGAACGACGGTAGTAAGTAAGATGATCCCTTATAATAATTTCAAGAAAGTGTTCACCCTAACTGTGCACCGTTGCGAAGGTTCGTTGTTTCGAAGCACCACGTGATGATCGGGTGTGATAGATTCTAACGTTCGAATACAACGGGTGTTGACGAGCCTAGCATGTACAGACATGGCCTCGGAACACACGCAATACACTTAGGTTGACTTGACGAGCCTAGCATGTACAGACATGGCCTCGGAACACGGAGGACCGAAAGGTCGAGCATGAGTCGTATAGAAGATACGATCAACATGGAGATGTTCACCGATGATGACTAGTCCGTCTCACGTGATGATCGGACACGGCCTAGTTAAACTCGGATCATGTTTCACTTAGATGACTAGAGGGATGTCTATCTGAGTGGGAGTTCATAATCAGATGAACTTCATTATCATGAACATAGTCAAAAAGGTACTTGCAAATTATGTCATAGCTTGCGCTTTAGTTCTACTGGTTAAGATATGTTCCTAGAGAAAATTTAGTTGAAAGTTGGTAGTAGAAATTATGCGGACTGGGTCTGTAAACTGAGGATTGTCCTCATTGCTGCACAGAAGGCTTATGTCCTTAATGCACCGCTCGGTGTGCTGAACCTCAGCGTCGTCTGTAGATGTTACGAAACATCTGACATACACATTTTGATGACTACGTGATAGTTCAGTGCGGTTTAGAATTGTGGCACCAAAGACATTTTTGAAACGTCGCAGAACATGTGAGATGTTCCGAAGACTGAAATTGGGATTTCAGACTAGTGCCCACGTCAAGAGATATGAGACCTCTGACAAGTTTCTTAAGCCTGCAAACTAAGGGAGAAAAGCTCAATCGTTGAGCGTGTGCTCAGGTTGTCTGAGTGCCACAATCGCTTGAATCGAGTGGGAGTTAATCTCCCAGATGAGATAGTGATAGTTCTCCATAGTCACTGCCACCAAGCTAGTAGAGCTTCGTGATGAACTATAACATATCAAGGATAGTTATGATGATCCTTGAGCTATTCGCGATGTTTGACACCGCGAGAGTAGAAATCAAGAAGGAGCATCAATTGTTGATGGTTAGTAAAACCACTAGTTTAAGAAGGGCAAGGGCAAAAGGGATACTTCATGAAACAGCAAGTCGTTTGCTGCTCTAGTGAAGAATCCCAAGGTTGAACCCAAACCCTAGACTAAGTGCTTCTGTAATGAGAGGAACGGTCACTGAAGCAGTACTACCCTAGATACTTGGTAGATGAGAAGGCAGGCAAGGTCGACAGAAGTATATTGGATATACGTTATATGAATGTGTACTTTACTAGTACTCCTAGCAGCACCAGGGTATTAGATACCGGTTCGGTTGCTAAGTGTTAGTAACTCGAAATAAAAGCTGCGGAATAAATGGAGACTAGCTAAAGGTGAGATGACGATATGTGTTGGAAGTGTTTCCAAGGTTGATGTGATCAAGCATCACATGCTCCCTCTACCATCGAGATTTGGTGTTTGCGTTAAGCATGATTGGATTATGTTTATCGCAATACGGTTATTCATTTAAGGAGAATAATGGTTACTCTGTTTATTTGAATAATACCTTCAATGGTCTTGCACCTGAAATGAATCTCGATCGTAGTGATACACATGTTCATGCCAAAAGATATAAGATAGTAATGATAGTACCTCATACTTGTGGCACTGCCACTTGAGTCATATTGGTGTAGAACGCATGAAGAAGCTCCATGTAGGTGGATCTTTGGACTCACTCATTTTTGAAAAGATTGAGACATGCGAACCATGTCTATTGGTATATATGCATGAAGAAACTCCATAAAGATGGATCGTTTGGACTCACTTGATTTTGAATCACTTGAGACATGCAAATCATATCACATGGGCAAAATGACTGAAAGTCCTCGTTTCAGTGAGATGGAACAAGAGAGCAACTTATTGGAAGTAATACATTTTGATGTACGCAGTCCAATGAGTGCTGAGGCATGCAGTGGATATCGTTATGTTCTTACTTCACAGATGATTTGAGTAGATGCTGAGTGTATTTACTTGATGAAACACTAGTCTGAATTATTGAAAGGTTCAAGTAATTTCAGAGTGAAGTTGAAGATCGTCGTGACAAGAGGATAAAATGTCTGTGATATGATCATAGAGATGAGTATCTGAGATACGAGTTTGGCACACAATTGAGACATTGTGGAAAGTGTTTTCACAATTAATACCGCCTGGAACACCATAGTGTGATGGTGTGTCCGAACATCATAACTGCACCCTATTGGATATGGTGCATACCATGATGTTTCTTATCAAATTACCACTATCATTTATGGGTTAGGCATTAGAGACAACCGCATTCACTTTAAAAGGGGAACCACGCAATTCCGTTGAGACGACACCGTTTAGAGAAACCTAAGTTGTCGTTTCTTAAAAGTTTGGGACTGCGATGCTTATGTGAAAAAGTTTCAGGCTGATAAGCTCGAACCCAAAGCGGATAAATGCATCTTCATAGAATACCCAAAAATAGTTGGGTATACCTCCTATTTCAGATCTGGAAGCAAAAGTAATTGCTTCTAGAAACGAGTCCTTTCTCGAGGAAAATGTTTCTCTCGAAAGAATTGAGTGGGAGGATGGTGGAGACTTGATAAGGTTATTGAACCGTCGCTTCAACTAGTGTGTAGCAGGGCACAGGAAGTTGTTCCTGTGGCACCTACACCAATTGAAGTGGAAGCTTATGATAGTGATCATGAAACTTCGGATCAAGTCACTACCAAACCTCGTAGGACGATGAGGATGCGCACTACTTCAGAGTAATGCGTGATCCTGTCTTGGAAGTCATGTTGCTAGACAACAATGAACCTACGAGCTATGGAGAAGCGATGGTGGGCCCATATTCCGACAAATGGCTCGAGGCCATGAAATCCGAGATAGAATCCATGTATCAGAACAAAGCATGGACTTTGGTGAACTTGCCCGATGATCGGCAAGCCATTGAGATAAATGGATCTTTAAGAAGATGACGGACATGGACGGTAATGTTACCGTCTATGAAGCTCGACTTGTGGCAAGGAGTATTTTCACAAGTTCAAGGAGTTGACTACGATGAGTTTTTCTCATCCGTAGCGATGCTTAGGTCCGTCGGAATCATGTTAGCATTAGCTGCATTTATGAAATCTGGCAGATGGATGTCAAAACAAGTTTCCTTACCAGTTTTCGTAAGGAAAGGTTGTATGTGATACAATCAGAAAGGTTTTGTCGATCCTAAGGATGCTAAAAGGTATGCTAGCTCCAGCGATCCTTCCGTGGATTAGAGCAAGCATCTCGGAGTCAGAATATACGCTTTGATGGAGTGATCAAAGTTTTTGGGTTTATACAAAGTTTGTTAGAAACTTGTATTTACAATAAAGTGAGTGGGAGCGCTACAACATTTATGATAAGTATATGTGAATGACATATTGTTGATCCGAAATGATGTAAAATTTCTGGAAAGCATAAAGGGTTGTTTGAAAGGAGTTTTTCAAAGGAAGACCTGGATAAAGCTACTTACATATTGGGCATCAAGATCCATAGAGATAGATCAAGACGCCTGAAGATACTTTCAAAAGACAGCACACCTTGACATGATTTTGAAAGAGTTCAAAATAGATCAGCAAAGAAGGAGTTCTTGGCTGTGTTACAAGGTGTGAGTATTGAGTGAGACTCAAGACCTGACCACAGCAGAAGATAGAGAAAGGACGAAGGTCGTCCCCTATGCTTTAGACGTAGGCTCTATAGTATGCTATGCTGTGTACCGCACATGTAGTGTGCCTTGCCATGAGTTGGTCAAGAGGGTACAATGGTGATCCGGGAAAGGATCTCATGACAGCGGTCGAACTTATCCTTAGTACCTAGTGGATTAAGGAATTTTCTCGATTATGGAGGTGGAAAGGAGTTCGTCGTAACGGGTTACGTCGATGCAAACTTTGACACTAATCCGGATGACTCTGAGTAGTAAACCGGATTCGTATAGTAGAGCAATTATTTGAAATGGCTCCAAATAGCGCGTGGTAGCATCCACAAGATGACATAGATATTCGTAAAGCACACGGTTCTGAAAGGTTCGGACCCGTTGACTAATAACCTCTCTCACAAGCATAACATGACCAAACCAGAACACATTGAGTGATAATCACATAGTGATGTGAACTAGATTATTGACTCTAGTAAACTCTTTAGATGTTGGTCACATGGTGATGTGACCAGTGAGTGTTAATCACATGGTGATGTGAACTAGATTATTGACTCTAGTGCAAGTGGGAGACTGTTGGAAATATGCCCTAGAGGCAATAATAAATTGGTTATTATTATATTTCCTTATTCATGATAATCGTTTATTATCCATGCTAGAATTGTATTGATAGGAAACTCAGATACATGTGTGGATACATAGACAACACCATGTCCCTAGTAAGCCTCTAGTTGACTAGCTCGTTGATCAATAGATGGTTACGGTTTCCTGACCATGGACATTGGATGTCGTTGATAACGGGATCACATCATTAGGAGAATGATGTGATGGACAAGACCCAATCCTAAGCATAGCATAAAAGATCGTGTAGTTTCGTTTGCTAGAGTTTTTCCAATGTCAAGTATCTTTTCCTTAGACCATGAGATCGTGCAACTCCTGGATACCGTAGGAGTGCTTTGGGTGTGCCAAATGTCACAACGTAATTGGGTGACTATAAAGGTGCACTACGGGTATCTCCGAAAGTGTCTGTTGGGTTGGCACGGATCGAGACTGGGATTTGTCACTCCGTGTGACGGAGAGGTATCTCTGGTCCCACTCGGTAATGCATCATCATAATGAGCTCAATGTGACTAAGGCATTAGTCACGGGATCATGCATTGCGGTACGAGTAAAGAGACTTGCCGGTAAAGAGATTGAACAAGGTATTGGGATACCGACGATCGAATCTCGGGCAAGTAACATACCGATTGACAAAGGGAATTGCATACGGGATTGACTGAATCCTCGACATCGTGGTTCATCCGATGAGATCATTCGTGGAACATGTGGGAGCCAACATGGGTATCCAGATCCCGCTGTTGGTTATTGACCGGAGAGGCGTCTCGGTCATGTCTGCATGTCTCCCGAACCCGTAGGGTCTACACACTTAAGGTCCGGTGACGCTAGGGTTGTAGAGATATATGTATGCGGAAACCCGAAAGTTGTTCGGAGTCCCGGATGAGATCCCGGACGTCACGAGAGGTTCCGGAATGGTCCGTAGGTGAAGAATTATATATAGGAAGTCAAGTTTCGGCCACCGGGAAAGTTTCGGGGGTTACCGGTATTGTACCGGGACCACCGGAAGGGTCCCGGGGGTCCAACGGGTGGGGCCACCTATCCCGGAGGGCCCCGTGGGCTGAAAGTGGAAGGGAACCAGCCCTTAGTGGGCTGGGGCGCCCCCCTTGGGCCTCCCCCCATGCGCCTAGGGTTGGGAACCCTAGGGGGGAGCTTCCCCCTTGCCTTGGGGGGCAAGGCACACCTTCCCCCCCACTTGGCCGCCGCCCCCCTTGGAGATATGATCTCCCAAGGGCTGGCGCCCCCCCAGGGGTCCTATAAATAGTGGGGGGAGGGAGGGCAGCATACTACAGCCTTGGGCGCCTCACTCCTCCCCTGCAACACCTCTCTCTCTCTCTCTCGCAGAAGCTCGGCGAAGCCGTGCCGGAGACCCGCTACATCCACCACCACGCCGTCGTGCTGTTGGATCTCCATCAACCTCTCCTTCCCCCTTGCTGGATCAAGAAGGAGGAGACGTTTCTGCACCGTACGTGTGTTGAACGCGGAGGTGCCGTCCGTTCGGCACTCGGTCATCGGTGATTTGGATCACGGCGAGTACGACTCCGTCATCCACGTTCATTGGAACGCTTCCGCTCGCGATCTACAAGGGTATGTAGATGCACTCCTTTCCCCTCGTTGCTAGTAGACTCCATAGATGCATCTTGGTGAACGTAGGAAAATTTTAAATTATGCTACGATTCCCAACAACTTCACCATTGTTTGGGCCTAGGGGAAGGCATTGGGAAGTAATAAGTAGATGATGGGTTACTAGAGTGACAGAAGCTTAAACCCTAGTTTATGCGTTGCTTCGTAAGGGGCTAATTTGGATCCATATGTTTCATGCTATGGTTAGATTTATCTTAATTCTTCTTTCGTAGTTGCGGATGCTTGAGAGAGAGGTTAATCATAAGTGGGAGGTTAGTCCAAGGAAGGGCAGCACCCAAGCACCGGTCCACCCCCATATCAAATTATCAAAGTAACGAACGTGAATAATATGAGTATGATGAAAACTAACTTGACAACAATTCCGACGTGTCCTCTGGAGCGTTGTGATTTATATAATAGCTCGTCCAGGCTTGTCCTTTGCTACAAAAGGGATTGGGCCACCTTGCTGCACCTTAGTTACTTTTATTACTTGTTACCCGTTATGATTTATCTTATCACAAAACTATCTGTTACCGATAATTTCAGTGCTTGCAAAGAATACCTTTCTGAAAACCGCTTGTCATTTCCTTCTGCTCCTTGTTGGGTCTGACACTCTTGCTTATCGACACTAGTAGAAAACAGGGCTTTGGTTACAGGGCAGTATTCACATTAGTCCCGGTTCAGTCACGAACCGGGACTAATGTGAGCATTGGTCCCGATTCGTGCGGCTAAGGCATTAGTCCCGGTTCACCTGGGCCCTTTAGTCCCGGTTGGTGCCACGAACCGGGACTAAAGGGTGTGATGCCCATTAGTACCGGTTGGTGGCACGAACCGGTACTAAAGGTCCCACTTTCAAACTCTACCCCCCCCCCATGGACCGCCTTTCCAGTTTTAGAAAAAACAAAAGAAAATGATGGAAATGTCAAAAAATAAAATAAAATAAGTTTCCCATGTGATATGTGGTCTAGTTGTTGGGGAAATTTACAAATATGAATTTCGACTTTATTTGCAAAATCTCTCTGGAATTTGTAAAATGGGCATAACTTTTGCATACGAACTCGGATGAAAAAGTTTTTTATATGAAAAATCATCTACTCGAAAAGTTACATCCGAATTTAACCGGGGGAACCCCGTTAAATATTTTCAAAATCCTCAAAAACCTAACAGAAAAAAAGTTACGTGGCTTTTAAGATCTAGAGTGGAAAAAAATCGAAAAAATTTCAAACTTAATAGTGGCGCACCATTTGCTAGGTGCGCCACTAGTAACAGAAAAAAATATAGTTTCAATTTTTTTTTTGGAAAATATGTGGTCAAATCTGGTCAAACAGTGGTCAAACTAATTATTCTAGAATATTAGTGTTACTAAATAATTATTTCAGTTTTTTTGAATTTTGGTCAAATCTGGTCAAACTATGGTCAAACAATGGTCAAACTAATTATTCAAGAAATATTAGTGTTACTAAATAATTATTGTTTTTAAAACAATAGTTTCAAACTCAAACAGTAAAATGTGTCACTTCATGCTCAAGCTAAATTCCTGAGGGTTAATAGGATTGACAACTTACTATTGTCAAGAAAACAACAAGTGCAGACTTGGAAATGAGGGAGAACAGAACCCGGAAGTTAAGCGTGCTCAGGCTGGAGTAGTGAGAGGATGGGTGACCGTCCGGGAAGTTAGATGATTTGGAATGATGAGGGGTGATTAGAGATTAGAGGATAAATTGAGCAGTGATGAGGGGTGGTGATTAGAGATTAGAGGTTAAAATAATTCAGAAATTTGAAAATCAAAAAAAATTCAAAAAAAAATTAAAAAAATCATAAAATTTCCTTTAGTCCCGGTTGGTGTTACCAACCGGGACTAAAGGTGGAGCTCCACGTGGCCGCGGCCTTTAGTCCCGGTTTAAAGCCCCCTTTTTCTACTAGTGCGAAAGGACTACGATAGTTCCCCTATACCATTGGGTCATCAAGACTCTTTTCTGGCGCCATTGCCAGGGAGTGAAGTAACTTTGGTAAGTGGAATTTGGTGAAGAAACATTTATATAGTGTGCATAAATTTACTGTCACTTGTTACTATGGAAAATAATACTTTGAGGGGCTTATTCGGGGTATCCTCACCTCGACCAGAAGAGCAAAGAGTTGCTCCTCAACCTACTGCACCTACTAAAAATATTTATTATGAAATTCCTTCGGGTATGATAGAGAAACTGCTAACTAATCCTTACGCAGGAGATGGAACATTACATCCTGATATGCACCTAATCTACATGGATCAAGTTTGTGGATTATTTAAGCTTGCGGGTATGCCCGAGGATGTTATAAGAAGAAGGTATTCCCTTTACCTTTGAAGGGAAAGGTATTAACATGGTATAGGCTATGTGATGATATTGGATCATGGAACTACAACCGATTGAAATTGGAATTTCATCAGAAGTTTTATCCTATGCATCTGGTTCATCGTGATCGGAACTATATATATAAATTTTGGCCTAGTGAAGGAGAAAGTGTCGCTCAAGCTTGGGCGAGGCTTAAGTCAATGTTATATTCATGCCCCAACCATGTGCTCTCAAGAGAAATTATTATTCAAAAAATTTATGCTCGGCTTTCTCATAATGATCGATCCATGCTCGATACTTCTTGTACTGGTTCTTTTATGAAGAAGGATATTGAATTCAAATGGGATTTATTCGAAAGAATTAAACGCAACTCTGAAGATTGGGAACTCGACAAAGGTATGGAGTCAGGTATAAACCTTAAGTTTGATTGTGTTAAATCTTTTATGGATACCGATGCTTTTCATGATTTTAGCACTAAATATGGACTTGACTCTGAGATAGTAGCTTGTTTATGTGAATCATTTGCTACTCATGTTTATCTCCCTAAGGAGAAGTGGTTTAAATATCATCCTCCCATTGAAGTGAAACTAGTAGAACCTATTAAAGTTGTAGAAGAAACTATTACGTATAATGTTGATCCTATTTGTCGTGGAATTGTCACGGCAGATGTCCTCGTGAAAGGACTTAGTCGTGGAGCCATCGCAACTAGGAAGCTTAAAGGGGTTAAAGCGGGACAAAGGACACGAGGGTTTATACTGGTTCGGCCCCTTGCGGTGAAGGTAAAATCTTAATCCAGTTGAGGTGGAATTCCTAGGGTTTCGATGACCAGGGAGCGAATCTGCTATGCCCGGCTCTCGATTTGATGTTCCTTGCCCTGAACCGCCGCCGGGTCGTCCCTTTATATGCAGAGGTCGACACCCAGCGGCTCATAGAGTCCCCCGGCCGGCTTATAAACAGTGTCCGGCTCGGTGACCAATTAATCTTGCCTTACAATACAAGCCATGCCATTATGGCGGTTTATCACTACGGGCCTTAAGTCACCTTTGGGCTTTGGGCCCTTACCTGAACCACCATCTTCAAGCTTGATATTGGGCTTCATATGATGACTCGTCATAGGCATAACCCGGCCCCTCCTGGGAGGGTTATGCTAATAGTTATATTCCCAACATTAGGCCCCAGATTGATTTGAACCGGTTCATGTCAATCTTCAACACTTAAGAAAAAGTCTTCTGTCTTCCACCTGTGTGAGAATTTATAACCCGCCATGACGTCATCTTCTGGATTCATGGTAACCCGCCGTGACGTCATCTGCTATTTAATTCATTTTTTATTCACTCATATCCCAATGGATCCTTATCTTTAGTGACCATTCCAAGAATCGAGGCATCTGAGTAGCTGGATAACCATGTTTCGGCCTCCTCGTTTCTCGTGCCCACTCTGTCAGTCTTTCCTTATAAATAAGCACGACCAGGTCTTTCTTCATTCTCCCCCTTTCCGTCGTCTTCTTTCTCTCACGACTCCGCTGCTGCTCGAGCTCCGCCGCCGCCGCCGCCGAGCACCTCGTCTTCATCGACCTCGGCCGCTACATCAACCTGAATCAGTCCAGAAAACGGCGGGGACCCTCCGCAGTAGATCTGCATCTATAAGTCTTCGTCTTCCCGCTCCTCAGATCCGCATTAGGGTTTGCGAGTCCCTCCGTGTTCTTCGCTGTTCATCACGGATTCTTCATGGTTTCTTCATTGCATCCTCTTTTGATCTAAAAGAAGTACTAAACTTACGCGGTAGTTCTTCTGCATCCATTTCAGATGCTAGTAGATCCCTTTTTCTAGTTCAGAGGCCTCATCAGAACACGAGCTCATCTGCACTAGATTTTTAGGTCTAGAATATTTTCTTTTCTGAACAGCCATTTGGTCCAAATTAATAGCTGCGACTTGTGAAAACTGTTTTTGTACACTTAGTCGATGCCTGTATCTTGATAGATCCACTCCGCCATGGCGGCTCACACCACCGGCTTTAATTTGAGATGCTCAATAAATAACTTCAACCACACCCGGTGGCTTAAATAACTTAACTGCTCATGGCGGCTTAAACAATTTGTCACAATTAGCCATATATCATTAGGCCCCTTTGTAATCCGCCATCTTAAATATGTATTGAAATATTTCCTCCGGGTTAAACTTAAATCGGTATTTTTGCTCTGTCTTAGGCTTTCATCTCCACAATGCCACCAAAAGCACCCAAATCACCCGTTACACGCAATTGGGTCAAATCCATCGTCACAGAAAGCACCCTTGTTGATTTCGTGAAAACTGGCTACCTGCCAAAGAAGGAAATCATGTCTTATCGTGCTCCTAATCCAACAGAGGAAAAACCTCAACCCAAAGAGGGGGAAGTCATCGTCTTTACTGATCACATGAACCGGGGCTTCTCTCCACCCGGCTCAAAGTTTTTCAGAGACGTTTTGCACTTTTTTGACCTCCGACCTCAAGACATCGGGCCCTATTCCGTGTCAAATATCTGTAATTTCCAAGTGTTCTGTGAAGTGTACCTTGGAGAGGAACCCAACTTGCTGCTCTTCAGGGATTTATTTTACGTGAACCGCCAGAATGAACGTGCCAATGGGCCTAGCTTGGAGCTTGGTGGGATCTCAATCCAGCGAAGAAGAGACTGCATTTTTCCGTATGCCGATCCACCGAGTCACCCCAAAGACTGGAACAAGACATGGTTCTATTGTCAAGATACTTCTCCGGCTAGTGAAAACCCTCTGCCTGGCTTTCGCGCCCTGTGCCTCGAGTCTACTCATCCTTTACCAGATAAGCTGTCTACTGCTGAATGCCAGAAACTTGCCCCTACCATGAGCAAAATCAAAGCTCTTCTGGGGAATGGTTTGAATGGTATTGATTTGGTCCGGGTTTGGCTTGCCTGGCGGGTTATCCCGTTGAGCCGCCGCCCTGGTTTGATGTGCGACTACACAGGCCAGAAGAATGATCCTTTGCGGCACAGCCCGGACGATTTACCTGATGATGTTATTGATGATAGGACAAAAGAACTTCTGAATGAGAGCCTGGCAGACTGTGGCAAAGTAGGTTTGGGCCCTTTCTGCAAAGCTAACCCGGCTCCAGCGGCAAGCTACTAATTTAAACACTTTTATTTTATACTCTCACCTTTTGAGGTTTTACCTTTACTCAAAAACTCTTGTTGAAATTCACACGCCACTGACGATTTTTGGAAAGCCAACTATGATCATGAGACTGCCAAGAAGGCCAGAAAAATTAAGAAAGCCGCCAGGAGAGCCGCCGCCAAGAAGAAAGGACATAAACCCAGCGCCTCCGATATGCCCCGGCTAGAGGACACCTCTGAATCACAGGTAGCTCTTGATTCTCTAGGCTCCTTTTTTAACTATCTTATTGACATTGATTATCCTCAGGAGGATACAGGAGCGAGTCACACAGCGGTTGAAGAGGTAACTATCATTTCCTACGACTCCGAGCCTTTGCCAAGACAAAAAGTCCGAAGAGTGACCCGGGAAGTAAGATTTTCACACCCTTTAGCTTACCAAGATCCTCAATTTCTTTTGAAGCATCAGATTCATGAGACCCGGAGGCAGACCCGGACCAGCAAAGATGCGGAACTCTCCTCCGGCTTACCCAATACACCAAGGAAACGTTGGAACGAGGTCACCTCCGATTTACATTCCTTTTATCCCCTGGCGGGTCTCACTCGTCAACCACTCAATTCTTCTGACTCAAACTTCCAGGGAACTTCTCCTTCCTCCGGCGAGTCAATGCTGTCCAATTTGCCGGCTTTCAAAACCGCTCCAGGGTAATGATAACCTACTTATCCTATGTTAATTTCAATTTGCTACTCTTGTACTGACTTTTTGATTTGATGCAGTGGACAAGCAAAGCCCAGCAAAAGGGCGAAGAAGAACAAGCCGGCCGAAGAGCCGATCTTAAATGAACCGGAGCTCGGAACGGCTGCTCCTGACACCTCTACTCATGAGCCGCCGCCTGAACCAGCCCACGATATTCCAACGCCTACTGCTGATCCGCCTGTCGAGCAAGCCATTGATGGTTCTGAAAACCCGGAGATCCATAGCCCGGCCAAGACAGGTGACCCCGATGTCGAAATCATCAAGACGGGCTTTGTTGAACCGGGAAGACCAACCATGCTGGCCAAGTGCTCCACCAAGGAAGCACTTCTGGAACGTCGCAGGGCTAAACTGGATGTCACTGATTATACTCACATGAGTATTGGAGAAATCTTCTCTGACTATATGAGCCAAGTGCACACCAGCCGTGACATGGAAATTGACATGGTGAAGCAGATGCACCAAAAATCTGAGGTATAACTCTTCTTTTTGTACTTCATTTATTCTTACCATACCAGCCCCCAAGTCTATTGCTTATGATGGAATATGCTGTAGACTTAAAACCAGCTTAGTAATACACATAAAACTCCGGCTTATCCTATAGCCCCCAAGGGCCGGCTTAAGCAGCATGTTTGAACCGGTCCTTATCATGTTTTAATCGAGAAGTACTTGGAACAGCAATATGCATTAGCCCCCAAGTGCCAAGTACCTTTGCCTGCAAAGTGCTTGGGACTTACTTGCATGAACCGCCATTGTAAACAGAGTTCTTCAACATACATTAGCCCCCAAGTGCCAAGTATCTTTGCTTGCAAGGTGCTTGGGACTTAATGTTGTATTATGATAATCCTGATTGTAACACAGCATTTGTACAGGCCACCATTAGTCAATTTGAATCGGAAATATCTGACTTGAATAACCGCCTGGGAGCACAGGAGATTGAAACCCAAAAAGCCAACTCCAAATTTGAATTCAGTGTATCTGAACAAGAAAAACTGAAAAAAGAATTTGAAGCGGAGAAGAAGGCCTGGGCTGATGAAAAGATGGTCTTGATCAACCGGACTGAGAAGGCAGAGGCAGCTCATGCAGAAGCAACAACCGAATTATCCGGTTTAAAACGCCATATATCTCAGATGGTCTCAGCAATCTTTGGTAAGTCACTCTGCAAGTGTTAGATATGTAAATCTTTCTAATAAGCATATCAATTGTCATCAACTCACCTGACATTGTAATACAGGCCCCAGGAGCTCAAATCTTAACCAGAGCATGCTGATCAAACTAAAGGCACTTTACACGTTGGTGGAGCAACTTTACACCGGGTCTCGGCGTGCCTTAGCTGCAGTGGCTGTGTCAAATGAAGTTCCCATCCTCCTGTCAGATGTATTAAAGCGGCTTGCTGTGTTACCTCAGCGGTTTAATGAGCTAAGGCGATCTTCTCCAAGAGCCGGAGCCGTAACTGCATTAAGCCGGGCCAAGGCGTGGCTACCGGAGCTAGACCCGGCCGACATCGCCATCGGGTATCCAAGCTTAAAAGAAGACGGCACACCGTTTGGACAGGAGGACTTCACCACTTGTGTTAAGGAAATCCGCCCTGTGGGCACCCTGATTGCTAATGAAACGAATCTTACCAAGTATCATCCGGGTTATGACGCTAAAAACCGGAGGATTCCAACGCCACATTACGAAGTGACAAGCTTGATCCCTCCAATTCGTAAGCATACCTTTGCCCCTGAAGTTGACCCGGCCGGATTAATTGATGATGAAGCTGAATTTGAAGCTTTGAGTGGCATTGACTGGTCATCATCAACCTTCCAGGACAGGGAACAAGATGGAGGAGCGGAAAGGGATGATCCGGAAGCTTCAGGTCAACAACACAATTGATCCATCTGACGGCTCATATTTACGCCTTGCTAAAAAATAATGTTTCATCATTTGGACTCGGGGAGTCATGTAATAGGATAGAAAAAACACTTGGTTTTGTCGTGCCATCGTGCACATGTCTAGCGCTCAACACTGCTTAAGCCGCCATCTTATATTCCTCCATATTGTGCTGATCATCTATTTTCCTTATGTCTAAGAAAGCTTTTTAACTGTCATGTGATCCTTTGATTTACGCTGCCGTTTTCTGTGACCCGAACGGTAAGGGTGACAACTCAATCTTGTAGAAACCGGCACATATGATGTTTGTTATGTGCTTGAGAAATTATTGACCAAGATTAAGCCAGGTGGAATAAACACCACTCAGTAGATGCTTTCAAATATGATCAAAAAAAGTCTCAAAACAAAGTCAAATAATTGTGATTGCAAAACTAACAAGTAACACACAAAATTTTGAGGCTTCTGATTCAAATACGATCAGTAAACCGTTCCAAAGGGGTTAAGCTAAGATTCGAATACGATCATATAGCCCCAAGTGGCTTTGGCGTTGCCGATCAAGAGGGTACCGACAGCTATGTTCTCTTTGGTTCGAATACGACCTATGTTTGAACAGGAAGCCCCCTAGTGATCATGATATTTAACGGCTAGATTCGAATACGATCATGAGCCGGACCAAAAGGAGAGCCAGATTTAAATATGATCAACTCCCTGTTGGTCATTTTAAAATATAATAGTGAAGACATATAAACTTTTGAGGTTGAAAAGGACAGAGGTCCTTCTTTATTGCTTATCATAATAGATACATCGTCAAAATATGTACATCATGAGAGCCGGCGGCTCAAGTATAGTAAGGCCGAAGATGAGCGATATTCCACGGCCGGCGAGTCTCTTCTTCCGACTTACGTGAGTCTTTGTGCTCTCGAACATCAATGAGGTAATACGACCCGTTGTGTAAGTTCTTACTGACCACGAAAGGCCCTTCCCAAGGTGGGGATAACTTGTGCGCATCAGACTGATCCTGGATGAGCCGGAGCACTAAGTCACCTTCTTGAAAGGTTCTGGACCTAACCCGACGGCTGTGATAACGACGCAGGTCCTGTTGGTAAATCGTCGAGCGGGCTGCTGCTAAGTCACGCTGCTCATCCAACAGGTCAAGTGCATCCTGACGGGCTTGTTCGTTATTAGCTTCAACATAAGCCGCCACACGGGGCGAGTCATGACGGATGTCACTTGGCAGAACCGCCTCTGCTCCATAAACCATGAAGAAAGGCGTATAACCCGTAGATCTGTTAGGTGTAGTATCGATGCTCCATATCATAGAAGGCAACTCCTCCACCCAACAACCCGGCGTTCGCTGTAAAGGGACCATAAGCCGGGGCTTAATACCCTTCAAGATCTCCTGATTAGCTCTTTCCGCTTGACCATTGGATTGAGGATGAGCTGCTGATGAAACATCGAGCCGGATATGCTCACGTTTACAGAACTCTTCCATGGCACCTTTGGATAGATTAGTACCATTGACAGTTATGATGCTGTGTGGAAAACCAAAACGAAAGATCATCTTTTTCATGAATTGAACCACTGTGGCTGCATCACATTTACTGACCAGCTCTGCCTCAACACACTTCGTGAATTTATCAACCGCCACCAGGAGGTGTGTCTTTTTATCCTTGGACCTTTCGAAAGGCCCAACCATGTCAAGCCCCCAGACTGCAAACGACCAAGTGACTGGAATCATCCTCAATTCTTGAGCCGGCACATGAGCTCGTCGTGAGAATTTTTGACAACCATCACATTTACTGACCAGATCCTCCGCATCAGCATGAGCCATCAGCCAATAAAAACCATGACGGAAAGCTTTGGCCACAAGAGATTTTGAGCTGGCATGATGACCACAATCGCCTTCATGGATCTCACGAAGGATTTCTTGACCTTCCTCAGGCGACACACAATGTTGAAACGCCCCAGTAACACTGCGATGATGCAACTCACCATGAACAATTGTCATTGACTTAAACCGCCGGACGATTTGTCTAGCCAAGGTCTCGTCCTCAGGCAACTCGCCCCGGGTCATGTAAGCCAAATATGGCACTGTCCAATCTGGGATTACGTGAAGAGCCGCCACCAATTGCGCTTCTGGGTCTGGAACAGCTAAGTCTTCCTCTGTGGGTAACTTAACAGAAGGGTTATGCAGAATATCCAAGAAGGTGTTAGGTGGCACCGGCTTACGCTGAGATCCCAGCCGGCTTAAAGCATCAGCCGCCTCATTCTTTTTTCAATCAATGTGCTCCACTTGGTAACCCTTGAAGTGTCCAGCTATAGCATCAACTTCACGGCGATAAGCCGCCATAAGAGGATCCTTAGAATCCCACTTGCCTGACACCTGTTGAGCCACTAAATCTGAGTCGCCAAAGCACCTTATCCGGCTTAAGTTCATCTCCTTAGCCATCCGAAGACCATGGAGCAAGGCCTCATATTCAGCTGCATTGTTAGTACAGGGAAACATCAACCGGAGCACATAACAAAATTTGTCACCTCGAGGGGAAGCTAAAACTACTCCATCCCCCGAGCCCTCCAATTGCCTGGACCCATCAAAGTGAATAGTCCAGTATGTGTTGTCCGGCTTTTCTTCAGGCGTCTGCAGCTCTGTCAAATCATTGATGAAGTCCACCAATGCCTGAGACTTAATAGCAGTACGTGGCATATACTTAAAGCCATGAGGTCCAAGCTCAATGGCCCACTTGGCGACTCGTCCTGTGGCCTCTCTATTCTGAATGATGTCTCCCAAAGGAGTAGAACTTACCACAGTGATGGGGTGACCCTGGAAGTATTGCTTAAGCTTCCGGCTCGCCATGAACACCCCATAAACGAGCTTCTGCCAATGTGGATATCTTTGCTTAGACTCAATAAGCACCTCACTGATGTAGTAAACCGGCCGTTGAACCGGATGCTCCTTGCCAGCCTCCTTGCGCTCCACCACAATTGCAACACTGACAGCACGTGAGTTAGCAGCCACATACAACAATAAGAGCTCCTTATCAATGGGAGCCGCAAGGACCGGCGGCTGAGATAACTGTGCTTTAAATCTTCAAAGGCAGCGTTAGCGGCATTACTCCAGACAAAGTTGTCTGTTTTCTTCATCATCTGATACAGCGGTATGGCCTTCTCACCTAACCGGCTTAAAGCAGCGATATGACCCGCCAGTCGCTGAACATCATTGACGCACGCCGGCTTAGCCAAAGAGGTGATTGCTTGATCTTCTCCGGGTTAGCCTCAATGCCTCTGTTAGAGACCAGAAAACCCAAAAGCTTGCCTGCTGGCATGCCAAACACACATTTGGCCGGGTTAAGCATCATTTTGTAGACCCGGAGATTATCAAAGGTTTCCTTCAGATCATCTATCAAGGTCTCCTTCTCTCTGGACTTCACCACAATGTCATCCACATAAGCATGAACATTACGTCCAATCTGATTATGGAGGCAGTTCTGCACACATCGTTGATAAGTCGCCTGGGCACCCTTAAGCCCAAAAGGCATAGACACATAACAGAAGGCTCCAAACGGAGTGATAAAAGCCGTCTTCTCCTGGTCCTTAACTACCATCTTGATCTGATGATAACCAGAATAAGCATCCAAGAAACTCAAACGCTCACAACCCGCCGTAGCATCAATTATCTGATCTATACGGGGGAGAGCGAAAGGATCAGCCGGACAAGCCTTGTTTAAGTCCGTGTAATCCACACTCATACGCCAGGTGCCGTTCTTTTTAAGTACAAGCACCGGGTTAGCCAACCACTCCGGGTGAAAAACTTCAACAATAAACCCGGCCGCCAAGAGCCGGGCCACCTCCTCACCGATAGCTTTACGTCTCTCCTCATTAAACCGCCGAAGAAACTGCCTGGCCGGCTTAAACTTTGGATCAATATTGAGAGTATGCTCAGTGAGTTCTCTCGGTACACCCGGCATGTCAGAAGGTTTCCATGCAAAGATGTCCCGGTTCTGACGAATGAACTCGATGAGCGCGCTTTCCTATTTGGGATCCAGATTGGAACTGATACTGAATTTCTTAGATGAGTCGCCTGGAACAAAATCAACCATCTTGGTGTCATCGGCCGACTTAAATTTCATCACCGGCTCATGTTCCGTGGTTGGCTTCTTCAGAGACGTCATGTCTGCCGGGTCCACATTATCCTTATAAAACTTCAACTCCTCTGCTGCACAGACAGATTCGGCAAAAGCAGCGTCACCTTCCTCACATTCAAGGGCTATTTTCCGACTTCCATGTACTGTGATGGTGCCCTTGTGACCCGGCATCTTGAGCTGGAAGTAAACATAACAAGGCCGCGCCATGAACTTGGCATAAGCCGGCCGTCCAAATAGAGCATGATATGGGATCTTGATTTTGACCACTTCAAAGGTTAATTTCTCAGCCCTAGATTCATGCTCGTCTCCGACGGCTACCTCCAGTTCAATCTTACCCACTGGGTATGCCGACTTACCAGGCACCACTCCATGGAAAACAGTGTTGGACGTTTTAAGATTTTTATCAGTCAGCCCCATACGACGGAAGGTCTCATAATAGAGGATATTGATGCTGCTGCCTCCATCCATGAGTACTTTAGTGAATTTATATCCACCAACCTGAGGTGCCACCACCAAAGCCAACTGACCCGGATTGTCAACCCGGGGAGGGTGATCTTCCCTGCTCCATACAATGGGATGCTCTGACCACCTCAAATAACGAGGGACCGCTGGCTCAACGGCATTCACAGCCCTTTTGTGAAGCTTCTGGTCTCGTTTGCACAAACTAGTGGTGAAGACATGATACTGTCCACTATTCAGCTGCTTTGGATTGCTCTGATAACCCGATTGCTGTTGCTGACCTCCCTGGCCGGACTGTTGATTATAACAACCTTGATTTCCTTGAAAGCCGGAACTTGAGCCGCCGCCCGAGCCATGAAAACCGCCTCCAGCTGAGCCGCCGCCAGGCCCATGGTTGTCGTCGAACATGTTAGAATTTTTGAAAGCCTTCATGATCGTGCAATCTTTCCATAGGTGAGTGGGTGGCCTTTCCCGAGTGCCGTGTCTTGGACAGGGTTGAGCAGTTTCTCAAGAGTAGGACCTGACCCGCCAGACCGAGGGGGCGGCCTCCCCTTGCGTCGTTGATTGTTACCCTGTGAATTGGTGTTAGCCACAAACTCCAGGTTACCGTCGGCCTTACGTTTATTGCCTCCCTGACTCGCCGGGTTATGCTGATGACCCTTTCCATTGCCGTTCTTCTTTCCCTTCCCTGTCTTCTCTTCATCAGACGCGGGATCCTTGGTACTATCAGAATCGGCGTATTTGACTAGAGCCGCCATCAGCTGGCCCATGTCATTACAATCACGCTTGAGCCGCCCCAGCTTCTATTTCAGAGGTTCAAATCGGCAATTTTTCTCCAACATTAAGACCGCAGAGCCAGCATCCATCTTATCAGATGACTGTATTATCTCCTTGACCCGGCGCACCCAATGGGTCATGGACTCACCTTCTTCTTGCTTGCAATTAGTTAAATCTACAATTGACATGGGCTGCTTGCATGTTTCCTTGAAATTCTGAATAAACCGGGCTTTTAACTCCGCCCATGAACCAATGGAGTTAGGCGGAAGCCCCTTCAGCCAAGTGCAGGCCGTTCCATCCAACATCATGGTGAAGTACTTAGCCATTGCCGCATCACTGACCTCCAACAATTCCATAGCCATCTCATAGCTTTCAATCCACGCCCCAAGCTGTAAATCGGCTGTGTAATTCGGCACCTTTCGAGGTCCCTTGAAATCCTTGGGCAGACGCTCATTACGCAGAGCCGGTATCAAAAAAGGAACACCACCGGTTCTTGTGGCCACACCTGCCTCAATAGAAGTCGTCGGATAATCCGGGAAGGTTTGGTGAGCCGCCTGCTCAGCCGCCTGCTGAGCCTCTTGACGTATCCTGTCCTGTACCGGATTATGCCCACCTGGCTGGTTACGGCGCTGGGCGTTGCTTGAAATGGCCGCCGAATCCATATGTTTGCTGTAACTCGGGCTCCGACTTGGGCGAGGAGTCGAATGGGTCCTGTCTCGACTATAAGAATAAGCCTCCTGCTGCGCCAGAGCCGTCTGAAGAAGTTCTCTGACCCTTCGCGTCTCAACCGCTGTTGGAGAGTCGCCATCCACCGGGAGAGCAGCCAAACGTGCCGATGTAGCGATCAGGTTTTCCAAAGGGTTGGAAAAATGACCCGGTGGTGTTGGTACGTAGCGAGGCGGGGCAGTATTCATGTGAGGAGGTTCCATCACCTGGGGCTGAACCGGCGCCCCCGCTCCGGGTGTTATAAACCGGTTTGCCTCCGGCGGATTACTAGGGCCGACTCCGGGTGTGCAGAAGAGATTCCGAGGATCATAAACCGGAGGCAGACGGGATTGAGCCTTCTGGTGCCTCCTCCTCATCACCTCATTAGACGCGTTCAGATTCATCGTAAGCTAGAAAGCCTCTGACTGGATCTGCTGAGCTCGAGCATCCAAAGCCGCCCGTTCCGCGGCCAATCTGGTGTCCTCCGCTGCTAGGGCTTCTTTGGCTCGGGCTATCTCCTCACGTACCTGTGCTACCTCTGCATCATGCTCAGCTTGATCCGCTGGAATAACTGTGGCGGTTAACAGGGCCGTCAATTTGTCCATGAGATCAATCAGCACCTGAGCCGGCGGGCACACAGCGCCTCCTGCCCCGGCCGCTCCTGACCCGGAAGTTATTACTGCCGCAGCCGTAGAGTTTTGACCGGGTTGAGTGCCAGCCATGAAGATCCCTACTCTGCTCGGCGGCTCAAAGGGGTCCAAAATACTGCTGTGTGACACCCAAAAAATTTTATTTGGTTTTATCAAAATCTTTATTTGATTTGAAGGAGGTTATTTAATTTTTTTTAAAAGGACTCTCCTTCTCAAAAAATTTCTTTTATGACAAGTATTTTGTTTGGGTTCATCCAAGACTTGATCTTTGGTCTTGAAGGTTTTTCATCTTGTGTTGACTCAACACAAGTGTTTGTCCTTGGGAAAGTTTTTGAAAATCTTTTCTTTATAAATAGCCCTATGGCTTATGGGGTGATCCTTTCCCTTTCAAAACTTATCCCTTGCCATAACCTAAGTTGAAAACTCCTCCCAAAGGCCATCTCCCCACTTTGTGTCAAGTCAAACTTCCAATCCAGCAAGTTAAACTTCCCCATGATTTTTATCTCCATTTATTTTTAATCAAAAATCTTTTCTGTCTTCTATTTTGGCCCTTGGAGATTTACAAAGGAACCACTAGTTTTCCTTTGAGTTTTGCCTCCAAACAAGTTTCCCTAGCTAGTCCTTAGGACCCTCAACCAAGATCCAGGAAGATCCACTGGTCCCCAGTTCAAAATTTTCAAAATGTGCTTGCTACAAGTTTGGGCCATATTTGCCAAATTTGGTGAAATTCATTTGTTTTCTTCTCCTAAAAATCTGAGAAAAATCAGGCAGCCTCTAGATGCATCAAGACGTCACCTCACCCAGTCCCAGCTCCAGAAAAAATTTCCTCGTGCCCAAATCATATCGTCGAACACCTGGCATGCACTGTTCCTGCCAAAGTTCAGAGAACAGTTTCAGGTGTCAGTGTCGTTTTCCTCTGAACCTCACTTCGATCTCGCCAGTAGCCGCGGTGGCGCCTTGCTCCCTATTCCTCCTTCTTATCCACCGTGCCGCACGGTCACCTGGACGCTTGTGGGCGTCGGCGGCGAGCTGGCCAAGGTGCATCGCCCCGTGCGTGGCGGCAGCAGCGCCCGCTGCGGCTGCCAGAGAGGCGCAGCGAGGGACGGCGCCGTCCAGCACCGCCCAAGCCACCAGAGGCCACCGCGTGGCCGTCCCCTCCTCTGTGCACGCTGCAGAGCCGTCGTCACGAACTGGGAGGCACGGAGCGCGCTCCCTGCCGCCGTCGTGCCCGTACGGTCGTTCCATCGAGGGCCGGAGTATTACCCAGGTCCAACCGAGGTTCTAACTAAGAAACGGTACCAGTGGACCACCACGATGATGCCAAATCACCTAAACCTCCTGCCCGACCTATGCCTCGCCGTAATTGCTCGCCGGCGTTATCCCGTTCACGGCCACCTCCTCGGATCGACTATAAAAGGAGGTCCCGAGCTCGAACTCGACCACGCACCATCACTCCACCCCACAAGAACCACGCCAAGCCACTGGGAAGGCCTCGAGGAGGTCTTCTTCCCCAACTCTGGCCGCCTCGACCCGCTTCGGGATCCGGCAAGATTCGCTCCAGTGTGTGCACCCCCGCCTCTCAACACATGCCAGTAGCCTCCTAGTGCATCCACCTCTCTAACCCGCGCCCACATTTGAAGTTTGCAGCACCCACCGGAGAGTTTCATCCTCGCCCGAACCACCGTCCGCCGGAGATAAGGTCGCCGTCGACGTGGTGCTCGCCGACGGCCAAGTCCACCACCCACCGACGCGGAAGGACAGAGTGAACCCGTAGGTACCCTCTGATCCCCCTACCTCGCCGTGGATCAACGCCGGTGACCACCGCAGCCTTCGGGCGCCGGCGAGCTATGTTCGAGTTTGAACCTGACGGGTGGGACCCCCCGTCAGCCTCCCTTTCTTTTCCTCGAACCGTTTTTCTAAAGGCGCCTTTGGGCAAAGTGTGTTTTCCTTCTGGGCTGGCGTATTTCGTACCGAAGCATTTTCTGCTTTTTCAAACAAGCCCCTGGATCTTTTCTGTTTCATCACAGATTAGTCCTTGGACTAAAACCATTATATCTTTTAAACAAAAGATGCTTTTTGATTGATTCTTTTTTTGTCAGTCTTATATTTTTGTCTAGTTTTTTATAGTATTTATTTGGAAAAAATTTGGAATAAATTTTTATACACACGCGGTATTCACGTTAGTATACGGTTTCTTTATACCGTAGATACCGGAGGAGGTAACGGAGCCGCGAACTTCGCCGAGCTAGACTCTGACTTCTCCGAACCAGGCAAGCATGTTTGAACCTTTGATATGATGAGTGTTTTGCATGTTTGCTTGAATAGTTTGTGCATGGCATATGAGCATCAGTGAGTGTCACGTTGCATGCAAGGCAACTACCAGTGTGCTTCGAAGTTTGATGTGATCTTTTGATGGGAGATGACCTGATCATGTGGTGACATGAGAGGTAGTAAGATGGTATTGTTGTAGCATACCAGTCTTATGTCAACCGTTAAACTCCGACGTTAACGTGGACCGAGCCACGTTACCGTTCGTTCCCTTTTCGTGCTGCCACATGTTTTCTGCAAAGAATACGGCTTAGTAAGTTGCAAACCTCTTTCCTTGTACACACCAAACAGAGGGGGCGGGATGAGGGTTCCATGGCCCTGGATTAAAGCCAGTCATCCGGTCAGGGGGCATGGGTGTTCCCAGTTGGGACCGAGAGGGGGGCACCCCTTAGAGCGCGCGATATAAATTTGATCCCATGCTACGCGAGGTTGTAGCTTCCCCGTCTCAAGTTTTTTCTTGAACGTTGCCTAGGGTGATTCCTGGCAACGGAATGTGAAATGGGTGTGTACTGGTTAGATGTGTTTCTCCTAAAATACCGTAAACGGAACTAGTCCTTTGTGGCTACCGAAATCCATTGGCTGTGGTTAAAAGTACAAACTCTGCAGAGTCAAAACCTTCCGAGAAATTGTGTCCATGGTCAAGGACCTTGGGCAACATATCCATATCCATATCCACATCAGTCCCTGTGTCACTCTCAGTGAAAATCCCCGGTGAACAAGCTTGAGTGGTAACCCAGATTGAATGTTATTCCTGTGGATGGACTAACCATTTTATTATTTCGTACCTGAGTAATTCCTTGAGATGATTTAGATTCATGAGCTACTGGAATATCGAGTTATGAAATATAAGCCCTTTATGTGATGTCGCTCAGACGTCCGACTGTGGCACTCTTGTTAATTACTTTTGATATAAGCCCTTTATGTGATGTCGCTCAGACGTCCGACTATGGCACCCTTGTTATTTACTTTCGATATAAGCCCTTTTTGTGATGTCGCTCAGATGTCCAACTGTGGCACTCTTATTATTTACTTTTGATATAAGCCCTTTATGTGATGTCGCTCAAACGTCCGACTGTGGCACTCTCGTTATTTACTTTTGATATAAGCCCTTTATGTGATGTCGCTCAGACGTCCGACTGTGGCACGCACTGTCGTTTATATTCCAACATAAGCCCATTATGTGGTGTCGCCCTGACGCCCGACTGCGGCATTGTTAATTTATTTGTACCCTTTCGAGGCGTCATTTCAGACACTCGATTGGCCTTCAGTATTACATTGGGATTTCGGGAGGACTACCGCCCGACTTCCTTTTTATTTCCCATGCAGTGCAAAGTTTATTATCGGAGTGCGCATTATAAATCTGCTCATGTGCATCATGTTTGCATTTGTTATATCTTATGTCCAAACTGTCTTGCGAGTACTTTCATAGTACTCACCTGGCTTGTTGATTTGGCCAGATGTTGACGAAGGCGATCTTATGGATGATGAGTTCGATAGCGAGTCCGACGCCTAGAGGAGTCCCAGTCAGTCCCGTGCGATCCTGGAATTGGTCACTTGTATTATATACGCTTCCGCTACCCAAAATAAAAGTCCTCGAGCCTCACTCCAATGCTCGATGAGCTGTAAGATTTAGGAGTCCTGTCACCCACTTCACTGTGACATATCCACCACCACTTTTATTTCGAGTCAGTAGTTATGCGACCATACCCCTTGTGTCATATCCGCCTTTATGTATAATATCGGCGTGCTTGTAATAAATTGTTGAGTAGCCTCCGCTCAACCTTGTATTATATTTAGTACTCCTGGATATTTCTGTAATCAAGAATTTGTCTACCAGTAAGAAGGATTCTTCTCTATTGGTCCGTTAAAGGGATCGGTTTCTCAATAAATGTTTTATTGGAAAACCGGTCGTGACAAACTTGGTATCAGAGCCAGGCTGACTGTAGGAAGCCACTAGGTGCGATCGCTAATCGGTTATTAGCGTTTTTGGTGCGATGTGCCAGCATGTATGATATGTTTATATGTACATAGGTTTGGTGAGAAGTAGTGTGTGTGCGCATCATGTAGGAACTCGGAGAAGTGCACTAGCCAAATAACATGTCAGGAATGTGTACGCACATCCTGAGTGAAGTATTGTATAATTACGACTCGCGTGTAAGATATGTACTGAGCAGTCCTTCTCCATGCGCAATCAAGTATTTTTCTTGAAAAATCTTGGGGTCTTTCAATTTTCGCCTTTGCAAAATTATTCCTTGTGCCACACAGTTCTTCTCATGAGTTTTGCAAAAAATACCCCAGAGTGGAAAATGCCTCGTCCCTGGACTCGTTGCATGCTAAATCCACCGGAAGAAGTTTCTGGGACCCAGACAAGCAACAACTTCACACAGGGGCAGTCTAGTCAGCAGGGCAGTGAAGCAGCATTTTCTCAAGTATGCCGCCTTTTCGAGCAAAGCCAGCAGCAGCATCAAGAAATGATGAATCAGGTTATCAATATGGGAAACCACCGTGAACCATACCAACCGCATTCCAAGTTGTCTGAACTACAAAAGACACGTCCTACAACGTTCGCTCACACTGATAGGCCGCTTGAGGCCAATGATTGGCTTCGTGACACCGAAAGGAAATTAATTATTGCACAATGCTCAGACTGTGAGAAGGTGCTTTATGCACCTCACTACCTCACTGGAGCAGCTGCAGCATGGTGGGAAAATTTTCTACACATGCACCCCAATGAACATAACATCACCTGGGAAGAGTTTAAGGAAGGTTTTCGTGGGGCGCACATTCCCAGGAGCATTATAAAGATCAAGAAAAGGGAGTTTGATGACCTCAAGCAGAGAGGCATGACAGTGACTGAGTACAATAGTCAGTTTCTCAACTATCTCGTTATGCCTACGATGAGCATATGACTGAGAATAAAAGGATGGAAAGATTTTTGGACGGTCTGGCGCCATCACTTAAATGCCAACTGGTCGTACACACCTTTCCAGATTTCAAAACACTGGTTGACAAGGCTATTACATTGGAGAATGAGGGCCGCAGCCTGGAGGATATTCGCAAGCGCAAAAGGGACAAGACGACTCATGCTCGCAACAACCGGAGCAAGACTAATATTCAGAGGAATGAAGCGGGCAAATCCACGACCACTGCTCTAAGGCCAACCAAACATTTTCATTCAAGGGACAAGGACTTTACGTACTGCCCAGGTGTTACTTGCTATGCTTGTGGAGAGGAAGGACACTATGCCAAACAGTGCCCAAAGCCAAGGAACTCGGCCCCCAAGCCGAACCATGGTGGGAATAATCCAGCCCCCAAGCGTAACAACTTCAACCCCAACAACAATCACAAGAAGGGTCACTTGAACCATGTGACCAAGGAGGAAGCACAGAATGCCCCAGATATCGTGCTCGGTACGTTCCCTGTCAACACAATACCTGCCACGGTTTTGTTTGATTCTGGAGCTTCTCACTCGTTCATTTCGAAGAGTTTTGTTTTGCAACATGGTTTTCCGATACTTCCTTTGGAAAAGTCCATGATCATCAAGTCCCCCGGGAATAAGCAGATCACTCAGAGTTACTACCAAGGTGTGATTATTGAGTTTGAAAGACTAAAGTTTCAGGCGAATCTCATCGTGTTGGAAAATAAAGGACTGGATGTTATCCTAGGAATGGAGTGGTTAACCACCAACAAGGGATTTATCGACTGCTTCAATCGGACTGTAATCCTCACTCACCATCACGGCAAGACAATAAAAGTTGCAGCTCAAGAAAGACCAAAGTCACGGCAACCAAAGTTGAACAAGGTGGACATTTCAGAATTAAGAAAAGTTCCAGTGGTGTGTGAGTTTCCTGACATATTTCCCGAAGAACTACCAGGCATGCCACCAGACCGGGAAATAGAGTTCAGCATTGAACTAGCACCTGGCACCACCCCCATTTACAAGAAACCTTATAAAATGGCACCCTCCGAGTTGGTAGAATTAAAGAAGCAAATAAAAGAATTACTGGACAAAGGATTTATACGAGCCAGCTCCTCACCTTGGGGTTCCCCAGTATTATTTGCCAAGAAAAAGGATGGGACACTGAGATTGTGTATAGACTATCGAGCACTCAACATGGTCACCATCAAAAACAAATATCCGATGCCACGGATAAATGATTTATTTGACCAGCTCGCACAAGCCAAGGTGTTCTCAAAAATTGATTTAAGATCGGGGTATCATCAATTAAAGGTACGGACAGAAGATATTCCTAAGACAGCATTCACCTCCAGATACGGATTATATGAGTTCACAGTAATGCCGTTTGGACTGACGAACACCCCCGCATATTTCGCCCACCTCATGAACAAAGTGTTTATGAAATTTATGGACAAATTTGTTGTGGTGTTCATTGATGATATTCTGGTATACTCAAAGACACCGGAAGAACATGCTAAACATCTTAGAATTGTATTGGGAGAATTAAGGAAACATCAATTGTACGCCAAATTTAGCAAATGTGAATTTTGGCTAAGACAGGTTGGTTTTCTAGGCCATGTATTGACCCAAGAAGGCGTTGCCGTAGACCCAGAAAAAGTCAAAGCCGTACTTGGCTGGAAACCACCAGCCAACGTAACAGATGTACGAAGTTTCCTAGGAATGGCTGGATATTACCGAAGGTTTATTGAGGGATTCTCCACCGTGGCAAAACCAATGACACAGTTACTCAAGAAGGATAAGAAATTTGTATGGACTGAAGCGTGCGAGAAAAGCTTCCAAGAACTCAAAAGGAAATTAACAACAGCACCAGTTTTGGTTGTGCCGGACATACACAAAAGTTTTGAAGTGTATTGTGACGCATCCCGGAAGGGCCTCGGGTGCGTATTGATGCAGGACGGCAAAGTTGTCGCATATGCTTCCAGGCAACTACGGAAGCATGAAGAAAATTATCCTACTCATGACTTGGAGCTAGCAGCAGTCATCCATGCACTCAAAGAGTGGAGGCACTTTTTGCTGGGAAATTGTTGTGAAATATATACGGATCATAAAAGCCTTAAACATATTTTCACGCAACCAGAGCTCAATTTACGATAACGACCCTGGTTGGAATTAGTCAAGGATTATGATGTCGGCATTCACTACCATCCAGGAAAAGCGAATGTAGTGGCAGACGCTCTTAGTCGGAACCCCAGCTCGGGCAACGACAGTCTACAGAACTTGAGGCCTGAAATTCAGCAGGAGTTCGCCAAACTCAACATGGTGATAGTCGCTGAGGGCAACGTATCAAATCTGGAGATACAGCCCACCCTAATGGAACAGATTAAGAAGGCTCAGCATGCACATCCCAGCATCGAAGGTATAAAGAGAAAAATGAGTCTCGGCAAGGCTTCGGAATTCATCGTAGACAATGAGGGAGTGCTATGGTACGGGGACAGACTTTGCGTACCAAACAATGAGGACCTCAAACAACAAATTCTAACCGAAGGCCACACCGCCCCATATTCAATCCACCCTGGAGGAACCAAAATGTACAAGGACATTCAGGAAAGATTTTGGTGGCACGGTATGAAAAGGGATATAGCCACATTCATTGCTTGTTGTGATTCATGTCAGCGCATTAAAGCCGAGCACCAAAAACCAACAGGGCTGCTACAGCCAAACAGGATACCTGAGTGGAAATGGGACGAAATTGGGATGGATTTTGTCGTCGGACTACCTCGGTCACAACACGGAAATGATGCCATATGGGTCATCACAGATAGACTAACCAAGGTAGCACACTTCATTCCCGTAAAGACAACCTACTCCACTCAGAAGCTTTCTAAGCTTTATCTCTCCCGTATAGTTTGTCTGCATGGAGTCCCAAAGACAATAATATCCGACCGGGGCACTCAATTTGTATCTAAATTTTGGGATCATTTACAACAAGCCCTGGTTACTCAACTAGCATTCAGTACAGCGTACCACCCCCAGACTGATGGACAAACTGAACGCGTGAACCAAATCCTAGAGGACATGCTGAGAGCCTCTGTTCTCACCTATGGAACCAGTTGGGAGGAAATCTTGCCATATGCCGAGTTCGCATACAACAACAGTTACCAAGCCAGCCTACAAATGGCACCTTTTGAATCATTTTACGGACGGAGATGTCGTACCCCATTAAATTGGTCAGAAACAGGTGACAGTCGTATCTTCGGCCCAGGCATGCTCAAGGAAGCCGAGGAGAAAGTTAAACAAATCAGGGACCGACTCAAGACAGCTCAAAGCCGACAAAAGAGCTATTACGATCGAAAACATCGTAAGGTCAGCTTTGAACCCGGTGAATATGTGTACCTACGAGTGTCTCCTATGAGGGGCCTGCAACGGTTCAAAATTAAAGGAAAGCTGGCCCCAAGATTTATTGGACCCTTCTGTGTGGTTGCACGAAGAGGCACAGTAGCCTACCAGCTAGACCTACCCAAAGAGATGTCAGACGTCCACGACGTGTTCCACGTTTCACAGTTGAGGAGATGTGTAAGCAACCCGGAAAAGCATGTATCTCATGAGAGCATTGACATGCAACCAGACCTCACCTACAGAGAGCGGCCAATAAAAATATTGGAAGAGTCTGAAAGGAGGACCCGTCAGAAAACAATTAAATTTTTGAAGGTTCAGTGGAGCAATCACACCGAGGATGAAGCAACATGGGAAAGAGAGGAGTCTCTTCAGGCAGAGTACCCACATCTATTTGAGGATCAGCTGAAATCTCGGGGACGAGATTTTTCCTAAGGGGGTAGGTGTTGTGACACCCAAAAAAATTTATTTGGTTTTATCAAAATCTTTATTTGATTTGAAGGAGGTTATTTAAATTTTTTTAAAAGGACTCTCCTTCTCAAAAAATTTCTTTTATGACAAGTATTTTGTTTGGGTTCATCCAAGACTTGATCTTTGGTCTTGAAGGTTTTTCATCTTGTGTTGACTCAACACAAGTGTTTTTCCTTGGGAAAGTTTTTGAAAATCTTTTCTTTATAAATAGCCCTATGGCTTATGGGGTGATCCTTTCCCTTTCAAAACTTATCTCTTGCCACAACCTAAGTTGAAAACTCCTCCCAAAGGCAATCTCCCCACTTTGTGTCAAGTCAAACTTCCAATCCAGCAAGTTAAACTTCCCCATGATTTTTATCTCCATTTATTTTTAATCAAAAATCTTTACTGTCTTCTATTTTGGCCCTTGGAGATTTACAAAGGAACCACTAGTTTTCCTTTGAGTTTTGCCTCCAAACAAGTTTCCCTGGCTAGTCCTTAGGACCCTCAACCAAGATCCAGGAAGATCCACTGGTCCCCAGTTCAAAATTTTCAAAATGTGCTTGCTGCAAGTTTGGGCCATATTTGCCAAATTTGGTGAAATTCATTTGTTTTCTTCTCCTAAAAATCTGAGAAAAATCAGGCAGCCTCTAGATGCATCAAGAGGTCACCTCACCCAGTCCCAGCTCTAGAAAAAATTTCCTCGTGCCCAAATCATATCGTCGAACACCTGGCATGCACTGTTCCTGCCAAAGTTCAGAGAACAGTTTCAGGTGTCACTGTCGTTTTCCTCTGAACCTCACTTCGATCTCGCCAGTAGCCGCGGTGGCGCCTTGCTCCCTATTCCTCCTTATCCACCGCGCCGCACGGTCGCCTGGACGCTTGTGGGCGTCGGGGGCGAGCTGGCTGAGGTGCATCGCCCCGTGCGCGGCGGTAGCAGCGCCCGCTGCGGCTGCCAGAGAGGCGCAGCGAGGGACGGCGCCGTCCAGCACCGCCCAAGCCACCAGAGGCCACCGCGTGGCCGTCCCCTCCTCTGTGCACGCTACAGAGCCGTCGTCGTGAACTGGGAGGCACGGAGCGCGCTCCCTGCCGCCGTCGTGCCCGTACGGCCGTTCCGTCAAGGGCCGGAGTATTACCCAGGTCCAACCGAGGTTTTAACTAAGAAACGGTACCAGTGGACCACCACGATGATGCCAAATCACCTAAACCTCCTGCCCGACCTCTGCCTCGCCGTAATTGCTCGCCGGCGTTATCCCGTTCATGGCCACCTCCTCGGATCGACTATAAAAGGAGGTCCCGAGCTCCAACTCGACCACGCACCATCACTCCACCCCACAAGAACCACGCCAAGCCACTGGGAAGGCCTCGAGGAGGTCTTCTTCCCCATCTCCGGCCGCCTCGACCCACTTCGGGATCCGGCAAGATTCGCTCCAGTGTGTGCACCCCCGCCTCTCAACACATGTCAGTAGCCTCCTAGTGCATCCACCTCTCTAACCCGCGCCCAAATTTGAAGTTTGCAGCACCCACCGGAGAGTTTCATCCTCGCCCGAACCACCGTCCGCCGGAGATAAGGTCGCCGTCGACGTGGTGCTCGCCGACGGCCAAGTCCACCACCCACCGACGCGGAAGGACAGAGTGAACCCGTAGGTACCCTCTGATCCCCCTACCTCGCCGTGGATCAACGCCGGCGACCACCGCAGCCTTCGGGCGCCGGCGAGCTCTGTTCGAGTTTGAACCTGACGGGTGGGACCCCCCGTCAGCCTCACTTTCTTTTCCTCGAACCGTTTTTCTAAAGGCGCCTTCGGGCAAAGTGTGTTTTCCTTCTGGGCTGGCGTATTTCGTACCGAAGCATTTTCTGCTTTTTCAAACAAGCCCCTGGATCTTTTCTGTTTCATCACAGATTAGTCCTTGGACTAAAACCCTTATATCTTTTAAACAAAAGATGCTTTTTGATTGATTCTTTTTTTGTCAGTCTTATATTTTTGTCTAGTTTTTTATAGTATTTATTTGGAAAAAATTTGGAATAAATTTTTATACACACGCGGTATTCACGTTAGTATACGGTTTCTTTATACCGTAGATACCGGAGGAGGTAACGGAGCCGCGAACTTCGCCGAGCTAGACTCCGACTTCTCCGAACCAGGCAAGCATGTTTGAACCTTTGATATGATGAGTGTTTTGCATGTTTGCTTGAATAGTTTGTGCATGGCATATGAGCATCAGTGAGTGTCACGTTGCATGCAAGGCAACTACCAGTGTGCTTCGAAGTTTGATGTGATCTTTTGATGGGAGATGACCTGATCATGTGGTGACATGAGAGGTAGTAAGATGGTATTGTTGTAGCATACCAGTCTTATGTCAACCGTTAAACTCCGACGTTAACGTGGACCGAGCCACGTTACCGTTCGTTCCCTTTTCGTGCTGCCACATGTTTTCTGCAAAGAATACGGCTTAGTAAGTTGCAAACCTCTTTCCTTGTACACACCAAACAGAGGGGGCGGGATGAGGGTTCCATGGCCCTGGATTAAAGCCAGTCATCCGGTCAGGGGGCATGGGTGTTCCCGGTTGGGACCGAGAGGGGGGCACCCCTTAGAGCGCGCGATATAAATTTGATCCCATGCTACGCGAGGTTGTAGCTTCCCCGTCTCAAGTTTTTTCTTGAACGTTGCCTAGGGTGATTCCTGGCAACGGAATGTGAAATGGGTGTGTACTGGTTAGATGTGTTTCTCCTAAAATACCGTAAACGGAACTAGTCCTTTGTGGCTACCGAAATCCATTGGCTGTGGTTAAAAGTACAAACTCTGCAGAGTCAAAACCTTCCGAGAAATTGTGTCCATGGTCAAGGACCTTGGGCAACATATCCATATCCATATCCACATCAGTCCCTGTGTCACTCTCAGTGAAAATCCCCGGTGAACAAGCTTGAGTGGTAACCCAGATTGAATGTTATTCCTGTGGATGGACTAACCATTTTATTATTTCGTACCTGAGTAATTCCTTGAGATGATTTAGATTCATGAGCTACTGGAATATCGAGTTATGAAATATAAGCCCTTTATGTGATGTCGCTCAGACGTCCGACTGTGGCACTCTTGTTAATTACTTTTGATATAAGCCCTTTATGTGATGTCGCTCAGACGTCCGACTGTGGCACCCTTGTTATTTACTTTCGATATAAGCCCTTTTTGTGATGTCGCTCAGATGTCCGACTGTGGCACTCTTATTATTTACTTTTGATATAAGCCCTTTATGTGATGTCGCTCAGATGTCCGACTGTGGCACTCTCGTTATTTACTTTTGATATAAGCCCTTTATGTGATGTCGCTCAGACGTCCGACTGTGGCACGCACTGTCGTTTATATTCCAACATAAGCCCATTATGTGGTGTCGCCCTGACGCCCGACTGCGGCATTGTTAATTTATTTGTACCCTTTCGAGGCGTCATTTCAGACACTCGATTGGCCTTCAGTATTACATTGGGATTTCGGGAGGACTACCGCCCGACTTCCTTTTTATTTCCCATGCAGTGCAAAGTTTATTATCGGAGTGCGCATTATAAATCTGCTCATGTGCATCATGTTTGCATTTGTTATATCTTATGTCCAAACTGTCTTGCGAGTACTTTCATAGTACTCACCTGGCTTGTTGATTTGGCCAGATGTTGACGAAGGCGATCTTATGGATGATGAGTTCGATAGCGAGTCCGACGCCTAGAGGAGTCCCAGTCAGTCCCGTGCGATCCTGGAATTGGTCACTTGTATTACATACGCTTCCGCTACCCAAAATAAAAGTCCTCGAGCCTCACTCCAACGCTCGATGAGCTGTAAGATTTAGGAGTCCTGTCACCCACTTCACTGTGACATATCCACCACCACTTTTATTTCGAGTCAGTAGTTATGCCACCATACCCCTTGTGTCATATCCGCCTTTATGTATAATATCGGCGTGCTTGTAATAAATTGTTGAGCAGCCTCCGCTCAACCTTGTATTATATTTAGTACTCCTGGATATTTCTGTAATCAAGAATTTGTCTACCAGTAAGAAGGATTCTTCTCTACTGGTCCGTTAAAGGGATCGGTTTCTCAATAAATGTTTTATTGGAAAACCGGTCGTGACATGCTGCCATGGGAACAGCCCCCAAGCCCACCGTCTTGTAATTGGTATAACGAGTCCGTCTCACCAGTGGACGACTCACCATCAGAGTAGATGGCCGTCTCACCACCATCCACGGATCCTTTAGAAAATTCCCCTCCGTGGATGCATCCCACGAAGGCACACTTCATGGCGGGCTGAGCCCGGGCGGGTCTCGCACGCTGAGCCGTCTCGATGATGTCGGTGTAGATGTCCGGCTTAGGGCCCGGCTCGCCAATCCGGCCGATGAAGATGTGGATTCCGTCGAAGGGAACCCGGTACCCGTACTCAATTGAGCCGGCATCGGGGCCCCAGCCGGCGTCGTTGATGTAGAGCTTGCTGCGACGACTCTTGGTCATCCGGCCCACAGCGTATCCCTTGAGCCCTTCGAAGCTGCCCTTCAAGAACTCAAATCCACCGTGCGTTGGCCACACGGTGGGCGCCAACTGTCGTGGAATTGTCACGGCAGATGTCCTCGTGAAAGGACTTAGTCATGGAGCCATCGCAACTAGGAAGCTTAAAGGGGTTAAAGCGGGGCAAAGGACACGAGGGTTTATACTGGTTCGGCCCCTTGCGGTGAAGGTAAAATCCTAATCCAGTTGAGGTGGAATTGCTAGGGTTTCGATGACCAGGGAGCGAATCCGCTATGCCCGGCTCTCGATTTGATGTTCCTTGCACTGAACCGCCGCCGGGTTGTCCCTTTATATACAGAGGTCGACACCCAGCGGCTCATAGAGTCCCGGCCGGCTCATAAACAGTGTCCGGCTCGGTGACCAATTAATCTTGCCTTACAATAAAAGCCATGCCATTATGGCGGTTTATCACTACGGGCCTTAAGTCGCCTTTGGGCTTTGGGCCCTTACCTAAACCACCATCTTCAAGCTTGATATTGGGCTTCATATGATGACTCGTCATAGGCATAACCCGGTCCCTCCTGGGCGGGTTACGCTAATAGTTATATTCCCGACACTATTGTTCCTACTGCTTATATTGAGAAACCACCTTTTTCCTGTTAGAATAAAGGATCATGCTAAAGCTTCAACCGTGGTTCGTAAGAGTTATACTAGAAAACCTACACCCTCTGAGCAAATTAAAGTTGAACCTAGTATTGCTATGGTTAAAGATCTCTTGGTTGATAATATTGAAGGGCATGTTATTTATTTCTGTGATGAAGCTGCTAGAATTGCTAAACCTGATACTAAAGATAAACATAGACCTATTGTTGGCATGCATGTTGTTTCCGTTAAAATTGGAGATCATTGTTATCATGGCTTATGTGATGTGGGTGCTAGTGTGAGTGCAATTCCTTATACCTTGTACCAAGAAATTATGAATGATATTGCAACTGCTGAGATAGAAGATATTGATGTTACTATTAAGCTTGCCAATAGAGATACTATATCACCAATTGGGATTGTTAGAGATTTTGAAGTCTTGTGTGGGAAAATTAAATACCCTACTGATTTTCTTGTTCTTGGTTCCCCACAAGATGATTTTTGTCCCATTATATTTGATAGACCTTTCTTGAATACTGTTAATGCTAAGATAGACTGCAAGAAAGATATTGTTACTGTTGGTTTAGGGGATATGTATCATGATTTTAATTTCTCTAAATTTCGTAGACAACCCCATGATAAAGAATTGCCTAGTAAGGATGAAATTATTGGTCTTGCTTCTATTGCCGTGCCTCCTACTGATCATTTAGAACAATATTTGCTAGACCATGAAAATGATATGTTTATGAATGAAAGAAGGGAAATAGATGAAATATTCTTTAATCAGGGACCTATTTTGAAACGCAATTTGCCTGTTGAAATCCTTGGGGATCCTCCTCCACCCAAGGGTGATCCCGTGTTTGAGCTTAAACAATTACTTGATACTTTGAAATATGCTTATCTGATGAAAAGAAGATATATCCTGTCATTATTAGTTCTAACCTTTCAGAGCATGAAGAAAAGAAATTATTGAAAACTCTGAAGAAACACCATGCCGCTATTGGATATACTCTTGATGATCTTAAGGGCATTAGTCCCACTCTATGCCAGCACAAAATTAAATTGGAGCCTGATGCTAAACCAGTTGTTGATCACCAACGAAGGTTAAATCCTAAGATGAAAGAAGTGGTAAGAAATGAAATACTAAAGCTTCTGGAGGCAGGTATAATTTATCCTATTGCTGGTAGTAAATGGGTAAGTCATGTTCGTTGTGTCCCTAAGAAGGGAGGTATTACTGTTGTTCCTAATGATACAAATGAATTGATTCCACAAAGAATCGTTACAAGTTATAGAATGGTAATTGATTTCCGCAAACTGAATAAAGCTACTAGAAAAGATCATTACCCTCTACCTTTTATTGACCAAATGCTAGAAAGACTATCCAAACATACACATTTTTGCTTTCTAGATGGTTATTCTGGTTTTTCTCAAATACCTATGTCAAGAGATGATCAGGAGAAGACCACTTTTACTTGCCCTTTCGGTACCTTTTCTTATAGACGTATGCCTTTTGGTTTATGCAATGCACCTGCTACCTTTCAAAGATGTATGACTGCTATATTCTTTGATTTTTGTGAAAAGATTGTTGAGTTCATGGATGATTTCTCCGTTTATGGAACTTGTTTTGATGATTGTTTAAGCAAGCTTGATCGAGTTTTGTAGAGATGTGAAGAAACTAATCTTGTCTTGAATTAGGAGAAGTGTCACTTTATGGTTAATGAAGGTATTGTCTTGGGGCATAAAATTTCTGAAAGAGGTATTGAAGTTGATAAAGCTAAAGTAGATGCTATTGAAAAGATGTCGTGTCCTAAAGATAGCAAAGGTATAAGAAGTTTCCTTGGTCATGCTGGTTTCTATAGGAGGTTTATTAAAGACTTCTCTAAAATTTCTAGGCCTCTCACTAATCTCTTGCAAAAAGATGTTCCTTTTTTTAATGATGATTGTGTAGAAGCATTTGAAGTACTTAAGAAATCCTTGATTTCTGCACCTATTGTTCAGCCACCTGATTGGAATTTACCCTTGAAATTATGTGTGATGCTAGTGCTTATGTTGTTGGTGTTGTTCTAGAGTTGATAAGAAATGGAATGTTATTCATTATGCTAGTAAAAATCTAGACAGTGCCTAGAGAAATTATGCTACTACTGAAAAAGAATGTTTAGCAGTTGTATTTGCTTGTGATAAGTTCAGACCTTATATTGTTGATTCCAAAGTGACTGTTCACACTGATCATGCTGCTATTAAATATCTTATGGAAAATAAAGATGCTAAACCTAGACTTATTAGATGGGTTCTCTTGTTACAAGAATTTGATTTGCATATTATCGATAGAAAGGGAGCTGAGAACCCCGTTGCTGACAACTTGTCTAGGTTAGAAAATGTTCTTGTTGACCCACTGCCTATTGATGATAGCTTTCCTGATGAACAACTAGCTATCATCAATGCTTCTCGTAATACTCCATGGTATGCTGATTATGATAATTACATTGTTGCTAAATTTATACCACCTAGCTTCACATACCAGCAAAAGAAAAAAAAATCTGTGATTTAAGACATTAATTTTGGGATGACCCACACCTTTATAAAGGAGTAGATGGTGTTATTAGACGTTGTGTACCTAAGCATGAACAGGGACAGATCGCGTAAGTGCCACTCCGAGTCTTACGGAGGACACCACGCTGGAGATAAAACTGCACACAAGGTATTGCAATCTGGTTTTTATTGACCTACTCTCTTCAAGGATGCTCGTAAGTTTGTCTTGTCTTGTGATGAATGCCAAAGAATTGGTAATATTAGTAGATGTCAGGAAATGCCTATGAATTATTCACTTGTTATCAAACCATTTGATGTTTGGGACGTTGATTATATAGCACCTGTTCCTTCCTCTAATGGGTATACACATATTTTAGTTGCTGTTGATTATGTTACTAAGTGGGTAGTAGCTATTCCAACTAGTAGTGTTGATCATAACACTTCTATTAAGATGCTTAAAGAAGCTATTTTCCAAGGTTTGGAGTCCCTAGATATTTAATGACTGATGGTGGTTCACATTTTATTCATGGTGCTTTCCGTAAAATGCTTGCTAAGTATGATGTTAACATAGAATTGCATCTCCATATCATCCTCAATCTAGTGGTCAAGTAGAATTGAGCAATAGAGAGATTAAACTGATTTTGCAAAAGACTGTTAATAGATCTAGGAAGAATTGGTCTAAGAAACTTGATGATGCATTATGGGCTGATAGAACTGCTTATAAAAATCCTATGGGTATGTCTCCGTATAAAATGGTTTATGGAAAAGCATGTCACTTACCTCTCGAATTAGAACATAAGGCATATTGGGCTATTAAAGAGCTCAATTATGACTTCAAACTTGCCAGTGAGAAGAGGTTATTTGACATCAGCTCACTTGATGAATGGAGAACCCAAGCCTATGAGAATGCCAAGTTGTTTGAAGAAGAAGTTAAAAGATGGCATGACAAGAGGATACAGAAGCGTGAGTTTAATGTAGGTGATCATGTTTTTCTATACAACTCTCATTTAAGATTTTTGCAGGAAAGCTTCTCTCTAAATGGCAAGGTCCTTACATTATCGAGGAGGTATATCATTCCGGTGCCATAAAAATAAACAATGCCGAAGGCACAAATCCGAAGGTGGTAAACGGTCAAAGAATCAAACATTATATCTTAGGTACTCCCATAAATGTTGAGACTAATATAATTGATACCGTAACCCCGGAGGAGTACATAAGGGACACTTTCCAGAACGTTTCAGACTCCGAAAAGGAATAGGTATGTGGTACGGTAAGTAAACCGACTCCAAAACATTTCCCATGATAATTTTTCTCTATTTTGGAATATTTAAAAAATTAGGAAAATTAAAAGTAGTCCGAAAGAGACACGAGGCGACCACAAGGGTGGAGGGCGTGCCCCCCTACCTTGTGGCCACCTCGTGTGCCCTCCGGACTCCGTTTTCTTGCACGATACTTCTTTTGGTTGGTAAAAATTCATTATATACTCGCCCGAAGGTTTTTGTTTCAAGCTGTTTTTCTGACACATCTAGATCACCATGACGTCTCCAAGTGCCCCCAAGGACAAGTTTTTCAAGAAGATCATCAACCCTTACATTGCGGAGGTGCTGCAACACCCTCAAACCATTGAGATGCGTGAGGGGGTGCTGCACATCCGCGATTTTGAGCGGCCGAAGAAGACCGGAAGCATGGAGACAAGACACGAAGCAATGGAGCAGCAAGTTTTCAAGTGCCAAGGGATGGTGGAACGTGGACTCAATGCTAATCACATGATGATCGCGGAGTTCACCAACAATCACAAGCTGGATGCCAAGAAGATCGGGGAGGCCATCTTCAAGCTTCACAAGAAAATCGAACATCTCCAAGCCCAGATCTATGACCTGCAAAAGCAAAACTGTGAGTATGAATACAGGTTTAAGAGGATCAGTTTGGCTGCAGATTTGAGGATCCCGGAGACTCGTTCATCTTTCTATCATGGTGAGCCTATGCCTTGGAAGATGGATGACAAGCCTACTTCATCAACAACTCCATCATCAGCACCTCTGAAGAAAGAGACATAAATACATGGGTATGGGCACTCCCCTTGGCAACTGCCAAGCTTGGGGGAGGTGCCCCAGTATCGTATCACCATCACATCTTTATCTTTATCTTTTTCTCAGTTTGATCCTTTTGGTTATATCTTGATATAGTAGAATAAAGTGTTTAGCATGATCTAGCTTTGAGTTTTGTTTCGATCTCTATCTATGTAATCAAGTCCATGAGTTATATAATATAGAGTAGTTTTGAGTTGAGGGCTTTGCTATTTTGCTATGATCTTGAGGGAATTAAATAAAAGAAAGAACAAAAAGAAATAAAAAGATCATATATTGATCTTATGGAGAGTAATGACTTCACATATAAAGAGTATGATGAATAAAATTTGTTGAGAGTTGACAAACATAGTTTTGGTCATTGTTGCAATTAATAGGAAGTAATAAAGAAAAAGAGGCTTCACATATAAATATACTATCTTTGACATCTGTTGTAATTGTGAGCACTCAGTAAAATATGACATGCTAAAAAGTTGATGTTGGACAAGGAAGACAACATAATGGTTTATGTTTTCTTATATCCGGATAGAAGTTATATTGTCATGGATCATCCAACATGTTGATCTTGCCTTTCCATCTCATGCTAGCCAAATTCTTTGCACCAAGTAGAGATACTACTTGTGCTTCCAAACATCCCTTAAACCAATTTTGCCATGAGAGTCCACCATACCTACCTATGGATTGAGTAAGATCCTTCAAGTAAGTTGTCATCGGTGCAAGCAATAAAAATTGCTCTCTAAATATGTATGATCTATTAGTGTGAAGAAAATAAGCTTTATACGAACTTGTGATATGGAAGAAATAAAAGCGACGGTCTGCATAATAAAGGTCTTTATCACAAGTGGCAATATAAAGTGAAGTTCTTTTGCATTAAGATTTTGTGCATCCAACCATAAAAGCGCATGACAACCTCTGCTTCCCTCTGCGAAGGGCCTATCTTTTACTTTTATCTTCTACCCTTATACAAGAGTCATGGTCATCACCAGCGATCCTCTGATCGAGATGGGGTCAATCTCCATCAATATCTTCACCAGCACCATATCCTCCCAAACCCTAGTTCATCTCTTGTGTCCGATCTTTGTCTCAAAACCTCAGATTGGTACCTGTGGGTTGCTAGTAGTGTTGATTACTCCTTGTAGTTGATGCTAGTCGGTCTATTCAATGGAAGATCATATGTTCAGATCCTTAATGATAATTAATACTCCTCTGATTTGAACATGAATATGCTTTGTGAGTAGTAGTTACATTTGTTCCTGAGGACATGGGAGAAGTCTTGTTATAAGTAATCATGTGAATTTGGTATCCGTTCAATATTTTGATGAGATGTATGTTGTCTTTCCTCTAGTGGTGTTATGTGAACGTTGACTATATGACACTTCACCATTGTTTGGGCCTAGGGGAAGGCATTGGGAAGTAATAAGTAGATGATGGGTTGCTAGAGTGACAGAAGCTTAAACCCTAGTTTATGTGTTGCTTCGTAAGGGGCTGATTTGGATCCATATGTTTCATGCTATGGTTAGATTTATCTTAATTCTTCTTTTGTAGTTGCGGATGCTTGCGAGAGGGGTTAATCATAAGTGGGAGGCTAGTCTAAGGAAGAGCAGCACCCAAGCACCGGTCCACCCACATATCAAGTTATCAAAGTAACGAACGCGGATCATATGAGCATGATGAAAACTAACTTGACAACAATTCCCATGTGTCCTTGGGAGCGCTTTGCTGTATATAAGAGTTCATCCAGGCTTGTCCTTAGCTACAAAAAGGATCGGGTCACCTTGCTGCACCTTAGTTACTTTTATTACTTGTTACCCATTACGATTTATCTTATCACAAAACTATCTGTTACCGATAATTTCAGTGCTTGCAGAGAATACCTTTCTGAAAACCGCTTGTCATCTCCTTCTGCTACTCGTTGGGTTCGGCACTCTTGCTTATCGAAAGGACTACGATAGACCCCCTATACTTGTGGGTCATCAATGGCGATAATGGTCGACGCCTCATCTACAGGAAACTGCTCCCCTTAGTTTCTAAGCGCGCATTCATGGCGGGTGATGGCGTACATAAACTGACTGGTTCACCTCCTCGGCGCATCCACTTCATGCTATTTATTCTCTGCTCTTTGCATCTTTCCTTGTATTAATTTCTTTCACATACCGCTTTCATGGACCGCATATGTGGTAATTGTTGGGAATAATTTAATGTTTGTGGTCTACCCCCTATTCCTCTGCGCTTATCCATGGTGCCGCTCATAATTCGCATCTCTGAGGCTAGGGGTAGGACCTTCTTATACTGCCTTTCCAAAGAGTCTATCTCTTGTACAAATAAGATGCATAGTCGTTATAACTAGTTTCTGGGATAGAGTCCAGATCATATTAGCAACAACTATCATATTTGTCTGTTAACAGATCTACCCATTATGTCCCAGGAGCACGCGCTTGTGAGCAACACGTCATAATAGAGTGTAAATTTCTATAATTATGTAGATCAACATTAGAATTGTAGTCTAACTATATGATCTAGCTCCTTCCAATCATTAGTGTACCCGGGTAGTCTTTCCAACATAAATAGTATATTGTATTCCACTGATAATCGACCAACTTCCTTCAGCATATATTACTTAAGTACATTCCAATAAGTAAACAATTCCATGTTAAACATGTAAAGCAATTCCATGTATAGATATATGTATAATTCCATAATGAGGTATTCAGAATATTAACAATTCCAAGTAATTTGAATATAGTTACAGGACACAACATCTACCGCTTGTCCAAAACGATCATTCAAATATTCGTAAACCCATAGCCTTAACATGCTTACCAAATACCTCATAACTAATAGGCTTAGTCAAGGGGTCAACAACCAGGTTAACACTATCTTGAAAATCCAAAGAAATATAGAGTGATACCTTCCCTCAGTATGTTTCCTTGCTGTGACACTTAAAATCACTCGAGACTTTAGTTTCCGCCTAATTATTCCGGCATAGTTGTCCTCGGCGCCTCGAGTATTACTTCCTCGAGTGTAGTTCCACCTTTATAGGCACCTTGAGTATTTTGTTTCCTCAAGTGAAATTTCCCATCAATTATTTTCCATCACATATATAATAATATGATTAATTCCACATCGAGTCAAGTATAAGATAACCATGTTGAATAAATTTTCAAAACCACATATATATATATATATATATCAAATCCAATCAGTAAATGAAGCTCCATTAGTAACCATGTTTTGAAAGAAATTCCCGACTTCAGTTAGTGAACCTGCACCATTTTAGTACTAAAAACAATAATTGAATGTGCGTACTTGGACTTATTCCTCCTCGTCATCCCCTCAAATAGCTCGCCCAAGCGTCAGAGTCACAACGCATCCAAGGTATCCACACCTGCAGGGAGGAAGGTTACTTGCCCGGTTTGGCAGATCCAAACGTATGACTTTGAGCGTGGGACAAGTGACGACTATAGTTTAGGGTATTCCCAGTTGTTAAACCCTAAAACATATGTGCCCTTCTCCTTACATACAAATCCTGATAAAAGCTTCTATGTTAGAGCCCTATTAGGACACAATATATGGTCTAACTTGAATTCTAATATGAATTAGGCTCTTTAGCCCCTTAAGTATGCCCACTATATAGGTGCATGAACATTTACACATCACTCAGTCACTACTTGGTACGGAGTCCTAACAGGATGTGCCAATTCCAAACGCACATAAAGATCGTATTGGACGAAGTTCCATGATGTTAGATACTATGTGGTGTACTGTACTCGGTGTTAAACTCAAATTCATGCTTGATTGCATGTTGAGAAAGTGCCAACTCAAACTCTTCCATATTGGGATGTGTGGTGTCTTCTGTCATTGGAGGGTCGTCTTTATCATACTCTACATCTAGGGTATGATCAGCCGCATGCAACTCATCCTCCTACTCTACTTTAGACTCCAATTCGCCCTCACTCTTCCCGTCATTGCCTCCCCCCTCTCTCTAATCCTCAGGGATACATGTCTTGTCCTTTTCTTTATCCAAACAAACAATCACATTTAGAAGTGTAGATTAATTAGCTAAATACATATTAGGTACTAATGTGATTTTTGGCACGCCACTATAATATTTATTAGTGTTCAGATACTAGTTGCATGCCCCCCCCCCCCCCCCCGCACACGGTACTAGTGGCCTTTTTGGCACATCACTACTAAACTTTTCCGTTATAGTGCGTATTCTCCTCATGAACAGCAACATTCTCATTTTCAGGTGCTCGCCTACAAAAGGGAGTATCCGCCCTATTCTTTGTTGTTATCAGGTTGGCCTTGCACATCACTATGCCATTGGGCCATATTCTCATTTGGCTCAGAGGGGTCACTATATGCGATGAACATTTGCACGACCTTTTGTCTTAGAGTGTTTCGCAAATATGTAAGCTAATTCTTGTCCAAAATTTATTTTTAGGTAGGTTTTTAGAGCATCTTCAATAGATGTGCAATTTCCAAATAACCAGGTGGGTACTGCTCTATGATTGATTCAACCAAATCTTTATGATTTTTCAAGTCACAATCAATGTCCTTCTCAGCATAACTAAAAACATTTGGCATCCTCTTCAGCATTTTTTGTTACCAAAAGAATAGCTTTCAACAAATAACTTCAATTTTGGATCCACTTGTAAATGAAACAGAAACCTATGCATGAGTATTGCTACTAGATGTACTCTCTACTCCTACCAATATTGGATTCAAAAATTAAGATTAAATCGGGATGCCACTAACCCATATGGAGACATTCGCATAGTCACGTCCAAGTTGGGACATCCATCCGCTACCGAATTCAAGGACCCACTCACCGGCGCAGCTCTACCGCTTATAGCGAGGCGGCCTTCCAACTCGCTGAAGTCACGCGAGCACATGGGCCGGCCCAGTACGCGGGAGGCCACTGCCTCGTTTTTGTTTATTTTTTCTCATGTTTTTCTTTTTATTTTTTAATTTCATTTTTTTACTTTCATTTATACTTACAATTATTCTAAATAAATATAATAAAACACTTTTTACATAAAGCATTTCAAAAAAGTTAACCAAGCATTTGAAAAATGTTAAATGTACAGAGAAAATGTTTCTCATGTATATGAAAGAAATATACAAAAAATATTAAATGTATGTGAAAAAAAATTGATCAAGTATTTAAAAATTGTTAATCGAAGCTTTTGAAAAAAGGTTAAACAATTATTCAAAAAAGGCTAATCAAGCATTTAAAAAATGTTAAATGTGTATACAAAAATATTGACCATGTATTCAAACAAAAATGTTAAATGTTAAAATCAACCATTTTAAAAATGTTAAATATCTATAAACATATGTTGAACATGTATTAAAAATCTCAACCTTCTTTTAGAGAAATGGTAATCAAACATTTGAAAAAATGTTAAATATTTATAGAAAAATGTTGACCATGTATTAAAAAAAGCTAGTATATGAAAAAATTTAATCAAGGACTTAAAAATGGATAATGTGAATAGAGAAAATGTTGACCATGTATTGATAACATGTTAACCTCTATTTGAAAAATGTTAATCAAGGATTTGAAAAAAAAACTGTCAAATGTGTATGGAAAAATATTGACCATGTTTAAAAAAAATTAATCTGGTATTCGAAAATGTTAGTCAAGCATTTCAAAAAATTGAATGTGTATGAAAAAATGTTGACCATGTATTAAAAATGTAAATCTGATATTTGAAAAATGTTAAATGTTTATAAAAAATGTTGACCATGTATTCAATAAATGTAAATCTTGTACTTGAAAAACATTCAACGTGTATTAGAAAGATATATACCAAAAATGTGTGTAGAAAACAATGAAAACCAAAGAGAAAACAAAAGAAAACCAATGAAAATGAGAAAAAACACAAAAATAAAGAAAAATAAAGAAAAGAACAAAGCTAGTGAAAACGAAAAGGAAACATAGAAAACAAAAAAATAAAAAGACAGCAAAAACAGAGAAAAGAACCGATGAAAAACCAATGAAAAAACAAGAAAACATAAAAAGCCAGTGGAAACCCGACTACTAGTGACACACAAACCGGATTCGCTAGGCCTGCATCACCATCGCCCTCCATACCCCCTCTACCTCTTGTGCAGTCACTACCGCATTTGCTAGGACTGCGGTGAGAAAAACATGAAATGAGACGAGTTGACGACAGTGTCATAAAAGGGCACATAAGTTAGACTAGGTGTAAGATAGGGAAGAAAAAGATTATTTGTACCAACTAGGGAGGCTATATTTTTTATGAAACATTGCCAGAGGGTGGGGAGTTCCAAAGTTGCATTGAGAAGAGAAGAGTTGATCCAGTTAATGAGGGAAGTTTGATCCAAAACAATACAATTATTGGTTAATTAAGAAAAACCAAATGAAAACCATATATGATTAATTCCACATCGAGTCAAGTGTAAGATTATATATATATATATATATATATATATATATATATATATATATATATATATATATATATATATATCTCAAATCCAATCAGTAAATGAAGCTCCATTAGTAACCATGTTTTGAAAGAAATTCCTGACTTCAGTTAGTGAACCTGCACCATTTTAGTACTAAAAACAATAATTGAATATGCATACTTGGGCTTATTCCTCCTCGTCATCCCCTCAAATAGCTCGCCCAAGCGTCAGAGTCACAACGCATCCAAGGTATCCACACCTGCAGGGAGGAAGGTTACTTGCCCGGTTTGGCAGATCCAAACGTATGACTTTGAGCGTGGGACAAGTGACGACTATAATTTAGGGAATTCCCAGTTGTTAAACCCTAAAACATATGTTCCCTTCTCCTTACATAGAAATCCTGATAAAGGCTTCTATGTTAGAGCCCTATTAGGACACAATATATGGTCTAACTTGAATTCTAATATGAATTAGGCTCTTTAGCCCCTTAAGTATGCCCCCTATATAGGTACATGCACATTTAGACATCACTCAGTCACTACTTGATTGCTTTACATGTGACCTACTAGCGACACACAAACCGGATTCTCTAGTGCATTGAGAAGAGAAGAGTTGATCCAGTTAATGAGGGAAGTTTGATCCAAAACAATACAATTATTGGTTAATTAAGAAAAAACAAATTAAAACCATATATAAACACACAAAAACAAAATGATGACTAGAGCTAGAGGATGGGATCTAGATGAACACGTAGAGACGGAAAATCATGGAATAAGTTTGAGAAGGACACAAGAGCGCCAAGGCCCAAAACCACCGGATGCGTCATAAATCCAGCAAAAAGAGGCCTCCACCACCTTTGCAAGAGATCTCATCCACAACATGACTTGCAACCTATCTATGCATTGAATAAAGAACCATGGAAAACTAAATAGAAAACCGAATAGAATTTTCCAAACTAAATAAACCATATGCAGTTCTCTAGTGTATTTTTTTTAGGACCCGTAATTGTAGATACTTCGGGAGAGACCAAAGGAAGACTCGCTATAAGCGAGATATAGCCTCTGCGCCCAGTCATGCACTAACCTTGCAACCACGTCGGAGGCCGAGCACCCAGTTATGCCCATTGCCAAAGCACATCGCAATGCCTGGCCCAAGCCATGTGCAGTTATATTGCCACCCTCCACCACAGCCGCACACGAGCCTGAGCCCGGAACAACGAGTCGCTTGGCCATTTGCAATCAAGTCGCCACCATTTTGCCGTATCCATGCCTGATGCGAAGCCCTCGCAGCTACCTAGCCAAACCCATCAGCAGCCACACCATCGTCCTCTCTCGTTGTTGTGCTCCCAATCACTCGCTCCACATCCCCTCCCTGGCCGCCCTTTGCATCACCTTCACCCTCTACGTCACCATCACCCTCCATATCCCCTCTACCGCATGTGAAGTCACTATCGCATTCGCTAGGCCTGTGGTGAGAAACAAATGAAATGAGACGAGTTGATGACAGTGTCATAAAGGGCACATAAGTTAGACTAGGTGTAAGATAGGGAAGAAAAAGGTTTTTCGTATCAACTAGGGAAGCCATATATTTTTATGAAACCTTGTCAGAGGGTGGGGAGTTCCGCAGTTGCATTGAGAAGAGAAGAGGTTATCCCGTTAATGAGGGAAGTTCGATCCAAAACAATACAATTCTTGGTTAATTAAGAAAAACTAAATGAAAACCATATATAAACACAAAAAACAAAACGATGACTAGAGCTGGAGGGTGGCATCTAGACGAACACGTAGAGACGAAAAATCATGGAATATAGTTTGAGAAGGACACAAGAGCGCCGAGGCCCAAAACCACCGGACGCGGCATAAGTCCCGCAAAAAGAGGCCTCCACCAGCTTTGCATGAGCTCTCATCCACAACACGACTTGCGCCCATCTATGCAAATAAGAAAGAACCATGGAAAACCCAACAAGAAAAACAAATAAACAATTCCATGTTAAACATCTAAAGCAATTCCATGTATAGATATATGTATAATTCCATAATGAGGTATTCGGAATATTAACTATTCCAAGTAATTTGAATATAGTTACAAGAAACATAATTCCAACATCTCCCACTTGTCCAAAATGATCATTCAAATATTCGTAAACCCATAGCCTTAACATGCTTACCAAATACCTCATAACTAATAGGCTTAGTCAAGGGGTCAGCAACCAGGTTAACACTATGTTGAAAATCCAAAGAACTATATAGTGATACCTTCCCTAAGTATGTTTCCTTGCTGTGACACTTAAAATCACTAGAGACTTTAGTTTCCGCCTAATTATTCCGGCATAGCTGTCCTCGGCGCCTTGAGTATTACTTCCTCGAGTGTAGTCGTGACCTACTAGTGACACACAAACCGGATTCGCTAGGCCTGCATCACCATCGCCCTCCATACCCCCTCTACCTCTTGTGCAGTCACTACCGCATTCGCTAGGACTGCGGTGAGAAAAACATGAAATGAGACGAGTTGACGACAGTGTCATAAAAGGGCACATAAGTTAGACTAGGTGTAAGATAGGGAAGAAAAAGATTTTCCGTATCAACTAGGGAGGCTATATTTTTTATGAAACATTGCCAGAGGGTGGGGAGTTCCGCAGTTGCATTGAGAAGAGAAGAGTTGATCCAGTTAATGAAAGAAGTTTGATCCAAAACAATACAATTATTGGTTAATTAAGAAAAACCAAATGCAAACCATATATAAAAACAAAAAACAAAATGATGACTAGAGCTAGAGGATGGGATCTAGACGAACACGTAAAGACGGAAAATCATGGAATACGTTTGAGAAGGACACAAGAGCGCCAAGGCCCAAAATCACCGGATGCGTCATAAACCCAACAAAAAGAGGCCTCCACCACCTTTGCAAGAGATCTCATCCACGAGAGGACTTAAAACCTATCTATGCATTGAATAAAGAACCATGGAAAAACTAAAATAAAAACTGAATAGAATTTTCCAAACTAAATAAACCATATGCAGTTCTCTAGTGTATTTCTTTTAGGACCCTTAATTGTAGATACTTCAGGCGAGACCGAAGGAAGACTCGCTATAAGCGAGATATAGCCTCTGCGCTTAGTCACGCACTAACCTTGCAACCACGTCGGAGGCCGAGCACCCAGTTATGCCCATTGCCAAAGCACATCACAATGCCTGGCCCAAGCCATGTGTAGTTATATTGCCACCCTCCACCACAGCCGCACACGAGCCTGAGCCCGGAACAACGAGTCGCTTGGCCATTTGCAATCAACTCGCCACCATTTTGCCGTATCCATGCCTGATGCGAAGCCCTCTACAGGTACCTAGCCAAACCCATCAGCAGCCACACCATCATCCTCTCTCGTTGTTGTGCTCCCAATCACTCGCTCCACATCCCCTCCTTGGCCGCCCTTTGCATCACTGCTACCCCTTGAGCATGCGTTGGTTTTTCCCTTGAAGAGGAAAGGGTGATGCAGCAAAGTAGCTTAAGTATTTCCCTCAGTTTTTGAGAAACAAGGTATCAATCCAGTAGGAGACTACACGCAAGTCGCCTCGTACCTAGACAAACAAATGAGAACCTTGCAACCAACGCGATAAAGGGGTTGTCAATCCCTTCACGGCCACTTGCAAAAGTGAGATCTGATAGAGATAATAAGATAAATATTTTTGGTATTTTTTATGATATAGATTGAAAGTAAAGATTGCAAAGTAAAATAGATTGGAAACTTATATGATGGAAAATAGACCCGGGGGCCATAGGTTTCACTAGTGGCTTCTCTCAAGATAGCATAAGTATTATGGTGGGTGAACAAATTACTGTCAAGCAATTGATAGAAAAGTGCATAGCTATGAGAATATCTAGGCATGATCATGTATATAGGCATCACGCCCGCGACAAGTAGACCGAAACGATTCTGCATCTACTACTATTACTCCGCACATCGACCGCTATCCAGCATGCATCTAGAGTATTAAGTTCATAAGAAGAGAGTAACGCATTAGGCAAGATGACATGATGTAGAGGGATAAACTCAAGCAATATGATATAAACCCCATCTTTTTGTCCTCGATGGCAACAATACAATACGTGCCTTGCTGCCCCTGCTGTCACTGGGAAAGGACACCGCAAGATTGAACCCAAAGCTAAGCACTTCTCCCATTGCAAGAAAGATCAATCTAGTAGGCCAAACCAAACTGATAATTCAAAGAGACTTGCAAAGATAACAAATCATACATAAAAGAATTCAGAGGAGATTCAAATATTGTTCATAGATAATCTTGATCATAAACCCACAATTCATCGGATCTCGGCAAACACACCGCAAAAAGAATTACATCGAATAGATCTCCAAGAAGATCGAGGAGAACTTTGTATTGAGATCCAAAGAGAGATAAGAAGCCATCTAGCTAATAACTATGGACCCGAAGGTCTGTGGTAAACTACTCACACATCATCGGAGAGGCTATGGTGTTGATGTAGAAGCCCTCCGTGATCGATTCCCCCTCCGGCGGAGCGCCGGAAAAGGCCCCAGGATGGGATCTCACGGGTATAGAAGGTTGCGGCGGTGGAAATAGGGTTTCGTGGTGCTCCCGGATGTTTTCGGGGTATATGAGTATATATAGGCGAAAGAAGTCGGTCAGGGGAGCCACGAGGGTGGGGGCGCGCCTCCCTACCTCGTGGCTTCCTCGTTGCTTGCTTCACGTCCACTCCAAGTCTTCTGGATTGCGTTTGTTCCAAAAATCACTCTCCCAAAGGTTTCATTCCGTTTGGATTCCGTTTGATATTCCTTTTCTGCGAAACACTGAAATAGGCAAAAAACAGCAATTTGCACTGGGCCTTTGGTTAGTAGGTTAGTCCCAAAAATAATATAAAAGTGTATAATAAAGCCCATTAAACATCCAAAATAGATAATATAATAGCATGGAACAATAAAAAATTATAGATACGTTGGAGACGTATCAAGCATCCCCAAGCTTAATTCTTGCTCATCCTCGAGTAGGTAAATGATAAAAACAGAATTTTTGATGTGGAATGCTACCTAGCATAATTTTCTATGTAATTTTCTTTATTGTGGCATGAATGTTCAGATCCAAAAGATTCAAGATAAAAGTTAATTGTTGACATAAAAATAATAATACTTCAAGCATACTAACTAAGCAATTATGTCTTCTCAAAATAACATGGCCAAAGAAAGTTCATCCCTACAAAATCATATAGTTTGGTCATGCTCCATTTTCGTCACACAAGAATGCTCTCATCATGCACAACCCCGATGACAAGCCAAGCAATTGTTTCATACTTTAGTAATCTCAAACTTTTTTCAACTTTCACGCAATACATGAGCGTGAGCCATGGACATAGCACTATGGGTGGAATAGAGTATAATGATGGGGGTTATGTGGAGAAGACAAAAAAGGAGAAAATCTCACATTGATGCGGCTAATCAACGGGCTAGGGAGATGCCCATCAATTGATGTCAATGCAAGGAGTAGGGATTGCCATGCAACGGATGCACTAGAGCTATAAATGTATGAAATCTCAACAAAAGAAACTAAGTGGGTGTGCATCCAACTTGCTTGCTCACGAAGACCTAGGGCATTTGAGGAAGCCCATTGTTGGAATATACAAGCCAAGTTCTATAATGAAAAATTCTCACTAGTATATGAAAGTGACAAAACAAGAGACTCTCTATCGTAAAGATCATGGTGCTACTTTGAAGCACAAGTGTGGAAAAAAGGATAGTAGCATTGTCCCTTTTTATTTATTTTCTCTTTTTTTTGCCCTTCTTTTTTTATTTGGCCTTTCTTCTTATTTTTTCTCTTTTTTTTTATTTGGGACAATGCTCTATTAATGATGATCATCACACTTCTATTTATTTACAACTCAATGATTACAAATCAATACTAGAACAAAATATGACTCTATATGAATGCCTCCGGCGGTGCACCGGGATGGGCAATGATCAAGAGTGACATGTATGATAAATTATGCATGGTGGCTTTGCCACAAATACGATGTCAACTACATGATCATGCAAGGCAATATGACAATGATGAAGCGTGTCATAATAAATGACACGGTGGAAAGTTGCATGGCAATATATCTCGGAATGGCTATGGAAATGCCATAATAGGTAGGTATCGTGGCTGTTTTGAGGAAGATATAAGGAGGTTTATGTGTGATAGAGCGTATCATATCATGGGGTTTGGATGCACCGGTGAAGTTTGCACCAACTCTCAAGGTGAGAAAGGGCAATGCACGGTACCGAAGAGGCTAGCAATGATGGAAAAGTGAGAGTGCGTATAATCCATGGACTCAACATTAGTCATAAAGAACTCACATACTTATTGCAAAAATCTACAAGTCATCAAGAACCAAGCATTACGCGCATGCTCCTAGGGGGGTAGATTGGTAGGAAAAGACCATCGCTCGTCCCCGACCGCCACTCATAAGGATGACAATCAAAGAACACCTCATGTTTCAAATTTGTTACACAACGGTTACCATACGTGCATGCTACGGGACTTGCAAACTTCAAGACAAGTATTTCTCAAATTCACAACTACTCAACTAGCACGACTCTAATATTACCATCTTCATATCTCAAAACAATCATCAAGTATCAAACTTCTCATAGTATTCAATGCACTTTTTATGAAAGTTTTTATTATACCAATCTTGGATGCCTATCATATTAGGACTAATTTTATAGCCAAAACAAATTACCATGTTGTTCTAAAGGAATCTCAAAATAATATAAGTGAAGCATGAGAGATCAATAATTTCTATAAAATAAAACCACCACCGTGCTCTAAAAGATATAAGTGAAGCACTAGAGCAAAATTATCTAGCTCAAAAGATATAAGTGAAGCACATAGAGTATTCTAATAAATTCCGATTCATGTGTGTCTCTCCCAAAAGGTGTGTACATCAAGGATGATTGTGGTAAACTAAAAAGCAAAGACTCAAATCATACAAGACGCTCCAAGCAAAACACATATCATGTGGTGAATTCAGAGGAGATTCAAATATTGTTCATAGATCATCTTGATCATAAACCCACAATTCATCGAATCTCGACAGACACACTACAAAAAGAATAACATCGAATAGATCTCCAAAAAGATCGAGGAGAACTTTGTATTGAGATCCAAAGAGAGAGAAGAAGCCATCTGGCTAATAACTATGACCCGGAGGACTTTGGTAAACTACTCACACATCATCGGAGAGGCTATGGTGTTGATGTAGAAGCCCTCCGTGATCGATTCCCCCTCCGGCGGAGCGCCGGAAAAGGCCCGAAGATGGGATCTCACGGGTACAGAAGGTTGCGGCGGTGGAAATAGAGTTTTGTGGTGCTCTCGGATGTTTTCGGGGCATATGAGTATATATAAGCGAAAGAAGTCGGTCAGGGGAGCCACGAGGGGCCCACGAGGGTGGGGGGCGCACCTCCCTACCTCGTGGCTTCCTCGTTGCTTGCTTGACGTCCACTCCAAGTCTCCTGGATTGCGTTTGTTCCAAAAATCACTCTCCCGAAGGTTTCATTCCGTTTGGATTCCGTTTGATATTCCTTTTCCGCGAAACACTGATATAGGCAAAAAACAGCAATTTGCACTGGGCCTTTGGTTAGTAGGTTAGTCCCAAAAATAATATAAAAGTGTATAATAAAGCCCATTAAACATCCAAAACAGATAATATAATGGCATGGAACAGTAAAAAATTATACTCCCTCCGTCCCATAATGTAAGACGTTTTTTGGCACTAGTGCAGTGCCAAAAAAGTCTTACATTATGGGACGGAGGGAGTAGATATGTTGGAGACGTATCAATCACCTTCACCCTCTACGTCACCATCACCCTCCATAACCCCTCTACCGCATGTGCAGTCACTATCGCATTCGCTAGGCCTGCGGTGAGAAACAAATGAAATGAGACGAGTGGATGATAGTGTCATAAAGGGCACATAAGTTAGACTAGGTGTAAGATAGGGAAGAAAAAGGTTTTTCGTATCAACTAGGGAAGCCATATATTTTTATGAAACCTTGTCAGAGGGTGGGGAGTTCCGCAGTTGCATTGAGAAGAGAAGAGGTTATCCCGTTAATGAGGGAAGTTCGATCCAAAACAATACAATTCTTGGTTAATTAAGAAAAACTAAATGAAAATCATATATAAACACAAAAAACAAAACGATGACTAGAACTAGAGGGTGGGATCTAGACGAACACGTAGAGACGGAAAACCATGGAATATAGTTTGACAAGGACACAAGAGCGTCGAGGCCCAAAATCACCGGACGCGGCATAAGTCCAGCAAAAAGAGGCCTCCACCAGCTTTGCATGAGCTCTCATCCACAACACGACTTGCGCCCGTCTATGCGTTGAAGAAAGAACCATGGAAAACAAATAGAAAACCGAATGAAAGTTTCCAAATCAAAAAAACTAGATGCAGTTCTCTAGTGTATTTCTTTTAGGACCCACAATTGTAGAGACTTCAGGCGAGACCGAAGGAAGACTCGCTATAAGCGATATATAGCCTCTGCGCCTAGTCAGTGACCTTGCATCCACGTTGGAGGCCGAGCACCCAGTTATTCCCAGTGCCAAAGCATGTCGCAATGCATGGCCCAAGACATGTGTAGTTATACTGCCACCCTCCACCACAGTCGCACACGAGTCTGAGCCCGGCACAGCGAGTAGCTCGGCCATTTGCAATCGAGTCGCCACCATTTTGCCGTATCCACGCCTGATGCGAAGCCCTCCACACCAACCTAGCCAAACCCATCAGCAGCCGCACCATCGTCCTCTGTCGTTATGGTGCTCCCAATCGCTCGCTCCTGAAGATTTTTTTAGTCGCAAACCCTTTTGAATTCACCAAATTTTTTAGTCGCAAACCCTTTTAATACCTGAAGATTTTTTAAATGTGAGAAAAAATTTAAATTCCACAGACATATTTTTGAACTTGTGAAGTTTTTTCAAATGCACGAACATTTTTGAACTCTCCTGGCGGGGAGGACGAGGAGCAATGGATTAGTTTTTTTTTTTGAGCTAAAGCAATGGATTAGCTAATGGGTGGTAGAAAAGGCCCACCATACCATACCAGAGGGCTCTTTTTTTTTTCCTTATGGTGGAGAAGAAGCCGTCTAGTGTGACATTTGGCCCAGGAAATAAATATAAATAGGCAAGCCGGTGGCATCAGCAACTTGCAACCCTAGTGTCAAAAGAAAAAGACACACCTGAAGCAGCACATGGCGCCGCCAGGCGAGAGCGGCGGCCCCAGCAACGGCGGCGCGCGCCGGAAAAACCTGACGGCCGCGCTCAGGCTGTTCCTCGTGTGCATGGTCTCCGGCGGCATCCAGTACATCTCCGCTCTAGAAATGTCCCTCCTCTCGCCCTACTCCCAGGTGCGTCCGCGCATCGCCGAGCCGACTGCTACCTCTCATCTGTTCTAATCTACGGAGTATCTACAAACGGACAAAGTCAAATTTCTTAGTACTGTAATCTGATGATGATGTTATATTCACGATGGCTCTGTTTATTTGCCTCGTGGGCTGTAGAATCTTGGGATTCCGCACAAGTATGTTTCCATGCTCTGGATTGGCGGACCCATCGCTGGATTTCTGGTGAGCGTTTCCATGTGATCGATCTCATCTTGTCTTCAATTTCCGTCGTCTTGTAACCAGGAACACTGAACTTGTGATTGCTGTCAAGCTTATCTAACGCCGGTGCCTGAGCAAAATCATCTCTTTAAGACTTCTGCCATATCATAGTCTTAACTAATCTCAACTAGCACAGACACACACACACCCACAAAAACGGTGCAACATTTAACATATCAATAATTACTGCCATTTTTTCCTTTCCTGGGATGTGAACCCAACTGATTATAAACGCACATTTCACAAGAAAGACATGAGACCGTCGATAGATCATAACACTGTGCTACTTTTTTCCTAGGTAAACCCCATCGTGGGCTACTATAGCGACCGATGCACCATAAGGATAGGACGCAGAAGGCCCTTCATCATCCTAGAATGCCTCATCATATGCATCTCTGTAAGCTCATCAAAACTCATGTTCTAATTTCCATTGTACCGGCGATTTTGTTGGTAGCCAAAAAATCTGACTTGAACAGGGCATGCTCATCGGTTTCTCCGCGGACATCGGGCGATACCTTGGCGACACCAAAGAGAACTGCAGGTCTGTAACAATACATTTTTCGTTGGTTTAATATAGAGTGGTTTTCCTACCATACACGATGTATAATGTGCATGCTTTGATCCACCGTGCATTCGGATTTTGTTGATATATACAATACGATGAATCATTAAGATATGGCACTCTGAAAGAAGCCGAAACCTAATGAATAACCTTGCTGAATACACTCTTGAAACAAGGGGGGAAATCCCAATAATCATTATGTACTAATAAGAGTTCTCATGTACGTACTAGCAGATTGGAACAAGACAAATTTTGCCGAAACTAGAAAACATGACATGATTCTGCAAGTACCGACACACAGTGGATGCATGCACACGAAACACGATATAACATGAATAGTAGAAACTCATTTCTTAGCTTGCATGTAGTCGACTTGCGTCCCCTTTATCTGATGAATGAAAACAATGTGTGTCGGTGGCGGAGCTAGACGGATTCTTGTTGCTAGCCCCCAGCACAACACAGCTCCGCCGTTGATGTGTGTACTGTTCTTCTTCTTCTTCAGCACCTACACTGGCCCTCGCTGGGCTGCCACGGCGGTGTACGTCGTCGGCTTCTTGTTGCTGGACTGCGTCATCCATACCGCACAGGCGTCGGTTCGAGCAATGATGTCTGACCTATCCGGTGAGCTCCATCCATCCTTCCTTTCATCATCAATTGTGTTGCAGCACTTGTTTCCCACTGAAATAACTAATCGACGTACCCGTTGTGTTGCGCCCACTGCAGCTGCGAATCATGGCCCTAGTATCGGCCAGGCGATCTTCTCCGTGTGGATGGCCATCGGCAGCATCCTTGGCTACGCGGCCGTTGCCTACGGAACATGGCACCGGTACATTCTAGCCTTCTTCTTTAGATCAGAAGTTCATGTCCTTCTTTTGGTCCTTACTGATGTGAATCCGTCATATGTATGCAAGGTGGTTCCCCTCTCTGAAAACTAGCGCGTGCTGCGACGCTTGCGCAGATCTTAAGGGCGCTTTCTTGACTGCTGTGGTAAGTCCGTCCGTATTGTCACCATCAGCCTAATAATTTCGCATGCATCCATTTCATGACCCTGATATTGACAAATTGGTGATCATATGCTGTATTTGTACATGGTTGATCAGGTGCTCATTGTCATCAGCACAGTAGTGACCATGCTCCTCGCTGATGAGCAGTCCCTCGATAATGAGGGTGTTGGCGGTGCCGCCTTTGCTCAAACTTGCGGGGGCCTCAACGCATTCATCGACCTCTTCGCGAGCTTGAAGAACATGAGTCCTGCCATGTTCAGAGTGCTCGCTTTAACAGCCTTCACCTGGGTACGTCCAGACTCCACGGACCAGAGCTATAACTATATTAGGCGAGTGTAATGCATGCCCACACCGAAGTTACTACGTGCTCTAACATGGATCCTTCTTGTGATCTGGCATTTGGTTGCAGCTCTCCTGGTTCCCGTTCCTGCAGTACAACACGGACTGGATGGGCCGCGAGATTTACCACGGCAACCCGAACGGGGTGGCTGACATGGCCGACGACAAATACAATGCCGGTGTCCGCGAAGGAGCCATTGGGCTCCTCCTCTGCTCGGCCTCCCTCGGGGCTACCTCCTTCCTCATCCCCAAGCTATGCCGCAAGCTGACGTCCAAGGTCATCTGGTCCATCAGTCTCTTCTCAGTGTTCCTCATCATGGCAGGGATGGTTGCCGTCGGCGTCGTCTCGACAAAGGGGTACAGCCCGTCTCTGAGCACCAGCCTCACCGTCGCTGGCCCCGACAATCTCAACGCCCTCGCGCTCACCATGTTTGCGCTCATCGGGATCCCACAGGCTGTGTTGTACAGCGTTCCATGGGCGGTCGCCGCTGAGGTCGTGGCGGGGGAGGGTGGTGGCCAAGGTTTGGGCTTTCTTTGTGATTTGTAAACATCTTTGCGTTCTCACTGCCCCTCTAAATTGCTCCAAGAAATAATTAACCCGATTTTATTGTTCAATTTTGACCAGGAGTCACCGTTGGTGCGATCACCATTGTCATATCCCTATCGCAAGTGAGTACTCCTGCTAGCTGTTTTTGCAGATTAACCTTTCTTGGAACAGAAATAACTTTCTTGTCATTGCTGCTCTTTACCAGCTGCTAGTCGGCCTCACCGCCGGTCCGATAGACGGGGCCTTCAACAAGGGCAACGCACCGGCCTTTGGTATCGGTGGTGCCGTCGCCTTCATATGTGCTATCCTGGTGGTGCTGGCGCTTCCAGATACCAAGGACGGCAGGGGGCTAAAAAGACTGTTATTGAGCAGGGAAGATTGGTCAAATTGAAATGAAGGATACCTATTTGTAATGACCAAATGGATTGGAGTAATCTTTGTAAGATAACTGTGATGCTGAAACTTTTTATCTTAGGGAGGTTTATGCAGTGCCTTTGATTCAACCCTTTGGTGTTACTGATATTGATACACTGCCATCTTTCATAGTCCTCGTTTTTTTTAACCCTACACTGCAGGGCAAATGCCCCACAGCCCTTCCACTTTATTAAAGTCATAATAATGTTGCAACATAATGTAAAACAAGTAGTTTAGAACAAAACCTACCTAAGGTGGTAAAAAGGCTAACCACCTCAAGAGAAGAGTCCCAGACAAAATGAGCACCTAAGAAAAAAAGACCAGCCCTTTTGTAGTCCATTGAACTGTCAAAATCTTTAGAATAGTCTATCCATTGCTCAAAAGGCGGGTTGCAGGGGCTGTTTTTGACCATTGTTATCTTTTGGCTTGTGATTTTCTCGTTACTAGTTTTGAGCACTGTAATAGGGTAGCTAATAATGTTGCTCATGAACTTGCTAAGTTGGCTAGATTTTATTTCACTTTTGACTGGTTTGAGGAGCTTTTGAGTGAAATTGGACCCCTCTGTTAATTTCAATGAATTAAGTGTTGTGTATTTTGTTTTTGTCAAAACCTTTGATATAGACGAATAACAGTAAAATGTTTCTCTTCTCTCCTCCCTTAATGGATGAAGAACCGACCCTAAGGTGCATATATATTCAGCTAAGTGCGTGTACAAGCACTTAACTAGGTGCATATATATTCAGCTAAGGCGAGGAGCTCTTGGGCGAGAAGCTCCTGGAAGCCAAGTGCCTGGGCAGGCACGTCGAGCGCCAGGGCTTCGAGCTCCTGTGCTTTGGGCGAGGCCAGGCACTGTGGGCGTGGCGAGGGGCAGCCACTGGACGCAGCGAGTTTCCTGGGCGGCGAGGGCCCTGGGCGCAGCGAGGAATTTGAATTGCTGATCGCGAGGAAGAAGCTCGCGGGGGTACAAATGTCTTTTTCGCCTGATTTGGTGCTGTTGGAAATCTGAAAACCGATCTTACACTTCGAGACGGAGGGAGTACCAGAAAGAGATTCATGATATTCCTCAACTTTCTGAGGAAGGAGAGAATCATATCTCAGTTTTGGTATTCACCGAAAAAGAGGTATATGGAGAAGAATAAAGCTCCGGGGCCAGATGGGTTCCCAGCTAAATTCTATCAAGGATGTTGCGTGTTTCTGAAACACGAATTAATGGCCATGTTTAATGATTTTCACAAGGGGTGAGCTACCCTTGTTTCATCTTAATTTTGGGACCATTTCTCTTCGCTGTTTCCTGCGGTGGTTTTTTTGTTTTGTTTTTATTCTGCGGTTTTTTGCTTCCAGATATTTTTTTTGGATTTGGTTCCTTTTTTCCTTTCAAGTTTTTATTTTTTGTTTATTTTATTTTATATTTTTATTTCTTCTTCTATTTTTGTGTGTTATATAAAAAGTTCACCTCCTATTACAAAAATGTCCATCATATAATAAAAAAATGTTTCAGCATAAATTATGAAAAAGTTCACCATGCATTATGATAATGTTCATTGTGTATTACAAAAATGTTCAACGTATATTTAACAAAAATTTCACCATATATTAATAAAGTGTTCATTATGTACTTAAAGACATTCAGCGTATATGACAAAAATGTTCAGTTGTATTTAAAAAACTTTCAGTGTATATCACAAAAAATTTCAATGTGTATTTAAAAATGGTTCATTATATATTAAAAAGATGTTCAATGGTTGATTTTTTTTATGTTTTTATCTTCCGCTGCGCTTAGTTCTTAAATATTTGCACGCCCTTTTATTCACTAATAACCATCAGCTCAACTAGTAAGTAAGACTTACCGTCTGTCGTTGGTTGCGAGTTTGCGAGTTCGACTCCTCAATAGAGCTCTCGGGGCGCTTTAGTTGCGGGAAAACCCAAATTAAAACATTTATTTTATAGCGAGCCCAATTCCTAGTAAAATGATCATGTATCCTCGATAAATCACGAGTGGACATGCAGCCATGCGAGGCTGATATCACATCCGTCCATTGCGTCATGATGCATGCGTATTCATATCACTTGTCAGGTATATGCATTCCTCAGGATGAATTATTCTAATAGATGATGTATTCCCACCATCAATGAGTGACCGTGGCCCACCAGGCAGACTAGAGCAGCTCACTTATTTGTAGCAGGTGGTTAACGCCAACAAGGACCGCCGGTGTGCATTTTCAGCTGGGTGGCTTGATGGGTTGCAGGCCTGGGTAGCTTGATGGGTGTGCAGGGGCCATTTAAGTTATCTTGGTGTCCAATTAAACCGCTATTGGTTCCACTGAGATATTTATTTCCATGTCTATGGCACGGTAGAGGTAATTAGAGCTCGCGTAGTTAGTGACCGCGCGGAAATAAACATTCCATACTGATGGTGCATACATGCAACCGTTGTAGATACATTATCGGTTGACCATTTTCTGCCTGCGTCCTAGGTGAGCAAGCAGTACGTACTACGTAGTCAGGGCCGGTCCTAGGATTTTAGGGGCCCGGGGCGAAATTTGAGCTCGGGGCCCCTTAGAGCGTTGCCTTAGGGATCGATTTTGTAGGTCTTTCCCGCTTCCGTTGATCCCAATATTCAATCTCGCCTTCAATATCCGATGAAATTATTGTATACACTAGGATGCGGAATTGGAAGAGCTATCAAATTAACCATAATCATGGACTAGTGTCTTTTCTAGACTAGTGCTAGCATCTCCGTGTTCCATAGGACATTGCAAAGAACAGATGCAATCCAATCAATTTAATGGGAAAGCATATATACATTGCAATTAGAACCTGAGGTACGTAGTGGCTCATAGACAGATGCCACATTATTCTTTATTTATATATTTTTCGTAAGCGTCACATCAAGGTCCCTATGGAAGTGCCGCTAGTATTTGAAAATTAGTGCAGAGCTATAAAAAAACTACTATATTAACTGGACAAAAAATCTTACTCCCTCCGATTAAAAAAAAAGAGTGTCATATGACTTTAGTTCAAATTAGAAGTAAAGTTGAACTAAAGCCACTACATTTTTTTTTGGATCGGAGGGAGGTAATGACAATGCCTCTAAAATCTACAGTAACCATGCCCAATCAAACAATTATCAATGCCATATGACAATAATAAATAGGGAATATTGATTATCATTTATAATTTGTAAAATTATCATAGGAAAAGCAAAAGGAATAGGGCACAGTACCTTATCTAGAATCTACTTCTGCAATTGTTGATGGGGCGTCTTCGCTAAAGTTGCAGCGATTGCATGGCTCATGCTCAAGGGTCGTCCCTCGTCCGCCGTCGTTCAACTGGCTCTCGCGGTCTCGAGCCGAAGAGCCGAAAAGCCCTCCGAGCGTTCAGCGGCGGCGGGCGCCGACACCGTGCCTCGCGTGCGTGCGTAACTGATGCGCCTCTGGAAGAAGGTTGATTCGATCCATGATCGACGGCCATGCGTAATTATTACTCCATCTTGGGCCAGCCTCACGTAGTATTAATCTTGGGCCAGGCAGTGCGTTTTTTTCAGTCCATGCAGACGCACGCAGCGGCAGGCCTATATGGCTATATCTCTATATATCACGTACGTCCCTGGGTGGGGGCCCCTCCGGGCCCGGGGCGGCCGCCCCCCTCCCCCCCCCCCCCCCCCCCCCCCCCCTCCCCAATCAGGACCGGGCCTGTACGTAGTAGATACATACTACTACAATGCATGGCGCAGGGGAAAACATACGGGATAGCAATGCGATGGACCCAGGCGTGCGAAGCTGAAGTATTGTATAAACAGACAGCAATAACGGTCGAGCTAAGAAAACAAAAATCAAACATGATCATAATCACATGAGACCACATGTGCATTTAGTGAACTATTAAGATGTGGTACCCCAACCCAACTGTTCACTAAGTGAACTTTGCTTCTCCCGCTGGAAGCTCTACTAATAGTGTAGTTCATGTGATTTTTTTTCATTAGTTCACCACTCAATCTCTTCAGATGTGTGAATGCACTGAACAATATATCCATCAACGGATCAATGCCTCATTCGTGTAGTTCATGTGATTTTTTTTCATTAGCACCACTCAATCTGTTCAGATGTGTGAATACACTGAACAATATATCCATCAACGGATCAATGCCTCATTCGTAGCAACTAGACTTCAACAATTGAGAGCAGTTGAATACACTGCACATCACTTGCATTTACCATTCATCAAAACATCGCATTACGAGGGTGCATGCATTCACTCCAACTGCCAGACGAGCCATAAAAGACAACGCCATTTAAATAGATGCCTATCCCACCCACCACGTACTTTGCGTATCATAAACGTGTATTCATCAAATTAGCCCACCGTATCATTTTTAGTATTTCTTAATTCACTATATTAAGTGCTAATCTCCATAGCATAGACGGACAGCCCAGATTTCATCCTCGCGTGGAACCATGTCCCAGAAATCCGCGTCGCCCTTCCATTTAGATCAAAAGGAATTTTTCAAATAGAACTAGGGAACCACCAAGCGGTTGCGGTTGGACCTGTACTGCAGGAATAAGAATACTTGCTATTCACTCAGTTTATTTCCACAATATGTTATTTAGGAGAGATGGTGGAGCGGCTCAAGGTGTAGCATTGGAACTGCTATGTAGACTTTCGTCTACCGATGGTTTGAATCCCTCTCTTTCCCTTTTCTTAATCATCAACGTTAACGATCACAATGTATCAAATCAAATACTAACAAATTTTTCCAGCAATAATATCTTATATTATATGTATTTTTATTTAATAGAATTAAAAATTATTTATAGCAAATTACTATGGTATGTAAAAATACACATGTATAAAGGAAAAAGGAAAAAAAATCCTAATCCGACTCCTCAATAGAGCTCTCGGGGCGCCCGGGGGGTGGTGGTCGAGGAGAGTGGAGCGGGCGGTGGTCAAGCAGGGCCATGGCCCTGGGCCTGGAAATTACTATATCTCAGGCCCAGTTCTTTTGCCCGATTCTCTCAAAATCTTGAGAATCGACCCTTCACAACAGTTTCTCCTAGAATCTCAAACCCATATTTTTTGACAGTTCTACATGTTTACTTCCTAACTAGTTAGGATTGTAAAAAATATATGGGTTCAAGATTCTGAAAGAAGCTGGTGGGAGGCCCGAGGCCATAGTAGCTTAGAGATTAGGCCAGGTCTCCAGCCCATTAGTAGCCGATCAGCGCCCAGTCTCTCTCCGTTTCCACTGGGAAAAGCCCAAAAACATCCACACGGAGCGCAGGAGGCATCGAGTGGGTTTGAGGCATTCCTCTGCGGACCTCCGCAACATCTCCGCCTCTTGTCTCTGATTCGGCTGGGCTCCGGGCTCTGATCACCGTCGAGGTTTGTTTCTGGCTCACAATTTATCCACTTCTGCCTAGCATTTTACTCCTGGAGGGAGCAAACAATGTGTACCATCGGTGGGATTGTATTTGATTGAGAGTGCAAGAACTCGCCGCAACTTCCACCGATCGATCCTCGCGCAGGTCCGCCGATCCATCCGCCCTCCGCCTTCCCTTCTTCCCCTGCAATCTGCAATGCAAACTTGCAACGAATTTCTTCCTACTGACTAGCAAACTCGGAGCAACCATCTGAAGCAGGCAAGCTGTTCGACACGAAAATGTCCCCGAGGAAGAAACCCAAAGCCGAGGCCGTCTCCCTCGACGCCGCCGGCCTCGACCGTCTCAGCGCCCTCCCGGACGACCTCCTCCACGCGGTCATGTCGTTCCTGAGGGCGTGGGAGGTGGCCCGCACCTGCGTGCTCTCGCGCCGCTGGCGCACCCTCTGGGCCTCCGCGCCCTGCGTCGACCTCCGGGTCTGCTGCAAGGCCCGGCACCGGCGCCTCCCCACGCGGCTCGCCAACTTCACCAACCACTTCCTGCTCCTGCGGGAGGCGTCCGCGCCCTGGACGCCCTCCGCCTCCTGTCCAGCCCGCCACGTCAGGATGTTCCATACATGCCCTACAGTCCCCCAGTACGACGACGACGGGGAGGACTACTCCTCCGAGGACGTCGAAATGTGGATCCGCGCTGCCATAAACCGCAGGGCCCGGTTCATCCAGCTCAGCCATCATCCAAGGACGACGACGACCTTCTCCGACCTCGACAACGTGCCCCTCGTCTCCTGCCACCTCAAACACCTGCATCTGTCGGGCACAATGCTGTACGACAAGACGCTGAGGCAGCTCTCCTCTCACTTGCCCTTCTCTGCAAGTCCTGGAGCTCAAGGACTGCTCCCTGGATGGCCCCCACATTTCATCTGCCTCGCTTATCACTTTGACCATGGTTGAGTGCAGGTTCATCAGGGACCTCACCGTTGCTGCTCCAAACCTCATATCGCTGCGCTGTGTCAATCCATACCACCGTGCTCCCTCATTCGAAGACATGGCTTCCCCTGGCCACAGCCACAATCGTGCTTAATGACTCTTTCTTGCATGATGAGTTTGAAGAGAGGTACGTAGAGCCCGATCCAGAGGTGTTTGAGTGTGACAGCGACTCAAATGATGATAGCGATGCTGATAGCGACTTGAGTACATGTGATGATTCTATGGTGACAAAGTTTTAGGTGGCCAAAATGTTATCCGCAGCCTGTCGAATGCTACAAGTTTGGAGCTGATAGCTGATGCCGAAGAGGTATACTTACGAATCTGTTGCTGATATCTATCTCTATTTCAGCAATGTTATATTTGTTCAACTAATATTGATTTGTCAGTTATTTTCTTTGCAGAAAAATTATTTACTTAACGAACCCCCCCCCCACCCCCCCCCCCTTTTTTTACTGGACATCCAATGTGCTATGTGCACATTTTGTGTATTTTTTGCACTCTAATACCCCAACAGCTGGTTACAATACATACTCACAATCACAACAAGTGACCTGATGAGTTATGGGAAATAATTTCTAGCTGTATTGTAATAAAATTGTAAGCAAAGCACATAGAATTTGAGTAGTTTGCCGGGAGCATTTTTTTTATCCCTTTTCTTTTGCAATGTTGTATCCTTGTTAGCATGTCTACAGTCTAACAGCAACATCCTCTTACACAACTTAATCAGAAACAAACATTCACTTACAAATGTCTAATTACATGTAGGTTCACTGTGTTATTATTCTTTTGTTTGGACCGAACTGAACAAATTCACTTGTGTTCCGTATGAAGGTGATTCTGAATAGGGAATTGGAGATGTGCCCAGTTTTTAGCAACCTGAAGGTGTTATCCCTTGGTGAATGGTGTATGGCTGCTGACTTGCATCCATTAGTTTTGTTCCTGCAGCATGCTCCAAATCTCGAGAGGCTTTTTCTTAAACTCAAAACGGTATAAAGATTCTTATACTGCTTATATTTTGAGCTGTGATAAATTAGTTTGGACATTTCATGATATTCACTTTGTTCTGCGACAAGGAACATGAGGAAATAGATGACGATATCAAACCCGAGGGTACATCATTTGCTTGCAAAAACCTTACAATGGTCAATATAAAATGTCCCAAGGATGATGAAAGAGTTCCTGTGTTAGAACAGTTCTTCGTGGCTAATGGCATCGCGATGGAAAAGATATCTGTCTATCACCGACCAACTCACCAACCTCGTGAGTCATGTATTCTTACCATATCTCACTAGAGTCTTACATATTACGACTTAGGCTAAATGATACTAAAGCCACAAAATGTCATTATATTTGCAATGTGAGTCTTACATTCTTACTATTTTGGTTAAATGATAAGGCTACTGTTTAACCTGGTGTTTGTTTTTCGAGCTTGATCTGAATGTAAACTTATTTGCCCCCTCACATTTCAACCAGGCCTTTCCTTGGCCATAAGACGCTGATGGGCTGCCGTGTAGGAACTGCAGACTTGGCGGTAAGATCTTACATCTGGTTACATATCTTTTCATCTACTGTAAGGCTTACAAGTCTTATATCTGAATAATGGAAATCGTCACTTTGTACTCAACATAGATCTGAGGGACAAGAAACTACCTACATTTCAAAATATTTGGCAGCTTTTTTTTGTGCATGTCCTAAAGTTACACTTCACTTTTTTACTAACACATCTATAAATATTATGGAAATTTAGTTTTATAATAATGTTTGTAATAAAAAAATCTAACATTTCCACCTAAATACACCCAAACTGAACAACAAGAAGGAAATAATTGATAAAATATAACTGAATTTGACTGTTCAAGGTGAAAAAATCCAGGTATTTTGAAACGGGAAAGTAAAATCTTCCTGCAGCACATCACTGTTATAGGGATACTTACAATTTATTGTGTACCTTGAAATTTGGAACAATGGAAGGCTATCTTAATGTCAAAATGTCGTCCGTGCAGATGATTCTCTCATGCGGCACAGATCATGGCGGCAGCATGGAACAGAGCTTCTGATATGCTTCATTTGACTAGCTCTGAAGTCGGAACTATGTGTGCCTCTGTGAAACCCTTAAAAGTCGAGACTGTTTTTCTCTAGCGTTGTGAGTTAGCATTACTATATATTGATCAAGGTTGGTTTCGTCCTTAGACAAGTACTATGAAATGATGTTACCATGGTATTGTGGAATGTTCATACTAACCATGACATTATTGTGGAATGTTCACGCTAAGAGTGGCCAATTTATGTTTTCTCGTATATGGTCGAGCGGAAAATATTGCTGGCGGTTTTGATATTTGATACTCTTGTACGGAATTTTGTATCCACACATGTTCTCAGTTGAATTATTAGTACTCCCTCTGTAAACTAATATAAGAGCGTTTAGATCACTATTTTAGTGATCTAAACACTCTTATATTAGTTTACGGAGGGAGTATTATCCTAGTTATAGAACTTTCGAGGTTAATCTGCTTAGTCCAAGCTATTTTTAAGCACCCCATACTTGAGCTTCTCCCACTACACATTATAATCCTCCCGGAGTATGTGATTCCCAGCAATTTATTAGGCTGCAGAGAAAAGGAAGGGCATGTTTGGTCCATGAACACGCAAATGTCCAGGACTCGGATTTGCGGGCGAATAATTCAAACCTAGCGGTGTAATTAATAACCTAGCGTTAGTATCTGGTTAAACTCTTTTTGCATGAAATGTTTGAAAATCATGGGAATTTAAACAGAAAGCACATTTTGCAAATGCCGCACTCAGAGAATGTCAGGTGGGTGATTTTGAAACAGGTACAAGAGTTGAGTAAACTTGTCTCGAGCTATAAGATAAACACCATATTTAAGCATCTGAATGAATGACTAATTATGATACAATAATATGTTACACCCTTTTTTCAAAAAACATGTGTTACACACAAGCATGTGCTCGTCACGTCGGACACGGCCGCCGTCCATCTCTGAGACACTCTATTATAATTATATGCATCACGTGTAGTCGATAACTCTTAATCATATCCAGTTTATGCAATCAAATACCGTGCCGTGCATCGGCCTAGCCAACCGCCAGAGAGAAATCGCATCCCTAATGCAATGGGGGTAAAGAAAATATGTACGGAACATGGTTTTTACTCTGAATTTGCTTAGCCGGGCCCGACCGAGTCATCACATGTACAACAAATTCAGGCAACCAAACACGCTCTAGGAGGAGGGACGGACGGACCGGACGTGGAAAATCAGCCGAGGGAATGGGGTTGCCAACGAAAATCGAAATGGAGAGAGAGGGGTGAGATTTTTCATCATTTCGAGGGGATTATTCTATATTTTTCACTATTGGCTGCCTAGAAAAGAAACACCAAGTGGAAAAGGCCTCCATTCCATAGGACCCATCGGCAGAGAGAGAGAGAGCGAGCCATTCGAACCACCCCCGACCCCGACCTGTCTCCTCCCCACCCTCTCCATCGCCCGCCGCCGCCGCCCGCCATGTGGAAGCGCGCCGCATCCCTCGTCCTCGCCCGCCGCTCGGCCCTGGCCGCGCACCGCGCCCCGGCGATCTCGGGATCCGCCGCGGGCGCCATCCGCCGCGCGCCCGCCTTCTTCTCCACCCTCGGTAAGCAGTCGCGCCCCTCGCCGCCGTTCCCCCGTCCGTCTCCTCGGTCCCGATTTGACAGCGGCGAGCCGCGCGCGCGTTTCCGCAGATGCGGGGCAGGCGAGGACGCGGGTCGAGGACGTGATGCCGATCGCCACGGGGCACGAGCGCGAGGAGATCGAGGCCGAGCTCCAGGTCCGCCCGCCCGCCTCCTCCCCCGTCGTGTCCGCCTTAGGCCTCGTCTCTTCTTCTCACGGTTTCATTCCTTGCCGGTTTATATTCTTGACCCTCGTTGGATTTCGTCTGCAGGGAAAGAAGCGGTTTGACATGGACGCCCCCGTCGGCCCATTCGGCACCAAGGTCAGCGCTTTCCCATTTTTGGTGCCATCTGCTATGGTTATTTGATCCGTGCGCGATTGGATTGTACGTCTCTGCACTGAAATGGTGATGTGTGGTCCTTAGGCTTGCGGTTATTGCCTTGATGTGCTAGTAATAGTCAGAGACTGGTTTGCTGAACATAAGTGTTAGGTATTGGTGAGACCAATGCCATTGCTCTAGTTGTAAGTTTTGGGGGGGGGGGGGGGGGGGGGGGGGGATATGACAGTTGATATTTTGTTTATTGAGAGAACTGGGAAATCGTCGCAATCGTATATGCAATTGAGTTATATCCGTTGGTTCTTTTCGTTGAGCTAGAGGTTGCACAGAATTGTAAGGCAGCAAGATACATTATTCTGATAGATTCAGTCCAGCGTAGACAATCATGTTTGTCTTCATATTTTTTGGAAGTCGTGTTGGTAAAAAATGAGGCTGTATGTTGCATCCAAATTTGTCTTCTTGCTATGACTTCAGCATTCTTATGACCTAGTCATTGCTTGAACATTTTGTGCGCTTTCATCTTCTGGCTTGTGATAATATCAGACCTTGGCAATTAGCATCTTCTGGGTTGTGATAATATGTATCAGCTGTCTTGGGCTTTTAGCATGTTATAAAAGACAATTCAGGGGTTGTTGCAAGGGTTAACTTTCTGAACTTCCAACCACTTGTTCTGACTCAGACCCACCTCTTGAACTTATACTACTTGCAGGCATCTAGAATTTGCTTTTTCATTGCTCTGTTTTCTATTCCTTTTATGCTTATTAATCTGTTTTTTCCCCTTGGTTTGTAATATCATGTGAACACTGAACACTTAGTTTCATGGAAGATATATTTTGTTTGAAAAATCCTGCTTGTTCTATTCTGTGAGTCTGTTCCTTATCAATGTGATCTTAGCTGCTGTGGAGCATTTTAGTTGAACGGATGGTGTTGGATCTGTTTGTTATGATTTGTGAATTGACATGCTCAATGGTTGTAACTCTTATTTTGAAGTTGGATTTATGGTTTCTTATCTTCCTGCCTAATGCATCTCCTGTAAAGTATATTGTCCTCATGTATCAAGAGCAGACTATTCTCAGTTAGGATGGTGAATTGCTTAGATGTCCCTGTGTATGCTTGTTTGCTGCAATGACCCCTTTCTGTTTTACCACACTGATTTGCCTGGCCTATTTTCTCATAACTTATCCATTTGACTTGCAACAGCTGTTATCTGATATGGTTGTGAGTTCACAAATAGTCATTCCATTCTGTTTTGTTCTTTTGACAAATCACTTTGCAGAGTGTTTTGTTGGCTCAACTGTACCTTGCGTATCATTGTCCACTTTAGTTGTTTTTTCTACTCGTGTGGTCTGACTGAACGAATATGTGTCCACATCTTCATTCATAGGAGGATCCAGCTATCATTCAGTCATACTTTGACAAGAGGATTGTTGGTTGCCCTGGTGGTGAAGGAGGTATATTAACTTGAATCCAAAATTCTGTCTCCACCAACAGAGGCTGCGAAACTTCAGTCTTCTCCTGCATCTTATCTAGAAATGATCATCAACCCATCATGAATCTAATTAACTCGAATTCCAAATTTCACTATTTTGCTCCTTTTCAGAGGATGAGCATGATGTTGTGTGGTTTTGGTTGAAGAAAGACAAGCCACATGAATGCCCAGTCTGCACTCAGTATTTCAAGGTATGTTGCTGTCTTCTGTTTACATAATTTGCTTTTCCTTGTGTGAACTTTTTTTGAACAAGATACTAAATCATGTGTTGCCTCCATGTTTTCTGAACATTGAAACTCCAATTTTATTTCCGCAGCTTGAAGTTATTGGGAACGGAGGAAACCCTGACGGACATGATGACGACGACGACGACCACCACCACCATTAAGATCGAAGAGAAGGCATGTCTACTGATGAAACAGTGGACCGGTGCCATTTTTTTTTGTTGCTGAGATGCTTTGAAGCTGTGAAAAACACCAGCTTTTTTGCGTGCCCATAGAGTTTAATACCCATGCCAACCAGTTTGCTGTTCTCAGTTGTCATGACTGGGAAATCGGAGCAGCAAAGGGCCCTGGAAACATAGTTTTTCTTTTCTTTTTGGAGGATTGCCGCACACGCGAATAATGCGATTCATTAAACAAACAGTGACGTCCCTATCATTTTTGACTCGCCTTTCATCTAGTCAATAAGGTTTTAATTGCTGATTTGCGTGGACGGCTCCAATTTTAGTGGCCACATCAACTGTTTTGCTGGTGGGCGATTTGTTATCCGAGCATCGTTTTCACTTTGACAATCTTGATCGGTTGTTTGTCATCGATCGTGTTTTGATGACGATAAACAGAGCTTGAGGAAACTGTCAATGAAGCTCTAGTTTCTCTGCAACATTTAGTTGTTGGCTGAAACATTCAAACCTTGGATTTGTCCAAAGTGCAGGCTTCACCAACCACGAATGACACTGGTGACACCACACTATCCACTGATGTCACTGAAAGGCGTTGAATCCCTCTTTGCTCATCTACTTAACAACTTAACAGTTGAAAGTGCGAATGGAATTCTCGACGAAATTCCGCGTGGCGCGATGCCATTCGTGTCGCGCCAAATCGGTTCTTGGTTTGAACATTTCCTCACCTGTTGCCCATCCTATTCGAAATTTACGACGCAAGACAAGAGAGACCATACGAAAGCTCTCAAAAAAAAAATTCTAGTTGAGAATGTCGTTGTCGATCTTTATGATTTGCAAGGATCAACATTCAGCAAGTCAAAACTGGGAGTAGGACGATGGTCAGGGATCACACGACGGATGGCGAGCAGAAAGGCCAAGGTCCTCGCCGGCGCGGTGGCCGGCACGGTGCTCGTGGCGGCCGAGGTGGCCCTCTACCTCTGCCTGCGCCTCTCCAGGCCCTTCTACCTCTCCACGGCCGCCGTCCTGGCGGCGACGGTCCTGACGCTGCTGCTCCTGCTCCACTGCACGGCGGGGCGGGCGGAGCGCATGGCGGCGCGCCGGGCTCTGGACGACGGCGAGGAGCTGCGCGCCGAGTACAGCTACTTCCGCAAGGTGGCCGGGCTGCCGCGCAAGTTCTCCCTGCACGCGCTGGCGGCGGCCACGGACAACTTCCGGTGCGTGGCCGGGCGGGGCGCCTCCGGCACGGTCTTCCGCGGCGTCCTCGACGACGGCATCCCCGTCGCCGTCAAGCGGATCGCCGACGACCGCCCCGGCGCCGGCCGCGCCGACAAGGAGTTCCGGGCGGAGGTGGCGGCCATCGCCGGCGCGCAGCACGTCAACCTGGCCCGCCTCCTCGGCTTCTGCCTCGGCTCCCCGCGCTTCCTCGTCTACGAGTACATGGACCACGGCTCCCTCGACCGCTGGATCTTCCCCGCCCCCGGCGGCGAAGCAAATGACGCCGCCGACGCCCGCCCGCGCTGCTGCCTGCCGTGGCCGCGCCGCTACCAGGTCGCCGTCGACGTGGCCAAGGCGCTCGCCTACCTGCACCACGACTGCCGCTCCAAGGTGCTGCACCTGGACGTCAAGCCGGAGAACATCCTCCTCGACGACGGCTTCCGGGGCGTCCTCTCCGACTTCGGCCTCTCCAAGCTCGCCGGCAAGGACCAGAGCCGGGTGGTCACGGCGGTGCGCGGCACCGCGGGCTACCTGGCGCCCGAGTGGCTCCTCGGCGCCGGCGTCACGGAGAAGTCCGACGTCTACAGCTACGGGATGGTGCTGCTGGAGCTGGTCGCCGGCCGCCGCTGCGTGCGGCCGGAGGAGGACGGCGGGTGGTCGTACCTGCCCAAGATCGCCGCCGAGATGACGCGGGCGGGGCGCGTGATGGAGGTGGTGGACCGGAGGCTCTCCTCCGGCGTCGGGGAGGCGGAGAAGGCGGCGGTGCGGCGCGCGGTGCACGTGGCGCTGTGGTGCGCGCAGGAGAAGGCCGGGGCGCGGCCGAGCATGGCGCGCGTGCTGGAGATGCTCGAGGGGAGGGTTGCCGGGGAGGTGGAGGCGCCGCCGCCGTCGGACACCATCATGGAGGACCTGCTGGCGCTCGGCCACGCGCGCGAGCGCGGCGGCGGGCCGTTCCGGCTGCCGTTGCCGAGCCCGACCGGGAGGGCCGCCTCGTCGGCGTCGGTGCTGAGCAAATACGACTCGTTCGCCATGTCCTATCTGTCAGGGAGATAGCGTTCCTCATCATGCACAGTGGAGTCAGCTATTAGCCTTTTAACTGCAGCATTTGTGGGTGAGACTTGTGCTGACGTGGCATGTGGTTAGACTGTGATTAGTCAATCAGTTCGCCACGGAGGCGGTCTACTTGTCACTTGTGAAGGAAAAATTTGTAGGCATCGCCACGTGGCACGTTGCTTGTACCGAAGCGATGACTATTCAACCTCGGGAGCTGGGAGGATGAACAAGAGGGCGGAAAACAAAATTAGGGTTTTTTTTTAGGGTAGGCGATGAGGAGGCCACCAGCGGCGAGGAAAAGGTTGTCGGTGGCACAATTCCGGTTAGCATGCCGGTTTGATTGTGCCATTTTCACGCACCTAGTGTTGTGGAGGTTGGACACAAGGTAATTTATAATTTATTACAAAGCCATCACTAAATATTTGTCAAAATTCCTGTCTTAACCCTAAAATATATTATCTCTGTTCCAAAATTCTTGTCTTAGATTTTTCTAGAAAGAATTTTGGGACGGAGGGAGTATGTTTTAAATCTTATCATTCATGTAATGCTTGTTCGTTTTAAACATTGGCCTTTATAAATCCCTAACATCAGTGTCCGGCAACGTCCATGGTTCGTGGGTATAGATTCCTGTCATCGGTTAGCGTCCATGATTCACGGGGATAGATTCCTGTCATCGGTTCTCGACGATGAGGCGGTTAGAGTTTGTATCGATGTGGCAGGGGTGCCGAGATACCTTTGCAATTGGGTCCTCCAGCCTCATCTTTGTCATGCCGATGCACCCTCCAGTGTTGAGGTGAGACATGTGAAAATTAACGGAGGTCAGACTATTCGATACATGGCTCTTCTTTCTCCAGGGCGATGGTTTGACAAGATCGTAGCCTTGATGACTTCTCGTCCACAATCAACAACTATAAGCTAGCTCTAGATGGAGCGGCGCCCTATCGCCGCTTTCAAGAGGAATAAGATTGCAGGCTGTCAGGGATTTCAATGTAATTCCTTTATTTTTTAGAGTGTCTATCCTGCTATTTCTTTTTAGAATCAAGAAAAGAAGAGCTTTATTAATTTAACCAGCGGGATTACAATCCTTCCACACACAAGCCGCGAGGAAGGCCGGAATATAGTTGATCCAAAGACATCGACACCTGGAGGTACTACACTGTTTAGCACATAAACGTGCCAGTTCATTTGCTTCTCTAGGTATGTAGGATTTAGCTCTTGCAGACACCTACACACGTGCATGCACTGGAAGCAGAACTACTTGCAATAAAAGAGGGAATTTCTTTATCTTTACAATGGAGCAATTTACCCATTGATATAGAGTCAGATTGCGTGGAGGCCGTCTCAATGATTAAGGAAGGAGTCACAAATAGATCGAAGTATGCATTCATTGTTAGAGAGATCATTCTGTTGCTCATACTCGTCGGAATTGTAACGGTGCTAGTCATTTCATGGCTAACTTTAGTAGGTTGCAAGGCCGAACCGCGGTTTGGTTATGCTCTGGCCCAGAAGAAGTCCTGAAAATTGTTGGACGAGATTGTAAGACTGAAAATTGAGTGATACAAGAATTATTTCACAAAAAAAAAGTAGGATAGTCGAAACTCCACAAAATCCCCGCAAAGCTCTTGGATTTCCTTAACCGCGGTAGCTATCTCCGAGCGGTCACTCTCAAGAGAATTCCACAATTTAACCATCAGTTGTGCATCTGTTTCAAATGTGCACTTGTCTGTACCCAAGATCAAACCCCAGCTGGGCACCATCACGTATTGCATATGCTTCCATGGACATAGCCAGAAAGTCCATTCTCATACCAAATTGCCTGAGCACGTAGAAGCTTTCCTTCACGTAAGCGAGTTTGATGCTGAACCTGTATCACGCTGCAGCGCAATCACCAGTTTATATGCTGAACGCACTGAGAAGTTTCCGAAGCGATCCGGCGACCATGCCCAGAAAATCTTCCTGTGTTCTTCCTGTAGGAATATCCTACTTGTTTGGTTAATAGATCCGAATGTTTCTTTAAGAAAAAATAAATCCAAATGATGGTCGGCATGGCCCAATTGAATCGATGATCGATCCGTTGCTGCGAACTGAATGTCCCCTTCATACTAACACTGGATTCACATACTGAATACCGGAAGAAAGGGAACTGAATTTTGTGCCCCTTCACACTCACACTGCAGACTCCACACTGAAACACAAAACACACAGCAAATTCCAACATCTACTTGGATACCCATAATACAGTAGAACTACCTGTACATTTCTGCTGGATAGTGGATAAATCTTGGACGCTCTAAGCCTCTTAACGCACACACTTCCTCCAGTCACTACCACTCCCATGGAAGGTTCAAATTAAACCATCATCTGGGTGCCTCCATGCTCATTCCGGACATGGACGGCGCCGTAGAGGGGGCTCCCGACGACGATGACGCGAGATCCAAAGGCATCGGAGCAGCTGCAGGTGGCATGCGCACGACCATATGTTCCGTCACCGCACGGTCCAGCACCAGCTCTTCCCTCCAGGTGCTTCGCAGAGCCTTCAGCCTGTCGGCCACCTCGGTCATGCAAGGCCTCTCTTCACCCATGGGACCCAAGCACATCCTCCCCAGCTCGGCCACTTCTCCCAGCAGCGTCTCTGTCCCTGCGCGCACGATGCTCGGGTCCAGGATGTCCTCGAGGCTGTCCTCCTTCATCGCGAGAAGGAAGGACCGCACGAGGCTCTTGCCTTCATTGGGCCCGTCGTTATAGATCGCTGCCTTCCCTGTGATCAGCTCCAGCAGCACGACCCCGAAACTGTAGACATCACTCTTCTCCGTGAGCTGTCGCTCTTGCAGGTACTCGGGGTCCAGGTAACCCAGGGTGCCCTGCACCATCGTCATGAACTGGGCCGCGTCCTTGGGGAGCATCCTAGACGCCCCAAAGTCAGTCACCTTCGCCATGTAGTTGTCGTCCAAGAGAATGTTCATAGACTTGACATCCCCATGCACTATAGGGTGGTTCATGGACAGATGCAGATACGCCAGTGCTTCGGCAGATTCTTGAGCAATCCTAAGACGGGTGTCCAGCGAGGGAGGTGGACTCCCGTAGCTACGATGGATGAACTCAAATAGAGTGCCATTTGGGATGAATTCATAGACCAGTATGGGGACTTCCACCTCTAAGCAGCAGCCCAGAAGCCTGACCACATTCCGGTGGTTGGTCTGTGAAAGTATAATAATCTCCTGCACGAATTCACCAGTTTCGGCCACGTTCATTATCTTTGAGCGTTTCACGGCGACTACCCTGTTATCCTTCAGAACGCCCTTGTAGACAGTGCCATGACCACCCCTGCCCAGTTCTTTGCTCTTGTCAAAATCGTTTGTAGCCTTCTTCAGATCTTCTTGTGTGAATATCTTCAATGTGTCGACTTCTTTTGACATAATTTGGCGATATAATATCTGACCACCATTCTGATCAAAGAATTTGTCCTTCTCTTCGGCAAGCTTCCTTTTCTGATATTCAGCCCGTAGAGCAAAGATACAAACCATGAGGAAGACAACACTGAAGGATATGCCTGAAAATGATGATAGTTAATTACCATCAGTTCAACTAGCGGCACTGTCCACGTTTGCCTAAAAACCAGTGCAACATACTGCGCCATTGTTTTGCCATATAACATGCATACAAAGTGTACTTGGAGTTGTATAATTGGTACAGAATATTTTGATTACTAACAAGTAACAACCTCATTACCTAAAACCACCTTCAGCGCTTTCTTTGGATCAGCTGGAACGCAGGGTATGCTCTTGGGATCATCGCTCCTGAATCCTGATGGGCATAGACAGATGTAGTTTCCATCGGTATTTCTGCAATTACCTTTGCAAGGATAGAAGGACTGGTTTGGAGGTTCGCACTCATTGATATCTGTCATTTCAAGGAAGTGAGGAGAATGCCAACATGGATCAACTAATAGAAAGAGTGTAGGTTGAGTCTGCAAGATGCATATACATACCTTGGCACCCTCCTTGTAGGTAGGGATTGCCCTCATAACCTTGAGAGCAGTTGCAGCGGTAACCAGGGCCATTGGACACATTAATGCATTGACTGTTCTTGGCTTGACAGGCATACTGTGACCCCATCTTGGTGGCTTCCGAACAACTTTTATTACCAACAACCCAATCTAGTACCAAAGGGACCCCATCTGTATATTTAGTTGCGAAATTTGTAGAGATAATATATGAATGATTGAACTTGAACCAGTCCTCCTCAGCAACGAATGTGTAGCTGCACGGGCGGGAAGGCTGGGTGCTAGAGTTGTATATTGTTAATGGTCTAGATTCGGTGCGGAAGGAGCTGATGTTTCCTGGAAAGGCGGTTTCGCAGCAACCCATGCCAACGCACTTTGTACTACCATTCATGCTACTTGCGTCAGTGCAGAATGAAAAGCATGAGTTAACAATGGGGAACAAAAGCTGGTTCTCGCCCTTGGTGATTCCTCCGATAAATCCAAGTGTAGCACAACCGATCGATATCAACTTGTTCTTGGTGTAGGAAAGCTTATGAAAAGGATCAAGTCTTAACCCATCCAAACCGCTGCTATTGGTGCCGTCGGTGTAGTTGCATTCCCATGCTATACGTGGGTTCAGAACACGAATCTCACCCATGGTAAGATTGATGTCCAGTATCCTAACTCTGGTTGAAGCTAGATATGGCCCACTGGCATTGCATGTGACAGTAAAGGGTTCTTGGAAGCAGCCTTTTCCGGTGCCGAACGGGTACGGGATGCTGACGTTACCACACTTGTCTGGGCAGTCAGGCCGCGCCATGCGGATGCTCCCCGAGGACTCAGACCCATAAGCTGTAGTACTACTCTGCAGGGTTAGGGTGGCGGTGAAAAGTAGTAAGAGCTTCTGTCCTGTAAGGCAACGACCAAGTAATTGATATGAGTCATTTTGCCACGCATAAAATAAAATAAATTCCAAATATTTGCTTTCTTCTAGAATATGGTGTTTGGTCATTCCTCCAAACAGAATTAATAGGGGAGACCCCCCCTATAACCCCCGACTGTTTGAAATATATCAGTAGCTAGTTAAGAGTTTAGTCCACTATTACAAATGCTTTGACCCAACAATCTTGGAATCAGATTTAGAGAGCAGAGGTATACCCCAAGTTCGAAAGTAAAACATGAACTTTGAATATCTATCTATGGTTTTCTCTGATTTGAAGTCCATATTAACCACAAAAGAATTGAAGTTCAAAATTAACCTAGGTACGAAGAAAGAAAGACTCAAAAAACATGACAAATTATGCATCTATGCTGGGCGTTGATAAAAAAGAAGCCGCAATTCAGTATTTACTGCAGACTCCATTTTACTTCTGTTCTCATTCCAGAACTTGTTACGGTAATTTCCCCCAAAAAAACCTTTTTAGGGTAGCTTGTTTTTAGTGATTGTTTCCGTTTGCACATGCTTGAAACAAAGAATTGTAAGGATTCATCTTCTATGTAGTAATACATTTTTTTTCCTGTTGTCCGATGACTGCTTCTGCTTATCATGTTGATTCTATTTTACATCTTGAAACAAAGAATTGTGAGAAATCATCTTCTATGTAGTAAAATGTACTTCTGTCATTTGCCATCGGAAAACAGCCTATTTCTTCCACGCCGCCACTCCATGAATCTGATTCCTACATGCTAACACAGTGAAGCCTCCATCCCACTCCCCCCCCTGAGCCCTGATTTCACATGTAAGGCAGTGAACTGAAAATCCCCTCTACGATGCAACTGAATGTCTCCTAGTTTCAGGGATGCAACAAGCAACGAACTATCCATGTTAGGTGCTTGCTTACATCTCTGCTCCTAATTCCTAATTCCTCCCAATCCCCTAAGGCTTCGAGTTTGCAATTACATCAACGGTACAGGACAAACTCTCCCAGCAACAGGGGAAAAAAATGCCCCCTGACCAGTTGCACCATACGCGTCAGCCCAGATAGACAAAGCACTGCGCCGTGCGACTAGGGTTGGCCGTACCTTACAGGGCCTCCTGGTAGCCCCGAGCGCAGCACAGCGCGACAGCCGAACACGGCTGCGGGGGAGGCGGGTAGCGTCGGATACCCGGGTCCGACGTGCCGGCGCCGGCGCCGGTAGGAGGAGATAGACATCCAGCCGCGGAAACTCGCCGGAACTGGAGGTTCTGTACAGATGGTGGTGCGCAGATGGAGCAGGCACCTCCATCGACGGCGACAGGCATGTCGCCGGCGCGGCGGCAATGGCGGCTGGGGGGTGACTTCGCTCTTTCTTTTCTTTTTTCTTTTTTTTTGAGCAAAAGGGGGCTCAGGTCGGTGATTCCCAAAGCGAATTCTTAGAGCATGGGCCCCACCGTGTTTGTAAGGCCTAGCCTTACCGGCCCAGTACAGCCTTTTTAGGCTGTGTAGGCCTTTTTAAGCTGAAATTTTGACATTTTTAGTGCTCTTTGCGCCTTTCTAACACGACGGACCGGCCCATAGACGTGTCACAACGCGATACCCAAGCACATGCCTTGGGGCCTGCATGGCACGACAGTTTTATAAGAGGGTGGACATACCCCTAAAAAAACAGAGGGTGGACATACCCTCAAAAAAAAAAAGAGGGTGGACATGGGTTGTGCGTGCTAGGCCTTTTTATAGGCTGGTTGTGTTGTGCCGACCCACATGGGCCATGTGAAACATAGCGAACATCGTATTGTTTTTTTTTGTGTGTGCGAAAAATTGTATTGTTATAAGAAAACCATGGAGTACCTATGGGTCATGCGACTAAACACTGTTTTCATTTTAGCCTATTTACTCTTCCTCGATTTAAATCCAACACCATGTTCTTCTTGTTCTTCTTTCCATACAAGTGACATGGTTCGTCTTCCTCACCCAACCCATGATTTCAACCCCTTCTCCCCCAGCCTGCCCCCCTACCTCACATCCGGTGAGCGCCCCCGCCCGGCTCTCACTGGGGATGTCGTTGTAGGTTGTCTCAAGCTTGAGTGTTGTCTAATCCTACCCACCTCCAGCGAGGTCATGGCTCACCCTCATCGGCAAGGCTACGATCTTCACGGTTTGGTTGGGGCTTCGCTCCACTTTCGGGCAAAGTAATTTGTAAATCCGAGTAACTAGTATTTGATAGAAACAAACTCGTGTGAATTTTGATAAAATAGCTCATTGTGAAACCCGAGTGAAGATTAGAAAATGAGAAAGCTAAAACACAAGTTTTGAAGCTTAAATTGTAATGTTATTATGTTCACACATGTGGAAAATGGCCACAACAATTATACGGTTAAGTTTTGACTTTGTGTGTGTGTGTGTGTGTGTGTGTGTGTGTGTGTGTGTGTGTTTTTCAATTATTGTTGACACTTTTAAAGTAGAAATACCGCTAGGTTTATAAGATTAAATTTCCGCATTTAGAATTTCCCCTTCTGCTATGTTGCTCAAATAGCACATCTACACCCATCGAAAGAATTATTTAGACCAAATCGCAATTAGTTAAAGATCACGACACCCTCCCGCAAACAAAAAAGAAAGAAAGAGAAAAAGACGATGGCACCCCTTTCAACCACGCCCTGCATAAGACAAGTTAATAAGGAGAGAAGAAAAAAAAGTCTCCACACAAGGTTTCATGTACGAGTCTCCACACAAGGTCTCCACACAAGCTTGTTGGCTAATGAAAACCCGAGGGCGAAGAGCAACGAACAAAAGGAAACACCATCACAAAACTTCTGAAACGGGAAACTATACATGGTACATAGAGGGGACTGTAAGCCAGAACAAGCGAGGCCAAAAAAGAGATTCTTCTCACCCGCAGTCAGCGACCAGTCCATGATTGGAGCCGCCGGCCGGGTTTCACCCGCTGCCCGTCCCCCACCGGAGCCTGCGCCGAGGCCGTCGCGCGCGAGAGAGAGATATACGACGAGATGAACCAAGGGGAAGGGGAGGAAGGGGTAGCCGACTGAGCTGAAGTGCAGCAGGCCATCGCCTCACTGCTGTTTTGTACCACTAGTATGATTAGCGATGCTTTTTCAGACGGCAAGTTGCTATCAAGCTATTTAAGCTCAATCAATGCCGCGACGGTAACCTTCAGCTAGCAGGCTCGAAACCTGGTTCTGCAGGCGCAGGTCGAGGTCGAGGAGACCCGGCCGCTCTCCTCCTCCTCCTAGCTGGCTGGGGGCTGGCTATTGACCCGCTCCACAGGATCGATCATTGGCCACACGGGCCCCTGTCAAGCCGCACCTCAGTCAGTAACGGCAGAACGTAGCATCACTAACTAGTACTTTTTGCTAAGCTCTAGAGTGCATATCGGATTTTGGGCCGATATTCACCTTGAGGGCTACTGACTATATAGCCCGGTAACGAATATATTGCACAAAGCTAAAAAAAATCACAAGGAATCGGCTCGCACAAGCCGACTTGGCTTTTTTTTTTTTTTTTTTTTGCAGAGGCCGGCCATCTTCATCAGCAACTCAAATTCGAGGTGGTGCAGACCACTTCAGAAGCAGATCGACATGGAGGCCGGCTAGTTGCGGGGGAAATATTGCCCACGCAGCTCGGCTTGGCTCTTTCAATATTTCCCAAGACCGGGGTGGTTCACATCACCTCAGATGCTTTTCGACCTGGAGCTCAGATGTATGATGTGCTGCTAGCTTCAGTTATACCCGGCCATCTGTCGGGCCGGGCCTACCAAAGCCCGATGCAAAAAGCCCAGGCCGGGCCTACCAAAGCCCAATGAAAAAAACCCAGGCACGAGCCCAGCCCGACCATCGGGCCTAAAAATCGGGCCTGAGCCCGGCCCATCACGATAAAAGCCCGTCGGGCCTCGGGTTGGGCCTCTTTGTTAACGCGTGAATATGACGGGCCCGGCCGTCGGGCTTGAAATCTAGGCCCGAGCCCGACCCGTGGGTCGGGTCGGGTCGGGCCGGCCGGCCGGGCTGCCCATGGCCAGGTCTAGCTTCAGTACCGGTTCAAGGGCTACTGACGATGTCCCGGCTAAGGGGCCTCTCACCATGTCAATTTCTTGACTTGGTGGGTCGGGCTGAGGACGCCTAGTTGGTTCCGTTTTGGGCCACTTCGAACGGCCCATGACACTCAACAAAGAAGACTCTGGAGGCATTGCCGTTCAAAACAAGGACTCCTTATCCGTGGAGGATTTCTCTTCACCGACTTAGCCGATTAGGAGTCTTGTAACCTACGCCTCCGGTATCTTATGTAAGCCGAGGCCGGGCTAGTCAATAGAACAGATTAGATGTTACAATCTTTTGGTAGATACATGTACTTTGTACTACACATCAACGCAGAAAACACAAACAGGACGTACTATTATCTTCTCAGAGCCTGAACCTGGATAAATCCCGTGTCCTTGCTACCATCGCTCCTAGACTCCTAACTTAGGATCCCCTACCTTGAGATCTGCTGATAAGTAATGTTGTCTGAGTATCTTTGGCATTTTGAATTCCCTGTTGTTGACTGTTTTCTGTTTACTCCATATGCAAATTCCTACTGTTTCCAATCATGCAAATGAATTGGAGTAAAATGTTCACTCCATTCTCCATATTATGCAGATGAATTTTCTCCATGTTATGCAAAATGAATTTTCTTACTGGTGATCTACAGCAGAGGAGATGAGAAGCAGAGGATATTGTGCTGCTGTTGCTGATCTGCAGCTGTTGGTCTGCTGCTGTTGCTGATCAAGGTAAAAATGCCTAGGCCCATCTCTGTTGATTTGCTCCTCAGTACTCCTGTTGTTGACCTAACTGCTAATCTTACTGCTATTGTTGATCTTACTCCTGTAGCTGATCAGATGAGAAGTTGATTTTTGAGTTTGGACTGAATCCAATGCTTCAAGGTACTCTAAGTACCCCTGTTAATGATCAGATGAGTATGCAGTAAATATTTTTTTAAATGCTCCAAGCTAATCCAAGTACTGAATTACTCCTTGCCGGAGTACTGTCATTTAACAGTAAACTGAATTACTGTCATTTAACTGTAGACTGAATTTTAAACTGAGTATGCAGTAAACATGCTGGAGTACAAATTTATGCATTACTCGATATTTCTTGAAGTACTGTCAACTCCATACTCCAAATTTATGCATTACTCCTTGCTGGAGTAACGGTGTTCAGTGCCCAGCAGTATATTCTGAAGCAGAGGAGTATTTTTCGAAGCAGAGGAGTAACAGTGTTCAGTTAACCAAAAAGGGAGTATGTGCAGGAGTACACTTTCAAGGAGATTGCAGTACAGTTGCTCTCTTTGACTGCAGTTTATGATTACTCCAGTTCAAAATTATGATTACTGCAGTGCCGGCCGAGCTAACCTCACCGCCAAAACGAATTCTAATGTGTATTTGAACAACACTGCATGCGAATTCTCGTACTGGAAACTGGATTTTTGTGTTGCTTCACACTCAAATTGACAAGTCAAATGTCATGGACAACTCCACACAGAAACACACGCACACAACAAATTCTAACTTCTACTTACATACATAGTACTTGGCACCTCTAACACAACACAGCTACCTATACATTTCTGCTGGACAGTATACCCTGAAGCTCTAAGCCTCTAAGGCACACACTTTCTCCTGGCACTACTGCTCCAAAGGAAGGTTCAGATGAAACTGTATCATCTGGGCGCCTCTATGCCCATTCCGGACATGTACGGCACCGTCGAGGGGGCACCCGACGACGACGAGGCGAGATCCCAAGGCATCGGAGCTGCCACAGGTGGCATGTGCACAACCATATGTTCCGTTACGGCACGATCCAGCACAAGCTCTTCCCTCCAGGTGCTTCGCAGAGCCTTCAGCCTGTCAGCCACCTGGGTCATGGAAGGCCTCTCTTCACCGATGGGGCCCAAGCACATCCTCCCCAGCTCGGCCACTTCCCCCAGCAGCGTCTCCGTCCCTGCACGCACGATGCTCGGGTCCAGGATGTCCTCAAGGCTGTCCTCCTTCATCGCGAGCAGGAAGGACCACACGAGGCTCTTGCCTTCCTTGGGCCCGTCGTTGTAGATCGCCGTCTTCCCCGTGATCAGCTCCAGAAGCACGACCCCGAAGCTGTAGACGTCGCTCTTCTCTGTCAGCTGCCGCTCCTGCAGGTACTCAGGGTCCAGGTAACCCAGGGTGCCCTGGACCAGTGTCATGAACTGGGCCGCGTCCTTGGGGAGTGTCCTTGATGCCCCAAAGTCAGTCACCTTCGCCATGTAGTTCTCGTCCAAGAGAATGTTCATAGACTTGACATCCCCGTGCACTATAGGGTGGTTCATGGACAGATGCAGATACGCCAATGCTTCGGCGGATTCTTGAGCAACCCTGAGACGGGTGTCCAGTGAGGGAGGTGGACTCCCATAGCTACGATGGATGAACTCAAACAAAGTGCCATTTGGGATGAATTCATAGACCAGTATGGGGACTTCCACCTCTAAGCAGCACCCTAGAAGCCTGACCACATTCCGGTGGTTGGTCTGTGAAAGTATAATAATCTCCTGCACAAATTCATCAGTTTCGGTCACGTTCATTATCTTTGAGCGTTTCACGGCCACTACCCTGTCATCCTTCAGAATGCCCTTGTAGACAGTGCCATGTCCACCCCTGCCCAGTTCTCTGCTCTTGTCAAAGTCGTTTGTAGCCTTCTTCAGATCTTCTTGAGTGAATATCTTCAGTGTGTCGACTTGTTTTGACATAATTTGGCGATATAATATCTGACCACCATTCTGATCAAAGAACTTGTCCTTCTCCTTCGCAAGCTTCCTTTTCTGGTACTCAGCCCGTAGAGCAAAGATACAAACCATGAGGAAGATGGCACTGAAGGATATGCCTGAAAATCATGACAGTTAATTACCATCAGTTCAACTAGCGGCAGTGCCCACATTTGGTTAAAAACCAATGCAACATATTGCCCATTGCTTTGCCATATGACATGCATATAAACTATACTTGGACTTGTATAATTGGTACAAAATATTTTGATTGCTAATAATCTCATTACCTAAGACCACCTTAAGAGCTTTCTTTGGGTCAGCTGGAACGCAGGGTATGCTCTTTGGATCATCGCTCCTGAATCCTGATGGGCAGAAACAGGTGTAGTTTCCAACGGTATTTGTGCATTTACCTTGGCAAGGATACAACGACTGGTTTGGAGGTTCACACTCATTGATGTCTGTCATTTCAAGGAAGTGAGGAGAATGTCAACATGGATAAAAAGAATATTCCATTCCACAAATAAAGCTGATAGAACAGAGAATGTAGGTTGATTCTGTGAGACACATATATGTACCTTGGCACCCTCCTTGTAGATAGGGATTGCCCTCATAACCTTGAGAGCAGTTGCAGCGGTATCCAGGGCCATTGGACACATTAATGCATTGACTGTTCTTGGCTTGACAGGCATACTGTGACCCCATTTTGGTGGCTTCCGAACAACTTTTATTACCAACAACCCAATCTAGTACCAAAGGGACCCCATCTGTATATTTAGTTGCGAAATTTGTAGAGCTGACATATGAACGATCAAACTTGAACCAGTCCTCCTCAGTGACAAATGAGTAGCTGCACGGGCTGAAAGACTGGTTTGTAGAGTTGTATAAAGATGGCAATGGTGCAGATCCGGTGTTGAAGGAGCTGATGTTTCCTGGAAAAGGGGTTTGACAGCAACCCATGCCAATGCACTCCTTGCTATCATCCACGCTGCTTGCGTCAGTGCAGAATGAAAAGCATGTGTTAACAATGGGGAACTCAAGCTGGTTCTTGCCCTTGGTGGCTCCTAAGATCAATCCAAGTGTAGCACAACCGATCGATATCAACTTGTTCTTGGTGTTGGAAAGCTTATGAAAAGGATCAAGGGTTAAGCCATCCGAACCGCTGCTATTGGTGCCGTTGGTGTAGTTACATTCCCATGCTATATGTGGGTTCAGAACACGAATCTCACCCATGGCAAGATTGATGTCCAGTATCCTAACTCTGGTTGAAGCTAGATATGGCCCAGTGGCATTGCATGTGACATCAAAGGGTTCTTGGAAGCAGCCTTTTCCGGTGCCGAACGGGTACGGGATGCTGACGCTACCACACTTGTCCGGGCAGTCAGGCCGCGCCATGCGGATGCTCCCAGAGGACTCAGACTCATAAGCGGTAGCACTATGTTGCAGGGTTAGGGTGGCGACAACAAGTAATAAGAGCGTCTGACCTGTAAGACAATGACCAAGTAATTGATATGAGCCATTTGGCCCTACATAAAATAAAATAAAGTCTAATACAGCAAATGGGTAGATAACAAATATTTGCTTTCTTCTAGAATACGGTATTTCACCATTCCTCCAAACACAATTAATAGGGGAGACCCCTATAACCCCCGATTATTTGAAATATATCAGTAGTTTAGTTAAGAGTTTAGTCCACTATTACAAATGATTTAGCCCATGTTAGAAAGTAAACATGAATTTAGAATATCCATCAAAGGTATTCTCTGATTTCAAGCCCTTATTAACCACAACAGAATTGAAGCTCAAAACTAATCTAGAGTTCTAGACACGAAGAAAGAAAAACTTGAAAACACGACGAGTTATGCATCTATGCTGGGTGCAGATAAAAAAGAAGCCGCCATTCAGTATTCACTGCAGACTCCCTGTTTTTTTTTCTGTTCTCATTCCAGAAATTGTTAGGGCAAGTACCACCTCTAATCCAAAATAAACATTTAGTAGCTTCTTTCAGTTTGCACGTACTTGTCACTTTGGGTCTTTATTTGCAACTTTTTGGATGAAACATCTCCATTAGCTGCGTATTGGTAGTGATGCTAAAAATTTGAGTACACAATGAACATGGACAAAACAGATTTTAAAATAAAGATATCGGTAGCATGTTTGTTGGTCTGTGTATAAAGCAAAAAATTGTACATCGGGCGCCTGGTGTAGGAGGACCACCACGTTCTTGCCCACTAAGACACAATGTTTTCAGCGATTTATACTTATTCAAGGTTTCTTGCATGATGTCCGACGGCCGCTATTCCTGTTTTCACTCTGTTTTACATTTTGGAACACAGAATTCTGAATCTTCGGTGTGAAACCTCCATCCCAAACCCATGTTTGCGCCAGATTTCACATGTAAGGCAGCAGTAGATTGAAAATCCCCTCTACGATGTAATCGAATGCTAAGAATCTCGAATTAGGCGAGCTACAGGTCTTCTTCGACTCCTACATGTAAGGTAGCCCCGAGCGCAGCCCGGCGCGGCAGCCGAATACGGCTTCGGAGAAGGCGGGTGGCGTCGGATACCCGGATCCGACGCGGCGGCGCCCGCGCCGGCTGGAGGAGCCAGACCCACAGCCGAGGGAACTCGCCGGTGGTGGAGGGAACCTACTGGTGGTGGTGCGGCAGGCGGGACGGGGCTTTCCATCGGCGGCGACAGGCATGTCGCCGGCGAGGCGGCAACGGCGGGTGGGGGTCACTTCCCTCCCTCAGGTCGGGGGAATTGGGACGCTGGCCTTTGGGGTACATTGGCCATTTCCAAAAGTGAATTATTCTTAGAATATGGGCCCATGTGAAACGTATCGGATTTTCTTAAAGTTAGACTTTATAAATTTTGACTAAATTTAGAGAAAACTCTAACAACATTTGGAGCACCAAATCAATACCATTCAATTCATCATGAAATGTATTTCCATATGATATATGTTTGATGTTCTATATATAGAGAGTCCTCTCCACTCTATAAACTTGACCGAACAAAATTCGTGAATCTTGACTTCCAAAAAAATGCGTAATATCTTATGGTACAAAGGGAGTACTTCTAAGTGCTTTTTTGTACTTAGTAAATTTCCATAAAGGAAAGAATGACCGTTATGACCCGAATGAAAATACCACAGGTTTTGAAACTGAAACTGTAATTTCCGTTTCACATTCTCATGGCGGAAAAGGGTAATGAAATCAATACGGCAAGATTTGAACCCCGGTCGATGTATAGGTGTGGCCTTTCTCTATTAGTTTGTGGAATCAACGTGGAATTTTCCCAGGAGCAGATTCCCCATTATAGCATCCCGCCTTCCGCTTTGAGATTATTATATATTATTTCTGGTTAAAAATGCAGCACCCCTAGCTGTTTTTTTATTTTTTGCAGAAAGCACCCCTAGCCGTTAGAAGATGTATGAACGCCAAATGGCAGGAAAGAGAGCGTGGTGCCCCTTTGTCCTGTCGACCACCACGTCATGAGACAAGTTGCTATACCCCAACGTTCCTAAATATAAATCGTTTTTAGAGATTCTAATACGAACTACATACGGAGCAAAATGAGTGAATCCACACTCTAGAATACGTCTATACTCATTCGTATGCTCAAATCTGTAAAAGGGCTTATATTTAGAAACAGAGGGAGTAGAAAAGAAGAAGAAAATTTGTCAGAAACACAAAGGTTTCATGTAGTACGAGCAGGTAATAAGAGGTAAAGAGAAACCCATTGCAAAACTTGAAAAGGATTGTGAGCGAGGTGTTCCCAGGCCAAAAGAGATACAGTAATTCTTACCGCCACTCAGTGACCGATCCATGGCCTGAAAGCCGCCGGGTTTCGGTGGTTGTCGGCCGTCCCTCCACCGCCGCCGGTGAGCAGCGAGTGCCTGTGTGGGCGCGCGAGGGGGGAACCAGGGGGGTGGTGTTTATATATGACACGAGGCGAGGCTACGAGCCGTGGTCAAGCAAGGAGCGAGCCTCCCATGCCCATCGGAAGGAGTATACTGATCAAAAGTCCAAAACCGTGTGTGGGGTGGGCCGGGAGCTGACCGCGAGTCGTCGCCTGACTGTTTTGTACTACAGCAGTATGATTTGCGTGGTGCTTTTTTTAGGCCGCAAGTTCCCGTCATCTTCTTCTTCAAGCTCTCCCACGCACGTGCCCCTCCTCCTCCTAGCTGCCTATCCGTTGACCCGCTCGAAGGCAGTCCGGTTCACGCTCGTACACGACTAGGACTAATGGACGAGTAAGTGAACATAGAGATCCTTTGTTAAATCCGTGGCCAAAGTTCAACCTAAAATACAAGGACCTGGCTACCTGGCGCACGAGCGCCCTCCCCGACAGAAAAGTCCTACCACGCGCAGGCGTCAGGACAGCCCAGAAAAGGAAAATGTCAGGTCCCATGTGCTCACACTATCCATCCCATCTACATTTATTAGGGGATCAAAAACTTTAAAAAGTTATAACTTTTGAATCGAGTGTTAAATTTCAAATCCGTTTTCATCATTGGGTTTCTTGTGGCGAGTTCTTCAAAACCAGATCTCATATGAGTAGGTTTCGACGGACTTTTTTTCTCGAGCAACTTTGTGTGCCACAGAGGCAACTTTAGTGCTATAAAAAGCAAATCTGTTTTTCCCCTATTATGACTACCTATTAGCAGATGATCCTTCTAAGTTGGTGTTGGGGAAAGTAGCAATTTCAAAAAATTTCCTACGCACACGCAAGATCATGGTGATGCATAGCAACGAGAGGGGAGAGTGTTGTCCACGTACCCTCGTAGATCGAAAGCGGAAGCGTTAACACAACACGGTTGATGTAGTCGTACGTCTTCACGATCCGACCGATTAAGTACCGAACGCACGGCACCTCCGAGTTCAGCACACGTTCAGCTCGATGACGTCCCTCGAACTCCGATCCAGCCGAGTGTTGAGGGAGAGTTTCGTCAGCACGATGGCGTGGTGACGATGATGATGTTCTACCGACGCAGGACTTCGCCTAAGCTCCGCTACGATATTATCGAGGTGTAATATGGTGGAGGGGGGCACCGCACACGGCTAAGAGATCAATGATCAATTCTTGTGTCTCTGGGGTGCCCCCTGCCCCCGTATATAAAGGAGCAAGGGGGGAGGCGGCCGGCCTAGGAGAAGGGCGCGCAAGGGGGGAGTCCTACTCCCACCGGAAGTAGGACTCCTCCTTTCCTTGTTGGAGTAGGAGAGAAGGAAAGAGGGGGAGAGGGAGAAGGAAAAGGGGGCTGCACCCCTTGTCCAATTCGGACCAGAGGGGGGTGCGCGCCTCCTTCCTTTTGGCCTCTCTCCTCTATTCCCGTATGGCCCAATAAGGCCCAATACTTCTCCCCGGCGAATTCCCGTAACTCTCCGGTACTCCGATAAATACCCGAATCACTCGGAACCTTTCCGAAGTCCGAATATAGTCGTCCAATATATCGATCTTTACGTCTCGGCCATTTCGAGACTCCTCGTCATGTCCCTGATCTCATCCGGGACTCCAAACTCCTTCGGTACATCAAAACACATAAACTCGTAATATAACCGTCATCTAACTTTAAGCGTGCGGACCCTACGGGTTCGAGAACTATGTAGACATGACCGAGACACGTCTCCGGTCAATAACCAATAGCGGAACCTGGATGCTCATATTGGCTCCCACATATTCTACGAAGATCTTTATCGGTCAAACCGCATAACAACATACGTTGTTCCCTTTGTCATCAGTATGTTACTTGCCCGAGATTCGATCGTCGGTATCTCAATGCCTAGTTCAATCTCGTTACCGGCAAGTCTCTTTACTCGTTTCGTAATACATCATCCTGCAACTAGCTCATTAGTTGCAATGCTTGCAAGGCTTATAGTGATGTGCATTACCGAGTGGGCCTAGAGATACCTCTCCGACAATCGGAGTGACAAATCCTAATCTCGAAATACGCCAACCCAACAAGTACCTTCGGAGACACCTGTAGAGCACCTTTATAATCACCCAGTTACGTTGTGACGTTTGATAGCACACAAAGTGTTCCTCTGATAAACGGGAGTTGCATAATCTCATAGTCATAGGAACATGTATAAGTCATGAAGAAAGCAATAGCAACATACTAAACGATCGAGTGCTAAGCTAACGGAATGGGTCAAGTCAATCACATCATTCTCCTAATGATGTGATCCCGTTAATCAAATGACAACTCATGTCTATGGCTAGGAAACATAACATCTTTGATCAACGAGCTAGTCAAGTAGAGGCATACTAGTGACACTCAAGTTTTCGGTTAATACAATTCTAGCATGAATAATAAACATTTATCATGATATAAGGAAATAAATAATAACTTTATTATTGCCTCTAGGGCATATTTCCTTCAGTCTCCCACTTGCACTAGAGTCAATAATCTAGTTCACATCGCCATGTGATTTAACATCAATAGTTCACATCACCATGTGATTAACACCCATAGTTCACATCGTCATGTGACCAACACCCAAAAGGTTTACTAGAGTCAGTAATCTAGTTCACATCGCTATGTGATTAACATCCAAAGAGTACTAAGGTGTGATCATGTTTTGCTTGTGAGATAATTTTAGTCAACGGGTCTGTCACATTCAGATCCGTAAGTATTTTGCAAACTTCTATGTCTACAATGCTCTGCACGGAGCTACTCTAGCTAATCGCTCCCACTTTCAATATGTATCTAGACCGAGACTTAGAGTCATCTAGATTAGTGTCAAAACTTGCATCGATGTAACCCTTTATGACGAAACTTTTGTCACTTCCATAATCGAGAAACATATCCTTATTCCACTAAGGATAATTTTGACCGCTGTCCAGTGATCTACTCCTAGATCACTATTGTACTCCCTTGCCAAAATCAGTGTAGGGTATACAATAGATCTGGTACACAACATGGCATACTTTATAGAACCTATGGCCGAGGCATAGGGAATGACTTTCATTCTTTTTCTATCTTCTGCCATGGTCGGGCTTTGAGTCTTACTCAATTTCACACCTTGTAACACAGGCAAGAAACTCTTTCTTTGACTGTTCCATTTTGAACCACTTCAAAATCTTGTTAAGGTATGTACTCATTGAAAAAACTTATCAAGCGTCTTGATCTATCTCTATAGATCTTGATGCTCAATATGTAAGCAGCTTCACCGAGGTCTTTCTTTGAAAAACTCCTTTCAAACACTCATTTATGCTTTGCAGAATAATTCTACATTATTCCGATCAACAATATGTCATTCACATATACTTATCGGAAATGCTGTAGTGCTCCCACTCACTTTCTTGTAAATATAGGCTTCACCGCAAGTCTATATAAAACTATATCCTTTGATCAACTTATCAAAGCGTATATTCCAACTCCGAGATGCTTGCACCAGTCCATAGATGGATCGCTGGAGCTTGCATATTTTGTTAGCACCTTTAGGATTGACAAAACCTTCTGGTTGCATCATATACAACTCTTCTTTAATAAATCCATTAAGGAATGCAGTTTTGTTTATCCATTTGCCAGATTTCATAAAATGCGGCAATTGCTAACATGATTCGGATAGACTTAAGCATAGATACGAGTGAGAAACTCTCATCGTAGTCAACACCTTAAACTTGTCGAAAACCTTTTGCGACAATTCTAGCTTTGTAGATAGTAACACTACTATCAGTGTCCGTCTTCCTCTTGAAGATCCATTTAATCTCAATGGCTCGCCAATCATTGGGCAAGTCAATCAAAGTCCATACTTTGTTCTCATACATGGATCTCATCTCAGATTTCATGGCCTCAAGTCATTTTGCGGAATCTGGGCTCACCATCGCTTCTTCATAGTTCGTAGGTTCGTCGTGGTCTAGTAACATAACCTCCAGAACAGGATTACCGTACCACTCTGGTGCGGATCTTACTCTGGTTGACCTACGAGGTTCAGTCATAACTTGATCTGAAGTTCCATGATCATCATCATTAACTTCCTCACTAATTGGTATAGGCGTCACAGAAACTGGTTTCTGCGATGAACTACTTTCCAATAAGGGAGCAGGTACAATTACCTCATCAAGTTCTACTTTCCTCCCACTCACTTCTTTCGAGAGAAACTCCTTCTCTATAAAGGATCCATTCTTAGCAACGAATGTCTTGCCTTCGGATCTGTGATAGAAGGTGTACCCAACTGTCTCCTTTGGGTATCCTATGAAGACACATTTCTCCGATTTGGGTTTGAGCTTATCAGGATGAAACTTTTTCACATAAGCATCGCAACCCCAAACTTTAAGAAACGACAACTTTGGTTTCTTTCCAAACCACAGTTCATAAGATGTCGTCTCAACGGATTTAGATGGTACCCTATTTAACGTGAATGCAGCTGTCTCTAATGCATAACCCCAAAAGGATAGTGGTAGATCGGTAAGAGACATCATATATCGCACCATATCTAATAAAGTACGGTTACGATGTTCGGACACACCATTACACTGTGGTGTTCCAGGTGGCGTGAGTAGTGAAACTATTTCACATTGTTTTAACTGAAGGCCAAACTCGTAACTCAAATACTCTTCTCCACGATCAGATCGTAGAAACTTTATTTTCTTGTTACGATGATTTTCACTTCACTCTGAAATTATATGAACTTCTCAAATGTTTCAGACTTCTGTTTCATTAAGTAGATATACCCATATCTGCTCAAATCATCTGTGAAGGTCAGAAAATAATGATACCTGCTATGAGCCTCAATATTCATCGGACCACATACATCTGTATGTATGATTTCCAACAAATCTGTTGCTCTCTCCATAGTTCCGGAGAACGATGTTTTAGTCATCTTGCCCATGAGGCACGGTTCGCAAGCATCAAGTGATTCATAATCAAGTGATTCCAAAATCCCATCAGTATGGAGTTTCTTCATGCGCTTTACACCAATATGAGCTAAACGGCAGTGCCACAAATAAGTTGCACTATCATTATTAACTTTGCATCTTTTGGCTTCATTATTATGAATATGTGTATCACTACGATCGAGATCCAATAAACCATTTCATTGGGTGTATGACCATAGAAGGTTTTATTCATGTAAATAGAACAACAATTATTCTCTAATTTAAATGAATAAACGTATTGCAACAAACATGATCAAATCATATTCATGCTCAACGCAAACACCAAATAACACTTATTTAGTTTCAACACTAATCCCGAAAGTATAGGGAGTGTGCGATGATGATCATATCAATCTTGGAACTACTTCCAACACACATCGTCACCTCGCCTTTTACTAGTCTCTGTTTATTCTGCAACTCCCGTTTCGAGTTACTACTCTTAGCAACTGAACCAGTATCAAATGCCGAGGGGTTGCTATAAACACTAGTAAAGTACACATCAATAACATGTATATCCAATATACCTTTGTTCACTTTGCCATCCTTCTTATCCACCAAATACTTGTGGTAGTTCCGCTTCCAGTGACCAGTCCCTTTGCAGTAGAAGCACTTAGTCTCAGGCTTAGGACCAAACTTAGGCTTCTTCACTTGAGCAGCAACTTGCTTGTCGTTCTTCTTGCAGTTCCCCTTCTTCCCTTTGCCCTTTTCTTGAAACTAGTGGTCTCGTCAACCATCAACACTTGATGTTTTTCTTGATTTCTACCTTCGTCGATTTCAGCATCACGAAGAGCTCGGGAATTACTTTCGTCATCCCTTGCATACTATAGTTCATCACGAAGTTCTACTAACTTGGTGATGGTGACTAGAGAATTCTGTCAATCACTATTTTATCTGGAAGATTAACTCCCACTTGATTCAAGCGATTGTAGTACCCAGACAATCTGAGCACATGCTCACTGCTTGAGCTATTCTCCTCCATCTTTTAGCTATAGAACTTGTTGGAGACTTCATATCTCTCAACTCGGGTATTTGCTTGAAATATTAACTTCAACTCCTGGAACATCTCATATGGTCCATGACGTTCAAAACGTCTTTGAAGTCCCGATTCTAAGCCGTTAAGCACGGTGCACTAAACTATCAAGTAGTCATCATATTGAGCTAGCCAAACGTTCATAACGTCTGCATCTGCTCCTGCAATAGGTCTGTCAGCTAGCGGTGCATCAAGGACATAATTCTTCTGTGCAGCAATGAGGATAATCCTCAGATCACGGATCCAATCCGCATCTTTGCTACTAACATCTTTCAACATAATTTTTCTCTAGGAACATATCAAAAATAAACACAGGGAAGCAAGAACGCGAGCTATTGATCTACAACATAATTTGCAAAATACTATCAGCACTAAGTTCATGATAAATTTAAGTTCAATTAATCATATTACTTAAGAACTCCCACTCAGATAGACATCCCTCTAATCATCTAAGTGATCACGTGATCCAAATTAACTAAACCATAACCGATCATCACGTGAAATGGAGTAGTTTTCAATGGTGAACATCACTATGTTGATCATATCTACTATATGATTCACGCTCGACCTTTCGGTCTCAGTGTTTCGAGGCCATATCTGCATATGCTAGGCTCGTCAAGTTTAACCTGAGTATTCTGCGTGTGCAAAACTGGCTTGCACCCGTTGTAGATGGACGTAGAGCTTATCACACCCGATCATCACATGGTGTTTGGGCACGACGAACTTTGGCAACGGTGCATACTCAGGGAGAACACTTTTATCTTGAAATTTAGTGAGAGATCATCTTATAATGCTACCGTCAATCAAAGCAAGGTAAGATGCATAAAAGATAAACATCACATGCAATCAATATAAGTGATATGATATGGCCATCATCATCTTGTGCTTGTGATCTCCATCTCCGAAGCACCGTCATGATCCCCATCATCACCGGCGCAACACCTTGATCTCCATCGTAGCATCGTTGTCGTCTCGCCAACTATTGCTTCTACGACTATCGCTACCGCTTAGTGATAAAGTAAAGCAATTACATGGCGATTGCATTGCATACAATAAAGCGACAACCATATGGCTCCTGCCAGTTGCCGATAACTCGGTTACAAAACATGATCATCTCATACAATAAAATATAGCATCATGCCTTGACCATATCACATCACAACATGCCCTGCAAAAACAAGTTAGACGTCCTCTACTTTGTTGTTGCAAGTTTTACGTGGCTGCTACGGGCTGAGCAAGAACCGTTCTTACCTACGCATCAAAACCACAACGATAGTTTGTCAAGTTGGTGCTGTTTTAACCTTCGCAAGGACCGGGCGTAGCCACACTCGGTTCAACTAAAGTTGGAGAAACTGACACCCGCCAGCCACCTCTGTGCAAAGCACGTCGGAAGAACCAGTCTCGCGTAAGCGTACGCGTAATGTCGGTCCGGGCCGCTTCATCCAACAATACCGCCGAACCAAAGTATGACATGCTGGTAAGCAGTATGACTTATATCGCCCACAACTCACTTGTGTTCTACTCGTGCATATGACATCTACGCATAAAACCAGGCTCGGATGCCACTGTTGGGGAACGTAGTAATTTCAAAAAATTTCCTACGAGTTCAGCACGTCTGAAGCGGAAGCGTTAACACAACGCGGTTGATATAGTCGTACGTCTTCACGATCCGACCGATCAAGTACCGAACGCACGGCACCTCCGAGTTCAGCACACGTTCAGCTCGATGACGTCCCTCGAACTCCGATCCAGCCGAGTGTTGAGGGAGAGTTTCGTCAGCACGACGGCGTGGTGACGAAAATGATGTTCTACCGACGCAGGGCTTCGCCTAAGCCCCGCTACGATATTATCGAGGTGTAATATGGTGGAGGGGGGCACCGCACACGGCTAAGAGATCAATGATCAATTGTTGTGTCTCTGGGGTGCCCCCTGCCCCCGTATATAAAGGAGCAAGGGGGGAGGCGGCCGTCCTAGGAGGAGGGCGCGCCAAGGGGGGAGTCCTACTCCCACCGGGAGTAGGACTCCTCCTTTCCTTGTTGGAGTAGGAGAGAAGGAAAGAGGGGGAGAGGGAGAAGGAAAAGGGGGCTGCACCCCTTGTCCAATTCGGACCAGAGGGGGGGGGGGTGCGCGCCTCCTTCCTTTTGGCCTCTCTCCTCTATTCCCGTATGGCCCAATAAGGCCCAATACTTCTCCCCGGCGAATTCCCGTAACACTCCGGTACTCCGATAAATACCCGAATCACTCGGAACCTTTCCGAAGTCCGAATATAGTCGTCCAATATATCGATCTTTACGTCTCGGCCATTTCGAGATTCCTCGTCATGTCCCTGATCTCATCCGGGACTCCAAACTCCTTCGGTACATCAAAACACATAAACTCGTAATATAACCGTCATCTAACTTTAAGCGTGCGGACCCTACGGGTTCGAGAACTATGTAGACATGACCGAGACACGTCTCCGGTCAATAACCAATAGCGGAACCTGGATGCTCATATTGGCTCCCACATATTCTACGAAGATCTTTATCGGTCAAACCGCATAACAACATACGTTGTTCCCTTTGTCATCAGTATGTTACTTGCCCGAGATTCGATCGTCGGTATCTCAATGCCTAGTTCAATCTCGTTACCGGCAAGTCTCTTTACTCGTTTCGTAATACATCATCCTGCAACTAGCTCATTAGTTGCAATGCTTGCAAGGCTTATAGTGATGTGCATTACCGAGTGGGCCTAGAGATACCTCTCCGACAATCGGAGTGACAAATCCTAATCTCGAAATACGCCAACCCAACAAGTACCTTCGGAGACACCTGTAGAGCACCTTTATAATCACCCAGTTACGTTGTGACGTTTGATAGCACACAAAGTGTTCCTCTGATAAACGGGAGTTGCATAATCTCATAGTCATAGGAACATGTATAAGTCATGAAGAAAGCAATAGCAACATACTAAACGATCGAGTGCTAAGCTAACGGAATGGGTCAAGTCAATCACATCATTCTCCTAATGATGTGATCCCGTTAATCAAATGACAACTCATGTCTATGGCTAGGAAACATAACATCTTTGATCAACGAGCTAGTCAAGTAGAGGCATACTAGTGACACTCTGTTTTTCTATATATTCACACATGTATCAAGTTTTCGGTTAATACAATTCTAGCATGAATAATAAACATTTATCATGATATAAGGAAATAAATAATAACTTTATTATTGCCTCTAGGGCATATTTCCTTCAGTTGGTTACCATGACTACCAATTGACTAGCTTCACCTCTAAGTCGCCTACCATAAGGACAACTTCAACGCGGATCACCAAATCGCCCAAAAATATCAGGATAGACCTTTTTAGACACTTTTAACCATCCAATGGTAGTTGCCTAATTTATTTTAACAAGTCCTTACGTCTGAAATCCTCCAAGCCGAACGAGGAGGGGGCATACTCAGGGCCCCTCAGCATCCATTGCTCTCTTCGACATCAAGCCGGATCCCATCTCCTCAGACGACAAGAGGAGCAAAATCCGCCCCTCCTAGTCGAGGCCCCCACAATGGACAAAGAGTCAGCACTATAAATGAAGATGCCAACCCAACAGTCAACCTCCGACCACTGTCTGACGATGCCCTCTCCGCCGCTCCCGAGCTAACACGACGTCCAAAAGTAGATGCCGCCTAAAGGAGGAGACGACGTCCCCATCACACTAACCATTTCTGTTGTAACAAGGAGGTAGCAACAACAACTTCGAATATTGATAAACGCAACCACATATAGAAAAGACTAAGTTCACCCAATTGATCCCAATGGGGGTAGAAAAGAAAAACAACTATGTGACTTATACGCATTGGAGTTGTATTTAAAAAAGCTAGCAACTTTTGTGGTGTTTTTGTGCAACTCCTATGCATTCACCAGACAAACTCGTGTGTAGTCCGAGTCTGACTTGGTATCTAGATAAAGCGGCCACATATAGAAAAGGGTAAGTTCACCAAGCAACTCGTGTGTAGTCCAAGCCTCTACGGTTGCACCAAGGATCCCACCCCGAGGAGAGGAAAATCTTGACTGTACCTCTATGACCCAAACATAATTACAGGTATCTAAAACCTTTAGGTATTTACCAAATAATGGTCTTGGTAAATGTTTCTGTTCATGAGGATTGGGCAACTAGATATAAGGTTTTAGGCAAACTAATTGTTGATTGTAGGCAACTGGATACTTGGTTTTAGGCAATTACATTGTTGATTGTGGACAACTATGACTGAAAAAGGGGTAAAGAACATACACATATTCATTTTTGGAGGGTTCACAGATAAATTTAATCCTCTAAAAACACTTCACGGTTTTAGTTACGTCCCCATGACCAACTCCACCCTGCTCCCCCTCTATAATTATTCGCCAAGTATTTACGATCATACGAAGGGATCCCACCCCAAGGAGATAAATTCTTGATGCATCTCTATGACATAAACTTGAAAGGTATCTAAAACCTTTACATATTAGCCAAATTATGGTTTTGGTAATTTTTTCGTGCATAAGGATTGGATAACTCACTAGTAGGAAAAGGGGCTTTTACCCCGGTTCATAAGGGCCTTTAGTCCCGGTTCAGGAACCGAGACTAAAGGGTCGTTACTAATGCCCTAGCCCTTTAGTCCCGGTTCTTACACGAACCGGGACTAAAGGCCGTCCACGTGGCTGGTGCGGGGAGCCCAGGCAGGAGGGCCTTTGGTCCCGGTTGGTGCCACCAACCGGGACCAATAGGCATCCACGCGTCAGCACCTGGCAGGAGCTGAGGTTTTTGTTTTTTTTGAAGGGGGGGGGGTTTGGGGGTTTTGGGGGGTTAATTTAGGTTGTTATTAGGTAGCTATTAGAGAGAAGTGTCCTCTCTTATATCTCCGTGCTTGGTTTACCAACGCTACGTACTGCTATGCCTAAACATGGCTTAGATTAAAGTGAAGGCAACATGTGGTGCATGTCGAAAGTAATACTAATCCGGACTTGATCAAGTTTGGATTGTACTACTTTCGACACGCACCACATGCATGTTGCCTTCACTTCAATCCAATCCATGTTCATTTCACCCGCTGATATATAATAACTCTTCATGCACGCATCATGCATCATCATATATAATAAAAAGTCCTACTAATCATCATCATACAACTTCTACTCGTTATTAATAACAAGTCATACGATCATCATCCTCACAGTCATCGAACCAACCCTACTTAATTGTTCTTAGCACATGATCATCAGTATTAGGTAGGACCGAAATACCCTCTTTAAGGTAAAATAGCATAAAACAATATAGACCCTGACTCTCCATTATGGAGAATGGAGATCATCCTGTCTCCAATTCTTGCGCCTCCCTTCCTTTTGCTTCCAAGAAGCTCCTTGCGACTGTCCATACATTTTTTCCATTCTTTGATTTGCATGTCTCCACTTCTTTTAGAAATCCGGTATAGACAGTTGAGATTCGTAGGATGACCTTGTTGTATATTCAAAACATCAAGCCTACCATTCTGATACATCAAATGAGGCACACAATCCTCTGGGATTATCTGTTGAAAAACATAGTAATAACTTCATAGTTAGCAATGATAATGCACTAGTTTTAGAACTATGCAAAATATGCACGGATGTCGTAATAGTAAGAAATCTTACCAGGGTATCTCCATAGTAGTTACCGTAGTTCAACACGTGCACTAGTGGCACGTATGGAGGACCATAATGATGAGGAGTTTGATTGTAGATATTGTAATTCTCAATATCAGTACAAAATCCGACCAGATGAGTTTTCTCCTTATAAGTTAACTCAGAGCCATCGGTGTAGTAGGTTCTATCTACCATGTTCCGCACATTGTTTGAACAATCAAAATAAGCTGTCAATGAAAATAAGCTGTCAACTATTTTGAAATGAACAATATAAATTAGCTAATAACTATGTTTGAGAAACTCACATAGCGGTAGAATTGGAGGCGTATCAACAAGGACCCAAATGTCCATATTGTCTTGCTCGATGTCAGGATCACCAAGATCCATGGTGACAAGCATACCCTCATCAAAACCATACATCTTGCAAAATGCTTCCCAATTTTTGCAACCAAAATGGGTTACGCTCTCAGAATTATACAGCTTTACTTCAAAATCTATATCATGATGGGTCCTTAGGTGAATTTTCTTTGTTTCCATACTTTCATGGTCTTCAAAACCCATCCTCTCCAAGACGTAGCGTCTTGCATGGCATGGGATAAGCTAGCCGAATTGTAAAAGATGAAAAGTACACGTTGAAATAGTTGAAGTCGTGCTTAATTACGAAAAAATAACACTTGTCGTCGTTGCGTACCGTTTCAACATCGAACGTCTCCTCCAGCTTAATACTGAAGCGCCGATCTTCGTCCAGGTGAGGCCTGTCGCACTGACCTCGGTCGTCGTGGCACCAGTCGCACTCCCCCGGGAGACTTTCGTCGTCCGAGTACGACATTTCCTATGTTCATATATAATTCAAATATTAAACATCTACAATTAAATATATGTACTAAAAAACCTAAGTTAGATCATTATTATTCATCACGGGTTGACTATCGGTTTGTCGAGTCTTTTCTTGAAAACTCTCAGCTCACGTGGTGTATACATTCGACCGTTGGTGATGGTCGCTCCTCCCTTTGTCCCCGTGTGCATTACACCAAAATGTCTAGCTAGCACACGGGAACAAAGGAGAAGCGACCCCCACGACAACAGTCGGGATTCTTCGTCCTCTCATATATATATGGTGGAACTCTCCCTCACTGATTCCTCTCTGACATTTGCGACCGTCGGTGATGGTAGCTCCTCCTTTCGTTCTCGAGTGCATTACACCAAATTGTCTAGCACACGGGAACGAAGGAGAAGCTACCCCCACGACAACAGTCGGGATTCTTCGTCCTCTCATATATGGTGGAGACTCGACAGACTTACAGTCAACCCGAAATATCGTTTAATTATCTTTCTAAAAGAGGATTTGGCTGGTCTCACCTCGATGTCGGAGGGGGCGGTGACGGGGATGATGGCGGGGATGATGGAGGGGCCGGGGGGCTCCTAGATTTCTGCGAAAACAAAAACCCTATAAGCTATCAACTAATCATAGTGCTCTCCAATTTTAGCATTCAAAGTAGGATCGGAGTAGTTTTCCACTTTGAGCATTCAATAAGCAAAATCAAATCACAAAATAAAGTAGTATTCAAATTAGGATGCATTCAATTATAAGAAAAACTACATCATCTCCATGCGTCCGTACATCGCTGAATATTATCACTAATACACCTCGAATACTATCATACATATAGCATCGCTAGTACAGCTAGAACAGTAGCGCCCGACGGACATCGACGCGGGCGGTGGACACCCAAAGGGACGGAACCATCACAGGATCATAGCTCCAGTGAGATCCCTGAAGAACCTGCCAGGTATTGTCGAACCTGCCCTCCAACGCAACCATGTAGCGACGGACGTGCTGGTCCTCCTCGCTGACACGGTGACGTACCACCTCCGCGGTGTCCGGAAGCCTCGGCACCGTCACTGGCCCACGCGAGCGCCACCAAACAAGGATCGGGTCAACGACGGGCTAGTTCCTCACCAACCTACGCCCACCGGAAGGTAGCACCTCCCAAAACCAGCCCGGCGGAGCCCAGTCCCGGACATGGCCCCTTTGATCAAGCCGGTCTCCTCCGCCGAGTCGACGACGAGGATGCGGGATAGGCATCGTCGACGTCGATGCGGGAATAATTGCTTTAACTAAAAAAACAAACTAGTTCTATTAATTTCCTTACTATAAATAGAATAAAGTAGTACTTACTACAAATAAACTAGCTAGTAATTTAACTAGTTCTATTATTTTTCTAACTAATTCTATTAAACACTTTCTAAGTAGTACTTACTAAAAGTTATCGGGGAGGGGGGTACATATATCGACAACGACATACCCGATAAAAAATAAGAAGAGGAAGAAGACGAAAAAAAGAGGAGAAGAAGAAATGAATAGAGGAGGAGATCGAAGAAAAAAAAGAAAAAAAGAGGAGAAGAAGAAGGAATAGAGGAGAAGAAGAAAAAATAAAATAATATATTATTCTATTTCTTCTTCTTCTCCTCTATTTCTTCTTCTTCTACTCTTTTTTTCTTCTTCTTTTTCATCTTCTTATTTATTTCTCCTCTACTTCCTCTCCTCCTCCTCTTCTTCTTCTTCTTCTTCTTCTTCTTCTCCTTCTTCCTCTTCTTATTTTCCTTTTTTCTCTCCTTCTTTTTCTTCTAAATATGAACATACATAAATGACTTCTAAATATGAAAAATCTAAACTACACATCTAAATTACAACAACTAAATTAACTACACATCTAACTTGAATCTCTACAAATCTAATTAGTACACAACTAAATTACACAACTAAATTAACTAAATTAACTACACATCTAATTAGTACTATAGCTAGGGGGCGCGGCGGCAGCGGCGACGGCCATTACAGGGAGGAGGAGGAGGGGATCGGGGCGGCGCTCACAGGGTGGCGGAGGGCGACGGCGACCGCGGCGGGTCGGGGGCGGAGGGCGGCGACGGTGACGTATACGGGGCGACGGCTCGGGGGCGCGCGGCGGAGGCCGACGGCGACGGCGGCGGGGGGGGGGGGGGGGGGGGCGGAGGACGACGGCGACGGGCGATGGCGTGGGCTCGGGGGCACGGGCGACGGCGACGACGACGGGGCAGCCTGGCGGCGTAGATCGAGCTCGCGGCGTCGTCGGGCGGGGGGACACTGGCGATGGAAATCAGAAAATTTCCAAAGTGCTACTTATATAGCAAAGGCTTTGGTCCCGGTTGGTGGCTCCAACCGGAACCAATACCCACCCTTTGGTCCCGGTTGGTGCCACCAACCGGGACTAAAGGCCTCTTTTCACCAGCGCAAAGGGCGGGAAGCAGAGGGCTTTGGTCCCGGTTGGTGGCACCAACCGGGACCAAAGGGGAGCATTGGTTCCGGTTGAAGCCACCAACCGGGACTAATGTGCTGGCGCGGTGCGGTGGGAAGTTTAGTCCCACCTCGCTAGCTGAGAGAGCTCAGCACCTGTTTTATAAGCTGTGCTGCAGCTCAGGTGCTGAGCTCCTCTCTAATATGCAGGCATTATACATGCCTACCTTTGTCATTGCCATGTTGGGCCTATTGGGCCTGCGGGCCTGCATCCTGGCCCATGTGCAGATGGCTTTCTAGTCGTATGCAGGCTGTGTGGCCCATTAGGCGGCATTTTTTTTATTTTTTCCAGTATTTTTTTGTTTTTGAATCATTTATTTTCTTTTGATTTTTGCTTTATTTTTTTATTCTTTTTGCTTTTAGCTCAGAATAATTATAAACTTTCTGTTAATCCATTAGTTTCCAAATTTGAATAGTTTAAATTTCATCCGGAAACTCGTGTGTTACAAAGGGATTTCATTTTTTAAACCTAATTTGAACTCCTGACTTTTTGTGTGTTCAAAATGCACCATTCAAAGCCACATCATCATTTTTCAATCCTTTCTGACTTCATTTGTTATTTTTCATGCATTTACTAATTATTTTGAGCTATAAGACCCTAAAATTAAAAAGCATTTCAAATGAACTCTGAAAAGGTTGAAAGTTGGCATGATATCATCATTTCATCCACATAGCATGTGCAAGAAAGTTGAGAGCGTTACGGCAAAAACTGGATGCACTTCGTGTACAAAACGGACAATCTCTTTCAAAGTATCAGGATTTCATCCGGAAACTCGTCTGTTACAAAGGGATTTCATTTTTTAAACCTTATTTGAACTCCTGACTTTTTGTGTGTTCAAAATGCACCATTCAAAGTCACATCATCATTTTTCAATCCTTTCTGACTTCATTTGTTATTTTTCATGCATTTACTAATTATTTTGAGCTATAAGACCCTAAAATTGAAAAGCATTTCAAATGAACTCTGAAAAGGTTGAAAGTTGGCATGATATCATCATTTCATCCACATAGCATGTGCAAGAAAGTTGAGAGGGTTACGGCAAAAACTGGATGCACTTCGTGTACAAAACGGACAATCTCTTTCAAAGTATCAGGATTTCATACGGAAACTCGTCTGTTACAAAGGGATTTCATTTTTTAAAACTTATTTGAACTCCTGACTTTTTGTGTGTTCAAAATGCACCATTCAAAGCCACATCATCATTTTTCAATCCTTTCTGACTTCATTTGTTATTTCTCATGCATTTACTAATTATTTTGAGCTATAAGACCCTAAAATTGAAAAGCATTTCAAATGAACTCTGAAAAGGTTAAAAGTTGGCATGATATCATCATTTCATCCACATAGCATGTGCAAGAAAGTTGAGAGGGTTACGGCAAAAACTGGATGCACTTCGTGTACAAAACGGACAATCTCTTTCAAAGTATCAGGATTTCATCCGAAAACTCGTCTGTTACAAAGGGATTTCATTTTTTAAAACTTATTTGAACTCCTGACTTTTTGTGTGTTCAAAATGCACCATTCAAAGCCACATCATCATTTGTCAATCCTTTCTGACTTCATTTGTTATTTTTCATGCATTTACTAATTATTTTGAGCTATAAGACCCTAAAATTGAAAAGCATTTCAAATGAACTCTGAAAAGGTTTTCTTTCTACTTACAACAAAAAACTTATTTATTTTATTTCTAATTACTTATGTCTTTTACTTTAATTATTTTATTTTTATTTATTTTACTGCTGCTATTTTTATTTATTTTACTTGCTGCTATTTTTACTTAATTAATTAAGGTTTATTTATTGTAGTTACTATAGTTTATTTTATTTATTTTATTAAGGTTTATTTAGTTTTATTTATTTTATTAAGGTTTATTTATTTTATAAATATAAAAAATGAACATAGATGCACTTATAGAGAAAATTCAACCTAAATTCATACTAAATTTCTATGAAATTTACTATAAATTTAAGTCAAATTTCCTGTATAAGAGCATCTATTTTCACTTTAATAGAAGCTCAACAAGGCATAGAGGGACGGGCTTATAAACTGGTGTGAGCGCCCTTTGGTTGGCGAGATGGGACTAAACACTGGCCGCAACTAGGACCAGCCCTTTAGTCCCGGTTTGTGGTATGAACCGGGACTAAAGGTTGGTGAGCCAGGAGCGTGGCCCATTGGTCCCGGTTTGTACCACCAACCGGGACCAAAGGGTCCATACGAACCGGGACCAATGCCCACGAGGCCCCGGCCGGCCCCCTGGGCTCACGAACGGGACCAATGCTCACATTAGTCCCGGTTCGTGACTGAACCGGGGCTAATGTGAAAACTGCCCTGTGAGCTAAGCCCTGTTTTCTACTAGTGACTGGATACATAGTGTTAGACAACTGTATGATTGATTGTGGGCAACTGGATATATAGTTTTAGACAACTGTACGGTTGATTGTGGGCAACTGGATACATGATTTTAGGCAACATTATGGTTGAATGTAGGCAACTATGACACCTAAAAAAAGGGATAAAGAACATACACATGTTCATTTTTGGAGGGGGTCACAAATAAACCTAATCCCCTAAAAACACTTTGTGGTTTTAGTTATGTCCCCATGACCAGCTCCACGCCGCTCCCCCTCTATGATCATCCACCTAGTATTTACGATCATACAAGTGGATCCAACCCCGAGGAGATGAAATTCTTGATGTGTCTCTATGACACAATCTTAATTGAAAGGTATCTAAAACCTTTACATATAAGCCAAATTATGGTCTTGGTAATATTTCTGTTCATGAGAATTGGGCAACTGGGTACATGGTTTTAGGCAACTATATAGCTGATTGTGGGCAACTATGACACCTTTACACGCAAAAAAACTATGACACCCGAAAAGGGATAAAGAACATACACATGTTTGCTTTTTAGGGGTTCACAAATAAACTTAATCTCATAAAAAACTCCATGGTTTTACTTATGTCCCCATGACTAGCTCCACCCCACCATCCTCTATGATCATTCGCCAAGTGTTTACGATCATACCAAGGGATCCCACCCGAAGAGAAGAAATTCTTGACACACCACTATGACACAAACTTAAATGAAAGGTATCTAGAACCTTTAGATGTTGACCATCGTGATCTTGATAATGTTTTTGTTCATGTGGATTGGGCAATGAGATACATGCTTTTAGGGAATTGTATGGTTAATTGTGGGCAACTAGGTTATCTTTCATGTATTGTGCATACAAAGGGATGCAAACTATGTAGGGCAACTGAGAGTATTCAGTCTAGCACAAGTTAACTAGGAAAAAAAAAGGAAAAAAAACATAGCAGCTCTAAGTGTTTCTGACCAGAACAAAAGAAAGCAACTATGAGCTAATTTATGTGCAACTCATGTGTATTTCCCAAACAACTTAACTGCCGGAAAAAAGCACGCAGACAAAAGAAGACATGATCTTGTTACCCCCTCCCCTGCCAACTCCTTCGCTCCATCGTGATCTTGTCAATGATGAAATAAGCTTCATGAACGCTGATGGTTTTTTGCTCGAAGTATATCCATGGTACTGGGCCGGCCTAATGTACCAAACTGAATAGCACCGTGTACAGAAAAATAAGAGCACAATAGTTGCAGCTTAAAAATCCATGGAACATGACACGCAATCAATTCATAGAAACAATCATATGTGTTCTATACTAATGGCTTAACACATGGCCTGTGTGGCCTTGTACAGACCACTCACTGTTTTATGCCAAAAGCTTAACATCAACTGGATGTTTTTGTCCTGACGCTCCCAGAAGAGCAACGAATGCATCAGTCTATGCCAAGTAGCATGCATCACACGCATATCCTACCAACACAAGGGGCTCAATCTCAATTGCAAGCAGCAGAATGAGAACTGGAGGATGGCATTACCGTGAGGTGACTTGTCATTCGCTGCCTGGGTCGAACAGCTCCACGCCAGAGGCTATCTCACGAAGTTGTCTTTTCTGCTGATGCGCGTAACAGCGGCGGAGCGACCCTTGGTGCCAGCGGACCACACGGCTGCACCGCGGCCAGCTGACCTGAGCAGAAGGTCGCCCTCCGGCGTGAGCTCCGTTGCGGCCCTTCCTCGACGGGGTTGCGGGGCGGGGGGGCCGCTGGGTGGACGGGGGACGGGAGTGCTGCTGCTCCGGCTCCCCGGCCGACCTGATCGCCGAGCTCCTCCGGTGCACTGCCTCCTCCACGCCCGCCAGGTCGTTGACGGCGGCGCTCCTATGCTTCGCCTGAGCACTGGTCGGACTAAATGTAGACGAGGAAAAGGGGATTGGATTGGGATAAGGCTTTTTTCTGGAGAAGCAAGAGAGTGAAGCGGTTGGTTTCTAACGTGCGAATTCTCATACTGAATGAAAACATGATAACTGAATTTTGTGTTCCTTCACACCCGAAACTGACAAACTCAGATGCCGCATAGCCTCTCGTGGCAAGCTCCACGATGATTTGCAAAACACACACAGCTCCCATGAGAACATTTACTTAGCTACTTGGTAGTTGGTACTTCTAGTACGGTAAATTAGTTGGACATTTTGGCCCAAGGTTCAAACGTAACTATCATCTGGGCGTCTCTATACCTATCCCAGACATGTACAGCTCCCCCGAGGACCCCGGAGACGGGGGATACCACGGCGCCAGAGCCGCAGGCGACGAGCACACAACCAAGCACTCTGTTTTGGCATGCCCCGGCGCCAGTTTCTCCCTCCAGGCGCTTCGCATAGCCTTTAGCTTGTCGGCCACCTCGGTCATGGAAGGCCTGTCTTCGCCCCTGGGTCCCAAGCACATCCGCCCGAGCTCGGCGACTTCTCGCACCAGCGTCCCCATCCCCGCACGCACGATGCTCGGGTCCAGGATGCGCTCGAGGCTCTCATTCTTCATCGCGAGCAGGAAGGAAGACACGAGGCTCTTGCCTTCCTTCAGGCCATCGCGATAGATCGCCGTCTTCCCAGTGATCAGCTCCAGCAGCACGACGCCGAAACTGTAGACGTCGCTCTTCTCCGTGAGCTGCCGCTCCTGCAGGTACTCGGGGTCTAGATATCCCAGGGTGCCCTTCACCAGCGTCATGAACTGGGACTCATCCTTGGGGAGCATCCTCGACGCCCCAAAGTCCGTCACCTTCGCCATGTAGTTGTCGTCCAAGAGAATGTTCATGGACTTGACATCTCCGTGGACAATATGGTGGTTAGTGGACAGAGGCAGATAGGCCAGTGCTTCTGCCGATTCTTGAGCGATCCTGAGACGGGTGTCCAGCGAGGGAGGTGGACTTCCGTGGTTACCATGGATGAACTCAAAGAGAGTGCCGTTCGAGATGAACTCGTAGACCAGTATGGGGACCTCCACCTTTAAGCAGCACCCTAGAAGCCTGACCACATTCCGGTGGTTGGTCTGTGAAAGTATAATTATCTCCTGCACGATCTTCGAGCGTTTCACAGCCACTACCCTGTTATCCTTGAGAATGCCCTTGTAGACAGTGCCATGACCCCCCTTGCCCAGTTCTCTGCTCTCGTCAAAATCGTTTGTAGCCTTCTTCAGATCTTCTTGCGTGAATATCCTCAAAGTATCGACTTGTTTTGACATAATTTGCTGATATAATATCTGACCACTATTCTGATCAAAGAATCTTTCCTTCTCTTTCGCCAGTTTCTTTTCTGATACTCAGCCCATAGAGCGAAGATAAAAACCATGAGGAAGACAACACTGACGGATAAGCCTGAAAATAATGAAGGTTAAATACCATCAGTTCAACCGGTAGACATTGACCACATTTGGCTAAAACACAATGCAGTATGTTGTGCTATACACACCCTTTAGTCTGCCGTATGACATGAATGCGAACTGTTCATGGACTTACATAACTGGCATAAGTGCAAAAGAGATTTCAAATTACTATAGTAAGCAGTGCGGTGCACAACAGGTGTGCAATCATTAACTATCCCATTACCTATGACAAACCACTGAGCTCTGTACAAACCGTACTCTAGTTGTCTAGTTGGACTTGTATGAATCGCATAAAAAAGTACAGAAAAGCTTTCTGTTTATGGTCAAGCAGTATGTGAACATTTGGTGTGCAAAATATTTTGATTGCTTATAACACCATTACCTAAGACCACCTTCAGTGCTTTGTTTGGGTCAGCTCGAACGCAGGGTATGCTCCTTGGATCATCGCTCCTGAATCCTGATGGGCATGAACAGGTGTAGCTACCGTCGGTGTTTATGCAATTACCTTTGCAAGGATACAAGGACTGATTTGGAGGTCCGCACTCATTGATGTCTGTCAATTCCAACTCGAGGACGTGAGGAGAATTTCAACATGAATCAACAGAAATCACATTCCATGAACAATAAAGCTGACAGAAACAAGAACATATCTGGAATTTTGGCGATGTTTATTCATACCTTTGCACCCTCCTTGCAGATAGGGATTGCCCTCATAACTTTGAGAGCAGTTGCAGTGGTAACCGGGGCCATTAGACACATCAATGCATTCACTGTTCATGGCTTGGCAGGCATACTGTGATCCCATCTTGCTGGTTTCAGAACAACTTCCATTACCAGCAACCCAATCAAGTACCACAGGAACTCCATCTGCATACTTACTTGCGAAATCAGTAGAGCTAGCATATGAAGGATCGAACTTGAACCACTCCTCCTCAACAACGAAAGAGTAGCTGCACGGGCTGAAAGACTGGATGGTTGAGTCGTATATATCTGGTACTGGTTCAGATGTGGTGTTAACGGAACTGACATTTCCTGGGAAGGAGGACTGACAGCAACCCATTCCAGCGCACCCAGAGCTATTATCCACATTACTTGCATCAGTACAGTATGAAAAGCATGAGTTGACAGTGGGGTATTCAAGCTGGTTCTTGCCCTTGGTGCCTCCTACGACAATTGCAAGTGTAGCACAACCGAGTGATGTCAACTTGTTCTTGGTGTAGGAAAGCTTATGAAAAGGATCAAGACGTAGGCCTTCCAAATCACCACTAGTACTATTGGTTCCATTGGTATGGTTGCATTGCCATGCTATGTATGGGTTCTGAACGCGAATCTCACCTAGAGTAAGATTGATGTCCAGTATCCTTACTTTGGTGGAGGCCAGATATGCCCCGCTCACGTTGCATGTGACACTGAAGGGTTCTTGGAAGCATCCATTTCCAGTGCCGAATGGGTACGGGATGCTGACGTTGCCACACTTGTCTCGGCAGCCAGGCCGTGCCATGCTGATGCCCCCAAAGTACCCAGCCCCATAAGCGGCAGTACTATATTGCAGGGTCAGCGTGGCAGCGACAAGCAGTAAGAGCTTCCAACCTGTAGGCAAGGGGCAAGAGATGTATCATGTACATATTTATCTATCTGCTCTTGATGCATGTTTATACTGTCGCTATGGGATAATTTAGCGCCACAAAATACAAAAAATCCTAATATAGTAGTATATGAGTGGATATTAAATATCTATTTTCTTCAGAATATGTCAAAGCCATTCCTCTAATCCAAACACCATTTAGGGAAATTTTCATAGAACCCCATTCATAAGGAACACATCAGTAGTTAGCTGAGTGTTTGATCACTAGTACAAACGTTTTGACCCAACAATATCTGAATCAGATGAAGAGAATAAAGTTAATGCTCGTCTTATATAACAAAGCATCAATTCTGTATGTCACTCCTAGTTATTATTTTCTGATTTCAAGTCTTCTTTCACCATGCAAGAGTTTAATCTCAAATCTATCCAGAAAGGAAGACATATATTTTTTATGCATCTATGCTGGGGAGTAGACCAAAAAGGGGGAGTCACTAGTTACTCAGCATACAATCCAGACTCCGTGTTTCTTTCTGTTGTCATTCTATAAACTGTAGGGGAAGTATTACCTCAAATCCAAAACAACATTATGGCTTGATTCAGTTTGCGATTTTGGGTTTTTCTATGTAACTTTTTGATAAATATCTCTATTAATTGTTTATTGGTATGATTTTAAGAACTTAACTATATAAAAACCAAAATAGTAGTAACTATCTTGTTGCTCTTTGTGTATAAATCTAAAATGGCACATCGGGTGGGTGGGCCCTAGCTGCAGGACCACCACATTCTTGCCTACCACAAAACACACAGATTTTACTGATTTATGTTGGGTGCATTTTTTTCTATTGTCCGAGCAGCACTTTTCATGTTTAAGTTCCATCATCTTGAAACAAAGAATTTTGAGAAATAAACTTGTGCACAACTGATGAACTGAATATAGCAATCTAATCTCACATTCGCCATTGAAAAATGACATAACTCTTTCATGATGATACTATCTCGTGAATGTGGTTCCTTACATACCGTCCATCGTCACCCAAAAATCCCCATCTCAGCCCAACCATCAAGTGCACTAAAAATCGTTTTGCTACTGATTTCACATGTAGTAGTAAACTAAAATTCACACTGGTCTGTAAAACCATTTTCTCCAGCGATACAAAAAGTACGCATTATCTATGTTTTGCGCTGCACATGGGCGCATGCACCTGCAAAAATATGAAGCAATTTCGAACTGAATAAGCTCCTAATCTGTTTCCCCAAAGGCTATACAGTACTACACCGACCACACGCAAGATAAATTCCCCAGCAGAAGAACAGACGTAGGATCACCATACCGTATGCAAATCGGATGTAATTAGTCGTACGCAAAGCAATTTCGATGGATAAAATCGCGTCCCAGGCCCGGCCGACGCATCGTACTCATGTCACAACCGCCAGCTCCGATACGAAGATAACTGCATCGTACGGCCAGGGTTTCCCGTACCTCACAGGGTCTGGTGGCACGACGGCGGGTGGTGTCGGGTACTCGGATTGCGCGTGTCGGCACCGGCTGGAGGAACCGTGGGGGGAGGCGGAGGAGGACCCGGCCGGAGGTGCCGCACTGGTGGTGGCGGTGCGGCAGGGGGAGCGGGCCTTTGCATCGGGGCCAGTGCATCTCGCCGGACCGGCGGCGTGCTGGGTGGGGATTTTTTTTTGAAAGGTGCTGGGTGGGGAATTGGGACACGGAAGAGATGCAAAAATGCAGTACAGGCCCTGCACTTGTCGTGCCTTTGTTTCAACGGTTGGATTGACTAGCTCTGTATTTTTTTTGTTCGGGGAAGCTCTGTATTTTCTTCTCGGTGTCTCAAAAAAAGTACACAGTACGATAGAAAATACATGTGCAAAACACATACTCCCTCCTTTCCGGTTTACAGGGCTTATCTCAACTTTTTTTTTTCAATTTAAAGGGCTCATCTTCATCTCATTTTTAGTTTACGAGGCACATTAAATCTTGGACGTGGCTCGCTGGCGCACGGGCGCCCGATCGCAGCACCGAGCGCTCTCCCGAAAAAGGAAGGAGCGGCCCGCGCGCGCGACCAGACAGCCAAAAAAAGGAAGGAGCCCCCCCCCCCCCCCCCCGCGCGCGAAATAGACCTATCGAAGCCCGCGCGAATCACGGGAGGATCGCGCGCGCGCCCCGATCACACCTGGTCCCCCCGGGCCCCGCTTCGTCTCACCCGTCGTCGCCCAAGCTTCGGTCCCCACCCCCTCCCTGCACCCCCGCCCATGCTCCCTTGCGGACGCCTCACGCAACCCCCTCCTCCCTTTTCCTTGAAGGACAAGCCCATGCACGGGTCCCCTTCTTCCTCCTTACTCCTCCCTTTCTTCCTCTAAACAAGATCTTCCCCATCTATGGCGTCTTGAAGAACAAACTCGACGCAGGAACACCTCCTTCCTCCTCCTTGCTCCAAAATTCGGATCTGGAGAGGAAAAAACCAGACCTACCTCCCCCCAAAAAGGTAAGCACCACCTCCACCCGACTCCTCTCTCTTCCCTACTCAACCACCCCTGCCCTTCCCTACTTGAACATCAACTAGTCTAGTTTTTAGTTCGTTCTTTTGATTTGGTGAAAAAGCAACTTGTAGACCGCTTTGAGCCAACCCTATGTATGGCATGCATCTTGAGCAACTGTTATGATACAAAAAAGCAACACCAGTACAAAAATAAGACAACTCCAGTGGGAAACAAAATGCAGGACCATTGCGCATTTTTGCAGGTGCATTGTAACACCAAAACATAATTTCTCTATATTGTATGCATTGAAACCTGCTTGGCTTTCTTTCCTATCCTAGTATAAGGTGCTTGGGGTTCATGAGCAACCCTGATCAGGAAAGAAACCTGACAACTCGAACAGTTAACTGAAGCAACTATGTTCATTTTTGAAGCAACTCTGGTAAAAAAAGAGCTGTGCAAGCGTAGCTGTTCAGAAATTCTAGAGTTGCCTCTACCAGATGTGAGAACATGGCAACTCTAGTACTAAAACACATGCAACTTCCCTGTGCATTAAAGCATGAACTATCAAGAACATAAAAACTCATGTTATAAGCAGAGGTAGAAAGTATTAACTTGCATGTGTTAACACATAACTTTTGCCATATCAGTATGGTTCTCGCTAAAAAAGACACAAACAACAAACGCACAAAACAAAGGACACATCATAAACAGATTCGAACAATCCCACACTAAGATACTTTGCTACATTTCATATGGCCTCACTAAAAAAAATAAAAAAGACATAAACTACACCAAATGATAGGCCTCCTGCTCCTGGTAAGCTCTCCGTCAGATATGCACATTGTTTCCCATCACCAAAAGTTGTAATCTGCTGTTGAAAAGAGGCACAAATGAATCAACGCATGTCATGTAAAAACAAATCTTTGCTGCTGTATATATGTGTCATACTGGTAGAAACATAAAACATATAAGAAAAAAGAAGAAACAAGAAACTTTTGAGAAAAAAGAAGATAGGAATTGCCTCTATTTAACTTTATAGTTGCCCAAACAAGTGTTTATAGTTGCTCCTTTATATTCTACAACTAGTTTGTTCAAAAAGGTCATGCATGATTTTGTGGTGTGCTAACACACAGTTTGTTGCAGGTTGATTGTTCATAATGATTGATCTGAATGAACCACCGCTTGACGTAGAGTCCATCAACATTTCAGTCGAGTTGGGTGCACCCTTCTTGCATGCAGGGGATGAGCAGGAGCATCAACATTTGGAGGAGGAGGTTTGTGAGTCTCCTGACCCCAACGTTGGCTCTAACACTACTCATGTCCTGGACAATCGTGTTGCCGCTCCCCCACCTATGGTTACTCCTGCTAATGCTTTAGTTCATGAGGCACATGAGTTGGAAGACGAAGAAGCTGGATCACAGCCACAACAACCTTATGTTGGCATGCGCTTCGACACATTAGAGGATGCGAGGGAACACTACAATCGCTAAGCTTTGATGGAGGGCTTTTCAATCAAGTCAAATACGTCTTACAGGTCGGCCTACACAGGCATGCTGGAAAAACAGCAATTCTGTTGTAACAAGTTCCGCAAACCAGTAGAGAGGGTTGGGATCCCGGATGTTACCTCGTCAAGCAAAAACACTACATGCCCAAGTTCACCTGAACAAGATGTTGAAGAGGATGTCGAGGAGCATACTTTCAAGAAGAAGAGGAAATGGGAAACTGTGAAGCAAACAAAATGCCGTGCTAAGACGGTGGTGAAGCTTAAAGATGACAGATGGGAGGTTATCACATTTATTGCAGATCACAACCATCCACTGATTGAGAAGCCATCGCTTTCGAAATACCTCCGTTCTCACCAAGGAATCCCGCCGGAATAGAAAAAATTTCTGACTCACCTAAATGACTGCAACTTGGCAGCAGGTACAACTCACATTGGATTAAATCTTTTTACCACAGAACTGTTACTTATTCCTGCATCAAGTACTTTGACCTGAGCCACATATGTTCATTTTTTATGCAACTATGTTCATTTTTTGTGCAACTCTGGTAATTAAAAAAATCATGACCCAAAACAGAAAACCTTGGTGTTGCCAATTCCTACCTCAACTACTTGGATTTCTTTCCTATCCTAGTATAAGCTGCTTAGGATTCATGGGCAACCCTGATCAGGGAGAAAAACTGGCAACTTGACAGTAAACTGAGGCAACTATATTCATTTTCCGTGCAACTCTGATAAATAAATAAAAAGACATCACCCAACAGAAAAAAAACTTGGTGGGATACAGGCTTGGTTCTTGTTGTACTTATGCATAATTGTTACTTTATGTTCTCTATAAAAACATGTTGCTCGCTGCATTGTGGTTAGTTAGTCCTGAAAAACACAAATTTCTGTTTTTTTATGGCAGGAAAGATGATGATGTTAATGTCATCATACTATGGCTCGGAGTTGATTGTTCCGTACACAGCTAAAGCCATCCATAACCACTGTTCGAAGCTCAACGCCCCAACTAAAGACATTGACATTGAAGAAACACAAAACTACTTTTGCAAGGTGATGGAAAATGACCCAGGATTTTTCTTTAAATGCAAGACAGATGCGGAAGGCAGGACAGAAAACTTGTTTTGGGTGGATGGTGCAGCACGGAAAGCATACGTGGAGGCTTATCATGATTGCGTGTCATTTGATGCAACTTATCTCACGAACATGTACAATATGCCATTTGCCCCCTTCATTGGCATCAATAGACATGGGCAGTCAATTATGTGTTAGGGAACGTAGTAATTTCAAAAAATTTCCTACGCACACGCAAGATCATGGTGATGCATAGCAACGAGAGGGGAGAGTGTTGTCCACGTACCCTCGTAGACCGAAAGTGGAAGCTTTATGACAACGCGGTTTATTTAGTTGTACGTCTTCACGATTGACCGATCCTAGTACCGAACGTACGGCACCTCCACGATTTGCACCCGGTGGGAGTAGGATTCCCCCCTTCCCTATATACGGGGGAGGGTTTAGGGTTTAGGGTTTAGGGTTTACGCCTCGACCATTTCGAGACTCCTCGTCATGTCCGTGATCATATCCGGGACTCCGAACTACCTTCGGTACCTCAAAACACATAAACTCATAATACCGATCGTCACCGAACATTAAGCGCGCGGATCCTACGTGTTCGAGAACTATGTAGACATGACCGAGACACGTCTCCGGTCAATAACCAATAGCGAAACCTGGATGCTCATATTGGTTCCCACATATTCTACGAAGATCTTTTTCGGTCAAACCGCATAACAACATACGTTGTTCCCTTTGTCATCGGTATGTTACTTGCCCGAGATTCGATCGTCGGTATCTCAATACCTAGCTCAATATCGTTACCGGCAAGTCTCTTTACTCGTTCCATAATGCATCATCCCGCAACTAACTCATTAGTCACATTGCTTACAAGGCTTATAGTGATGTGCATTACCGAGAGGGCCCAGAGATACCTCTCCGACAATCGGAGTGAAAAATCCTAATCTCGATCTATGCCAACTCAACAAGTACCATTGGAGACACCTGTAGAGCACCTTTATAATCACCCAGTTACGTTGTGATGTTTGGTAGCACACAAAGTGTTCCTCCGGTATTCGGGAGTTGCATAATCTCATAGTCATAGGAACATGTATAAGTCATGAAGAAAGTAATAGCAATATACTAAATGATCAAATGCTAAGCTAACGGAATGGGTCAAGTCAATCACATCATTCTCTAATGATGTGATCCCGTTAATCAAATGACAACTCATGTCTATGGCTAGGAAACTTAACCATCTTTGATTCAACGAGCTAGTCAAGTAGAGGCATACTAGTGACACTCTGTTTGTCTATGTATTCACACATCTATTAAGTTTCCGGTTAATACAATTGTAGCATGAATAATAAACATTTATCATGATATAAGGAAATATAAATAACAACTTTATTATTGCCTCTAGAGCATATTTCCTTCAGTCTCCCACTTGCACTAGAGAAATAATCTAGATCACATCGCCATGTGATTTAACATCAATAGTTCACATCACCATGTGATTAACACCTATAGTTCACATCGTCATGTGACCAACACCCAAAGGGTTTACTAGAGTCAATAATCTAGTTCACATCGCTATGTGATTAACACCCAAAGAGTACTAAGGTGTGATCATGTGATTGAAGAACTTATTGGAGACTTTATATCTCTATGTGATTGAAGAACTTATTGGAGACTTTATATCTCTCAATCCGGGAATTTGCTTGAAATATTAACTTCATCTCCTGGAACATCTCATATGCTCCATGACGTTCAAAACGTCGTTGAAGTCCCGGTTCTAAGCCGTAAAGCATGGCACATTAAACTATCGAGTAGTCATCAGCTTTGCTCTGCCAGACGTTCATAACATCTGGCGTTGCTCCTGCGGCGGGTTTGGCACCTAGCGGTGCTTCCAGGACATAATTCTTCTGTGCAGCAATGAGGATAATCCTCAAGTTATGGACCCAGTCCGTGTAGTTGCTACCATCATCTTTCAACTTAGCTTTCTCTAGGAACGCATTAAAATCCAACGGAACAACATCACGGGCCATCTATCTACAACAACATAGACATGCAAAATACTATCAGGTACTAAGTTCATGATAAATTAAAGTTCAATTAATCATATTACTAAAGAACTCCCACTTAGATAGACATCCCTCTAATCATCTAAGTGATCACGTGATCCATATCAACTAAACCATGTCCGATCATCATGTGAGATGGAGTAGTTTTCAATGGTGAACATCACTATGTTGATCATATCTACTATATGATTCACGCTCGACCTTTCGGTCTCAGTGTTCCGAGGCCATATATGTATATGCTAGGCTCGTCAAGTTTAACCCAAGTATTCTGCGTGTGCAAAACTGGCTTGCACCCGTTGTATGTGAACGTAGAGCTTATCACACCCGATCATCATGTGGTGTCTCGGCACGACGAACTTTCGCAACGGTGCATACACTACAAAAAAAATACAGTTCCGTGATGATACGTGTTTGTCACAGTAGGTCGCGTTTTTTGTCATGCATGTACATCCATGACAATTTTATGACAGAATCAAGATAGTCATACCTGTGCGGTCGTAGAAGTGTTCCATGACATTACCAAAATTATCATCACGGAAGTGTCCACTTCCATGACGATAAATCGCGCGTCACAGAAGTGCTTTCGTCAAGGGTGACCAACACGTGGCATCCACCATAACGGAACGCTGTTAAGCTATCAGTTCCGGTTTTGGATTCGATAACCCGCTAACAGCCCCGACCAATGGGGATTTTCCACATCTAAAATCATCATTGGCTAGAGGAACCACGTGCCGGCTCACCGTTGGGACAGATGTCATGCACTCATTGGACCGAAGGCGCCTATGATACGTTGACACTGTTGGGGAACGTAGTAATTTCAAAAATTTCCTACGCACACACAGGATCATGGTGATGCATAGCAACGAGAGGGGAGAATGTGTCCACGTACCCTCGTAGACCGAAAGCGGAAGCGTTAGAACAACGAGGTTGATGTAGTCGTATGTTTTCACGATCCGACCAATCCAAGTACCGAACGCACGACACCTCCGAGTTCAGCACACGTTCAGCTCGATGACGTCCCACGAACTCCAATCCAGCGGAGCTTTGAGGGAGAGTTCCATCAGCATGACGGCGTGATGACGGTGATGATGATGCTACTGACGCAGGGCTTCTCCTAAGCACCGCTATGATATGACCGAGGTGGATTATGGTGGAGGGGGGCACCGCACACGGCTAAGAGATCAATGATCAATTGTTGTGTTTATGGGGTGCCCCTAGCCACGTATATAAAGGAGTGGAGGAGGGGAGGGGCCGGCCCTCTCTATGGCGCGCCCTAGGGGAGTCCTACTCCCACCGGGAGTAGGATTCCCCCTTTCCTAGTAGAACTAGGAGCCCTTCCAAGTAGTAGGAGTAGGAGAGAAGGAAAGGGAAAAGAGAAGAGAAGGAAGGAGGGGGCGCCGCCCCTCCCCCTAGTCCAATTCGGACTAAGCCTTGGGGGGGCGCGCAGCCTCCTCTCTCTCTTTCCCCTAAAGCCCAATAAGGCCCATATACTCCCCGGCGAATTCCTGTAACTCTCCGGTACTCCGAAAAATACCCGAATCACTCAGAACCTTTCTGATGTCCGAATATAGTCGTCCAATATATCGATCTTTACGTCTCGACCATTTCAAGACCCCTCGTCATGTCCCCGATCTCATCCGGGACTCCGAACTACCTTCGGTACATCAAAACACATAAACTCATATTACCGATCGTCACCGAACGTTAAGCGTGCGGACCCTACGGGTTCGAGAACTATGTAGACATGACCGAGACACGTCTCCAGTCAATAACCAATAGTGGATCCTGGATGCTCATATTGGCTCCTACATATTCTACGAAGATCTTTATCGGTCAAACCGCATAACAACATACGTTGTTCCCTTTGTCATCGGTATGTTACTTGCCCGGGATTCGATCGTTGGTATCTTAATACCTAGTTCAATCTCGTTACCGGCAAGTCTCTTTACTCGTTCCGTAATACACCGTCCTGTAACTAACTCATTAGTTACAATGCTTGCAAGGCTTATAGTGATGTGTATTATCGAGTGGGCCTAGAGATACCTCTCCGACAATCAGAGTGACAAATCCTAATCTCGAAATACGCCAACTCAACAAGTACCTTCGGAGACACATGTAGAGCACCTTTATAATCACCCAGTTACGTTGTGACGTTTGGTAGCACACAAAGTGTTCCTCCGGTAAACGGGAGTTGCATAATCTCATAGTCATAGGAACATGTATAAGTCATGAAGAAAGCAATAGCAACATACTAAACGATCAAGTGCTAAGCTAACGGAATGGGTCAAGTCAATCACATCATTCTCCTAATGATGTGATCCCGTTTATCAAATGACAACTCATGTCTATGGTTAGGAAACTTAACCATCTTTGATCAACGAGCCAGTCAAGTAGAGGCATACTAGTGACACTCTGTTTGTCTATGTATTCACACATGTATTATGTTTCCGGTTAATACAATTCTAGCATGAATAATAAACATTTATCATGAAATAAGGAAATAAATAATAACTTTATTATTGCCTCTAGGGCATATTTCCTTTAGTCTCCCACTTGCACTAGAGTCAATAATCTAGATCACATCGCCATGTGATTTAACATCAATAGTTCACATCACCATGTGATTAACACCTATAGTTCACATCGTCATGTGACCAACACCCAAAGGGTTTACTAGAGTCAATAATCTAGTTCACATTGCTATGTGATTAACACCCAAAGAGTACTAAGGTGTGATCATGTTTTGCTTGTGAGAGAAGTTTAGTCAACGGGTCTGCCATATTCAGATCCGTATGTATTTTGCAAATTTCTATGTCAACAATGCTCTGCATGGAGCTACTCTAGCTAATTGCTCCCACTTTCAATATGTATCTAGATCGAGACTTAGAGTCATCCAGATCGGTGTGAAAGCTTGCATCGACGTAACTCTTTATGACGAACCTTTTGTCACCTCCATAATCGAGAAACATATACTTATTCCGCTAAGGATAAGTTTGACCGCTGTCCAGTGATCTACTCCTCGATCACTATTGTACTCCCTTTCCAAACTCAGTGTAGGGTATACAATAGATCTGGTACACAACATGGCATACTTTATAGAGCCTATGGCAGAGGCATAGGGAATGACTTTCATTCTCTTTCTATCTTCTGCTGTGGTCGGGCTTTGAGTCGTACTCAATTTCACACCTTGTAACACAGGCAACAACTCTTTCTTTGACTGTTCCATTTTGAACTACTTCAAAAACTTGTCAAGGTATATGCTCATAGAAAAAATTATCAAGCATCTTTGATCTATCTCTATAGATCTTGATGCTCAATATGTAAGCAGCTTCACCGAGGTTCTTCATTGAAAAACTCTTATTCAAGTATCCTTTTATGCTATCCAGAAATTCTATATCATTTCCAATAAAAAATATATCATCCACATATAAGATTAGAAATGCTACAGAGCTCCCAGTCACTTTCTTGTAAATACAGGCTTCTCCGAAAGTCTGTATAAAACCATATGCTTTGATCACACTATCAAAACGTTTATTCCAACTCCGAGAGGCTTGCACCAGTCCATAAATGGATCGCTGGAGCTTGCACACTTTGTTAGCATCTTTAGGATCGACAAAACCTTCTGGTTGCATCATATACAACTCTTCTTTAAGAAATCCATTAAGGAATGCAGTTTTGTTTATCCATTTGCCATATTTCATAAAATGCAATAATTGCTAACATGATTCGGACAGACTTAAGCATCGCTACGACTGAGAAAAACTCATCGTAGTCAACACCTTGAACTCGTCGAAAACCTTTTGCGACAATTCAAGCTTTGTAGATAGTAACATTACTATCAGCGTCCGTCTTCCTCTTGAAGATCCATTTATTTTCTATGGCTTGCTGATCATCGGGAAAGTCAACCAAAGTCCACACTTTGTTCTCATACATGGATCCCATCCCAGATTTCATGGCCTCAAGCCATTTTGCGGAATCTGGGCTCATCATCGCTTCCTCATAGTTCATAGGTTCATCATGGTCAAGTAACATGACCTCCAGAACAGGATTACCGTACCACTCTGGTGCAGATCTCACTCTGGTTTACCTACGAGGTTCGGTAGTAACTTGATCTGAAGTTACATGATCATCATCATTAGCTTCCTCACTAATTGGTGTAGGAGTCACAGGAACAAATTTCTGTGATGAACTACTTTCCAATAAGGGAGCAGGTACAGTTACCTCATCAAGTTCTACTTTCCTCCCACTCACTTCTTTCGAGAGAAACTCCTTATCTAGAAAGGATCCATTCTTAGCAACGAATGTCTTGCCTTCGGATCTATGATAGAAGGTGTACCCAACCGCCTCCTTTGGGTATCCTATGAAGATACATTTCTCCGATTTGGGTTTGAGCTTATCAGGATGAAACTTTTTCACATAAGTATCGCAACCCCAAACTTTAAGAAACGACAACTTTGGTTTCTTGCCAAACCACAGTTCATACGGTATCATCTCAACGGATTTAGATGGAGCCCTATTTAACGTGAATGCAGCTGTCGCTAATGCATAACCCCAAAACGATAGTGGTAAATTGGTAAGAGACATCATAAATTGCACAGTATCTAATAAAGTACAGTTACAATGTTCGGACACACCATTACGCTGTGGTGTTCCAGGTTGCGTGAGTTGCGAAACTAGTCCGCATTGTTTCAAATGAAGCCAAACTCGTAACTCAAATATTCTTCTCCATGATCAGATCGTAGAAACTTTATTTTCTTGTTATGATGATTTTCCACTTCACTCTGAAATTATATGAACTTTTCAAATGTTTCAGACTTCTGTTTCATCAAGTAGATATATCCATATCTGCTCAAATCATCTGTGAAGGTCAAAAAATAATGATACCCGCCGCGGGCCTCAACACTCATCGGATCGCATACATCAGTATGTATTATTTCCAATAAGTCAGTTGCTCGCTCCATTGTTCCGGAGAATGGAGTTTTAGTCATCTTACCCATAAGGCATGGTTCGCAAGCATCAAGTGATTCATAATCAAGTGATTCAAAAATCCCATCAGCATGGAGTTTCTTCATGCGCTTCACACCAATATGACCTAAATGGCAGTGCCACAAATAAGTTGCACTATCATTATTAACTTTGCATCTTTTGGCTTCAATATTATGAATATGTGTATCACTACGATAGAGATCCAACAAACTATTTTCATTGGGTGTATGACCATCGAAGGTTTTATTCTTGTAAACAGAACAACAATTATTCTTTGACTTTAAATGGATAACCATATTGCAATAAACATGATCAAATCATATTCATGCTCAACGCAAACGCCAAATAACATTTATTTAGGTTTAACACTAATCCCGAAAGTATAGAGAGTGTGCGATGATGATCATATCAATCTTGGAACCACTTCCAACACACATCGTCACCTCGCCCTTAACTAGTTTCTGTTCATTCTGCAACTCCCGTTCCGAGTTACTTCTCTTAGCAACTGAACCAGTATCAAATACCGAGGGATTGCTATAAACACTAGTAAAGTACACATCAATAACATGTATATCAAATATAACTTGTTCACTTTGCCATCCTTCTTATCCGCCAAATACTTGGGGTAGTTCCGCTTCCAGTGACCAGTCCCTTTGCAGTAGAAGCACTTAGTCTCAGGCTTAGGTCCAGACTTGGGCTTCTTCACTTGAGCAGCAACTTGCTTGCCGTTCTTCTTGAAGTTCCCCTTATTCCCTTTGCCCTTTTTCTTGAAACTAGTGGTCTTGTCAATCAACACTTGATGTTTTTCTTGATTTCTACCTTCGCCGATTTTAGCATCGCGAAGAGCTTGGGAATTGTTTTCGTCATCCCTTGCATATTATAGTTCATCACGAAGTTCTAGTAACTTGGTGATAGTGACTAGAGAACTTTGTCAATTACTATCTTATCTGGAAGATTAACTCCCACTTGATTCAAGCAATTGTAGTACCCAGACAATCTAAGTACATGCTCACTGGTTGAGCTATTCTCCTCCATCTTGTAGGCAAAGTACGGTCAGAGGTCTCATACCTCTCGACACGGGCATGAGTATGAAAAACCAATTTCAACTCTTGCAACATCTTACATGCTCCGTGGCGTTCAAAACATTTTTGAAGTCCCGGTTCTAAGCCGTAAAGCATGGTGTACTAAACTATCAAGTAGTCATCATACCGAGCTTTGTCAAACGTTCATAACGTCTGCATCTGCTCCTGCAATTGTTCTGTCACCTAGCGGTGCATCAAGGACACAATCCTTCTGTGCAGCAATGAGGATAATCCTCAGATCACGGAGCAAGTCCGCAACTTTGCTACTATCATCTTTCAACTTAGTTTTCTCTAGGAACATATCAAAAATAAACGGGGAGCTATACCGCGAGCTATTGATCTACAACATAGTTATGCAAATACTATCAGGACTAATTTCATGATAAATTAAAGTTCAATTAATCATATTACTTAAGAACTCCCACTTAGATAGACATCCCTCTAATCATCTAAGTGATCACGTGATCCATATCAACTAAACCATGTCCGGTCATCACGTGAGATGGAGTAGTTTGCAATGGTGAACATCACTATGTTGATCATATCTTCTACATGATTCACGCTCTACCTTTCGGTCTCCAGTGTTCCGAGGCCATATCTGCATATGCTAGGCTCGTCAAGTTTAACCTGAGTATTCCGCGTGTGCAACTGTTTTGCACCCATTGTATTTGAACGTAGAGCTTATCACACCCGATCATCACGTGGTGTCTCAGCACGAAGAATTTTCGCAACGGTGCATACTCAGGGAGAACACTTATACCTTGAAATTTAGTGAGAGATCATCTTATAATGCTACCGTCGATCTAAGCAAAATAAGATGCATAAAAGATAAACATCACATGCAATCAATATAAGTGATATGATATGGCCATCATCATCTTGTGCTTGTGATCTCCATCTCCGAAGCACCGTCATGATCACCATCGTCACCGGCGACACCTTGATCTCCATCTTAGCATCGTTGTCATCTCGCCAACTATTGCCTCTACGACTATCGCTACCGCTTAGTGATAAAGTAAAGCAATTACAGGGCGATTGCATTGCATACAATAAAGCGACAACCATATGGCTCCTGCCAGTTGCCGATAACTCAGTTACAAACCATGATCATCTCATACAATAAATATAGCATCATGCCTTGACCATATCACATCACAACATGCCCTGCAAAAACAAGTTAGACGTCCTCTACTTTGTTTTTGCAAGTTTTACGTGGCTGCTACGGGCTGAGCAAGAACCGTTCTTACCTACGCATCAAAACCACAACGATAGCTCGTCAAGTTAGTGCTGTTTTAACCTTCTCAAGGACCGGGCGTAGCCACACTCGGTTCAACTAAAGTTGGAGAAACTGACACCCGCCAGCCACCTGTGTGCAAAGCACGTCGGTAGAACCAGTCTCGCGTAAGCGTACGCGTAATGTCGGTCCGGGCCGCTTCATCCAACAATACCGCCGAACCAAAGTGTGACATGCTGGTAAGCAGTATGACTTGTATCGCCCACAACTCACTTCTGTTCTACTCGTGCATATAACATCTACGCATAAAACCTGGCTCGGATGCCACTCTTGGGGAACGTGGTAATTTCAAAAATTTCCTACGCACACACAGGATCATGGTGATCCATAGCAACGAGAGGGGAGAGTGTGTCCACGTACCCTCGTAGACCGAAAGCGGAAGCGTTAGAACAACGAGGTTGATGTAGTCGTACGTCTTCACGATCCGACCGATCTAAGTACCGAACGCACGACACCTCCGAGTTCAGCACACGTTCAGCTCGATGACGTCCCACGAACTCTGATCCAGTAGAGCTTCGAGGGAGAGTTCCATCAGCACGACGGCGTGATGATGCTGATGATGATGATACCGACGCAGGGCTTCTCCTAAGCACCGCTACCATATGACCGAGGTGGATTATGGTGGAGGGGGGCACCGCACACAGCTAAGAGATCAATGATCAATTGTTGTGTCTATGGGGTGCCCCCTGGCCACGTATATAAAGGAGTGGAGGAGGGGAGGGGCCGGCCCTCTCTATGGCGCGCCCTAGGGGAGTCCTACTCCCACCGGGAGTAGGATTCCCCCTTTCCTAGTAGAACTAGGAGCCCTTCCAAGTAGTAGGAGTAGGAGAGAAGGAAAGGGAAAAGAGAAGAGAAGGAAGGAGGGGGCACCGCCCCTCCCCCTAGTCCAATCGGACTAAGCCTTGGGGGGGGGGGCGCAGCCTCCTCTCTCCCTTTCCCCTAAAGCCCAATAAGGCCCATATACTCCCCGGCGAATTCCTGTAACTCTCCGGTACTCCAAAAATACCCGAATCACTCGGAACCTTTCCGATGTCCGAATATAGTCGTCCAATATATCGATCTTTACGCCCGACCATTTCGGGACTCCTCGTCATGTCCCCGATCTCATCCGGGACTCCGAACTACCTTCGGTACATCAAAACACATAAACTCATATTACCGATCGTCCCCGAACGTTAAGCGTCTGGACCCTACAGGTTCGAGAACTATGTAGACATGACCGACACACGTCTCCGGTCAATAACCAATAGCGGAACCTGGATGCTCATATTGGCTCCTACATATTCTACGAAGATCTTTATCGGTCAGACCGCATAACAACATACGTTGTTTCCTTTGTCATCAGTATGTTACTTGCCCGGGATTCGATCGTTGGTATCTTAATGCCTAGTTCAATCTCGTTACCGGCAAGTCTCTTTACTCGTTCCGTAATACACCATCCCGTAACTAACTCATTAGTTACAATGCTTGCACGGGTTATAGTGATGTGTATTATCGAGTGGGCCCAGTGATACCTCTCCGACAATCGGAGTGACAAATCCTAATCTCGAAATACGCCAACTCAACAAGTACCTTCGGAGACACGTGTAGAGCACCTTTATAATCACCCAGTTACGTTGTGACGTTTGGTAGCACACAAAGTGTTCCTCCGGTAAACAGGAGTTGCATAATCTCATAGTCATAGGAACATGTATAAGTCATGAAGAAAGCAATAGCAACATACTAAACGATCAAATGCTAAGCTAACGGAATGGGTCAAGTCAATCACATCATTCTCCTAATGATGTGATCCCGTTTATCAAATGACAACTCATGTCTATGGTTAGGAAACTAAACCATCTTTGATCAACGAGCTAGTCAAGTAGAGGCATACTAGTGACACTCTGTTTGTCTATGTATTCACACATGTATTATGTTTCCAGTTAATACAATTCTAGCATGAATAATAAACATTTATCATGAAATAAGGAAATAAATAATAACTTTATTATTGCCTCTAGGGCATATTTCCTTCAGATACGTGGCACGGCCAAACAGAGGCCCATTCCCGTGAAAAGGCCGGCCCGTTGGAGTTGGTCAAAAGGTGGCGGGCCGGCCCACGGAAAGCATGTTAACGGCCTGTTCGCATATAGCCCATTTACAGCCCGCTAACCCAGGGCCCGTTACGACCTATCCGAAATAGGCCCAGTAGCGTCATCTGGGCCGTCCAATATGACTCCAGCCCATTTTAAGTTCTGGCCCATGTATGGCCCATGACGTCTTTCGGCCCATATGAGGCCCTTTGTAACTCTTGGCCCATTAACGACCCGTGGTGAAACTGGCCCGTAATGAACAGTGTATCACTTTATACCCATTAACGGCCCTTTATCCATTGGGCCGTTTGCAGCCCATGTTATCTTTTGGCCTTCCCAGGGCCCATTTATTCTTGGGCTCATTTCCAGCATTCGGTTACTTACGGCCCGTTACTGCCATTTTCTGCTCGTGGGCCAAATTCAGCCCGTGGTTACAGTCGGCCCGTTTGTGGCCCGTTAATACGTTGGGCCATTTTCATAGCGTCATCAAATACGGCCTATTAACGACGGCCCGTTATGGTCGGCCCATGAACGGATGACTCCAACTCTAGCCCGTTTACGGCCATAATGCGGTCTGTTTTTGGCCCATGTTAGGCATATCAATCATACGACCCGTCTAAGGCCCATTTATGATACGGCCCGTAGAAGGCCCATTGTTTCTACGGCCTGTAGAAGGCCCATTGTTTCTACGGCCCGTAGGAAGCCCAGTGTCACTACAGTAAATATGTAGCCCATGGCCTGTTAAAGGCGGGAAACTACTATAGGTTTAGACCTGCTAATGGCCCAAGATGATTATAGGACCACGTTTTGGCCCATATGAGTAACGGGCCGGCGTGAAGACCGACAACACTGAGATCCACTGAACCTTTCGGCCTAAATTATAGCATACCGACCAAAGAATAAACCTAGACTATACAATAAAGAAATTACGGCATATTACATCCACTGGGAATCAAAGTTCGCTACCGGTGATAATAAAGCACAACATGACCGCGGATTACATACACTGGGCATCAAAGGTCGCCACCAGTGCATATAAACGTGCCGACAAAAGAATATACAAAACTGAGAGCACTTCAGAAGGCACTAGACCTGGCAAGCTCGGTCCTCGCAAGCAGCCGAACAAGATGATGAGACCTTAGTTGTGTCAACAATAGATGCTTCATCCCTAGCTGTATGGCACCATAGTACTCAAGGCAGTCCCCTGACATCTTCATTACATCTTTGACTTCAAGTCGGAGCTGAGCTTAAGCAAGCCTTTCCACTTTAAGTTGAGACTGAAGAAGTCGAACTGATTGAGGCAGCGACTGCACAGAGGTTGTCTCACACCTGCTGGTGAGTAGCTTCAACTCACTGTCTTCATCAAGACAGGACCTTAGGGTCATCTCGCTGTCCTCAAGATGGTTTGGCTCACTAACTTCCCTAAAGTTCTGGCTGGCATAAGAGATACGACTCTGAAAGAGAAACAAGGAGACACGTAACAGGTTTCACAATTATATAAGCAAATAAATGGATCTGTTCTGCATAAGGAACATGTTTTTACAACTACAATTTAAAAATGGTAGTTGTTGCAAACATCCAATCAGATGTAAACAGCAGTGGAGGAAATGATGCCTATCCAAATATATACTAGAACAATGTTTGAAGGCTTGAGAAGGATGAACTTACGTTACATGTTAACACGGGCTGGACAAAGCCCTTCTCCATGTTGATGGAAAGATAATTCAATAAATTCCCCAAAGAAAATTCTTTATAAGCGTTGCCACTATTCTACAGTTTGCAAAGAGTAAATATAGATCAAATAATATTGGAAGAAATAGAGGATAATGACGCTCAGGTGCAGACTGATGATACATAATCAAATAGCAATTAATTAAGTACAGCGTTACAAGGCAAAAGGTACTGACAAGAGGAATGCAGACATCAACGTGTGCAGTGGCATTGGCTTTATTCAACATTTTGGTTAGAGTAAATGTAGATATGATAATTTGGAGAAAGTGGTAGGGCAGATAAGATGCAGAGTAATGCTAGACAATCAACTATCTCGCGATGCATGTACAGTAATACCACCACCGTCCGTTATTACTTGTCGCTCAAATGGATGTATCTAGCACTATTAAGTTCTAAATACATCCAATTGATCAACAATTAATTCGATACAGAGGGAGTACATGACAACAGGTACTTACATGAGCAATCCAAAACTTCATATGAGACTTGGGCTTCTTCACTTGAGAAGCAACTTGCTTGCCGTTCTTCTTGAAGTTCCCCTTCTTCCCTTTACCCTTTTTCTTGAAACTGGTGGTCTTGTTGACCATCAACACTTGATGCTCCTTCTTGATTTCTACCTCCGCAGTCTTTAGCATTGCGAAGAGCTCGGGAATTGTCTTATCCATCCCTTGCATATTATAGTTCATCACAAAGCTCTTGTAGCTTGGTGGCGGTGATTGGAGAATTCTGTCAATGACACTATCATCAGGAAGATTAACTCCCAGTTGAATCAAGTGATTATTATAACCAGACATTTTGAGTATATGCTCACTGACAGAACTATTCTCCTCCATCTTTCAGCTGTAGAACTTATTGGAGACTTCATATCTCTCAATCCGGGCATTTGCTTGAAATATTAACTTCATCTCCTGGAACATCTCATATGCTCCATGACGTTCAAAACGTCGTTGAAGTCCCGGTTCTAAGCCGTAAAGCATGGCACATTGAACTATCGAGTAGTCATCAGCTTTGCTCTGCCAGACGTTCATAACATCTGGCGTTGCTCCTGCAGCGGGTTCATTTTTGAAGCAACTCTGGTAAAAAAAGAGCTGTGCAAGCGTAGCTGTTCAGAAATTCTAGAGTTGCCTCTACCAGATGTGAGAACATGGCAACTCTAGTACTAAAACACATGCAAATTCCCTGTGCATTAAAGCATGAACTATCAAGAACATAAAAACTCATGTTATAAGCAGAGGTAGAAAGTATTAACTTGCATGTGTTAACACATAACTTTTGCCATATCAGTATGGTTCTCGCTAAAAAAGACACAAACAACAAACGCACAAAACAAAGGACACATCATAAACAGATTCGAACAATCCCACACTAAGATACTTTGCTACATTTCATATGGCCTCACTAAAAAATAAATAAAAAAGACATAAACTACACCAAATGATAGGCCTCCTGCTCCTGGTAAGCTCTCCGTCAGATATGCACATTGTTTCCCATCACCAAAAGTTGTAATCTGCTGCTGAAAAGAGGCACAAATGAATCAACGCATGTCATGTAAAAACAAATCTTTGCTGCTGTATATATGTGTCATACTGGTAGAAACATAAAACATATAAGAAAAAAGAAGAAACAAGAAACTTTTGAGAAAAAAGAAGATAGGAATTGCCTCTATTTAACTTTATAGTTGCCCAAACAAGTGTTTATAGTTGCTCCTTTATATTCTACAACTAGTTTGTTCAAAAAGGTCATGCATGATTTTGTGGTGTGCTAACACACAGTTTGTTGCAGGTTGATTGTTCATAATGATTGATCTGAATGAACCACCGCTTGCCGTAGAGTCCATCAACGTTTCAGTCGAGTTGGGTGCACCCTTCTTGCATGCAGGGGATGAGCAGGAGCATCAACATTTGGAGGAGGAGGTTTGTGAGTCTCCTGACCCCAACGTTGGCTCTAACACTACTCATGTCCTGGACAATCGTGTTGCCGCTCCCCCACCTATGGTTACTCCTGCTAATGCTTTAGTTCATGAGGCACATGAGTTGGAAGACGAAGAAGCTGGATCACAGCCACAACAACCTTATGTTGGCATGCGCTTCGACACATTAGAGGATGCGAGGGAACACTACAATCGCTAAGCTTTGATGGAGGGCTTTTCAATCAAGTCAAATACATCTTACAGGTCGGCCTACACAGGCATGCTGGAAAAACAGCAATTCTGTTGTAACAAGTTCCGCAAACCAGTAGAGAGGGTTGGGATCCCGGATGTTACCTCGTCAAGCAAAAACACTACATGCCCAAATTCACCTGAACAAGATGTTGAAGAGGATGTCGAGGAGCATACTTTCAAGAAGAAGAGGAAATGGGAAACTGTGAAGCAAACAAAATGCCGTGCTAAGACGGTGGTGAAGCTTAAAGATGACAGATGGGAGGTTATCACATTTATTGCAGATCACAACCATCCACTGATTGAGAAGCCATCGCTTTCGAAATACCTCCGTTCTCACCAAGGAATCCCGCCGGAATAGAAAAAATTTCTGACTCACCTAAATGACTGCAACTTGGCAGCAGGTACAACTCACATTGGATTAAATCTTTTTACCACAGAACTGTTACTTATTCCTGCATCAAGTACTTTGACCTGAGCCACATATGTTCATTTTTTATGCAACTATGTTCATTTTTTGTGCAACTCTGGTAATTAAAAAAATCATGACCCAAAAAAGAAAACCTTGGTGTTGCCAATTCCTACCTCAACTACTTGGATTTCTTTCCTATCCTAGTATAAGCTGCATAGGATTCATGGGCAACCCTGATCAGGGAGAAAAACTGGCAACTTGACAGTAAACTGAGGCAACTATATTCATTTTCCGTGCAACTCTGATAAATAAATAAAAAGACATCACCCAACAGAAAAAAAAACTTGGTGGGATACAGGCTTGGTTCTTGTTGTACTTATGCATAATTGTTACTTTATGTTCTCTATAAAAACATGTTGCTCGCTGCATTGTGGTTAGTTAGTCCTGAAAAACACAAATTTCTGTTTTTTTATGGCAGGAAAGATGATGATGTTAATGTCATCATACTATGGCTCGGAGTTGATTGTTCCGTACACAGCTAAAGCCATCCATAACCACTGTTCGAAGCTCAACGCCCCAACTAAAGACATTGACATTGAAGAAACACAAAACTACTTTTGCAAGGTGATGGAAAATGACCCAGGATTTTTCTTTAAATGCAAGACAGATGCGGAAGGCAGGACAGAAAACTTGTTTTGGGTGGATGGTGCAGCACGGAAAGCATACGTGGAGGCTTATCATGATTGCGTGTCATTTGATGCAACTTATCTCACGAACATGTACAATATGCCATTTGCCCCCTTCATTGGCATCAATAGACATGGGCAGTCAATTATGTGTTAGGGAACGTAGTAATTTCAAAAAATTTCCTACGCACACGCAAGATCATGGTGATGCATAGCAACGAGAGGGGAGAGTGTTGTCCACGTACCCTCGTAGACCGAAAGTGGAAGCTTTATGACAACGCGGTTTATTTAGTTGTACGTCTTCACGATTGACCGATCCTAGTACCGAACGTACGGCACCTCCACGATTTGCACCCGGTGGGAGTAGGATTCCCCCCTTCCCTATATACGGGGGAGGGTTTAGGGTTTAGGGTTTAGGGTTTACGCCTCGACCATTTCGAGACTCCTCGTCATGTCCGTGATCATATCCGGGACTCCGAACTACCTTCGGTACCTCAAAACACATAAACTCATAATACCGATCGTCACCGAACATTAAGCGCGCGGATCCTACGTGTTCGAGAACTATGTAGACATGACCGAGACACGTCTCCGGTCAATAACCAATAGCGAAACCTGGATGCTCATATTGGTTCCCACATATTCTACGAAGATCTTTTTCGGTCAAACCGCATAACAACATACGTTGTTCCCTTTGTCATCGGTATGTTACTTGCCCGAGATTCGATCGTCGGTATCTCAATACCTAGCTCAATCTCGTTACCGGCAAGTCTCTTTACTCGTTCCATAATGCATCATCCCGCAACTAACTCATTAGTCACATTGCTTACAAGGCTTATAGTGATGTGCATTACCGAGAGGGCCCAGAGATACCTCTCCGACAATCGGAGTGAAAAATCCTAATCTCGATCTATGCCAACTCAACAAGTACCATTGGAGACACCTGTAGAGCACCTTTATAATCACCCAGTTACGTTGTGATGTTTGGTAGCACACAAAGTGTTCCTCCGGTATTCGGGAGTTGCATAATCTCATAGTCATAGGAACATGTATAAGTCATGAAGAAAGTAATAGCAATATACTAAATGATCAAATGCTAAGCTAACGGAATGGGTCAAGTCAATCACATCATTCTCTAATGATGTGATCCCGTTAATCAAATGACAACTCATGTCTATGGCTAGGAAACTTAACCATCTTTGATTCAACGAGCTAGTCAAGTAGAGGCATACTAGTGACACTCTGTTTGTCTATGTATTCACACATCTATTAAGTTTCCGGTTAATACAATTGTAGCATGAATAATAAACATTTATCATGATATAAGGAAATATAAATAACAACTTTATTATTGCCTCTAGAGCATATTTCCTTCAGTCTCCCACTTGCACTAGAGAAATAATCTAGATCACATCGCCATGTGATTTAACATCAATAGTTCACATCACCATGTGATTAACACCTATAGTTCACATCGTCATGTGACCAACACCCAAAGGGTTTACTAGAGTCAATAATCTAGTTCACATCGCTATGTGATTAACACCCAAAGAGTACTAAGGTGTGATCATGTGATTGAAGAACTTATTGGAGACTTTATATCTCTATGTGATTGAAGAACTTATTGGAGACTTTATATCTCTCAATCCGGGAATTTGCTTGAAATATTAACTTCATCTCCTGGAACATCTCATATGCTCCATGACGTTCAAAACGTCGTTGAAGTCCCGGTTCTAAGCCGTAAAGCATGGCACATTAAACTATCGAGTAGTCATCAGCTTTGCTCTGCCAGACGTTCATAACATCTGGCGTTGCTCCTGCGGCGGGTTTGGCACCTAGCGGTGCTTCCAGGACATAATTCTTCTGTGCAGCAATGAGGATAATCCTCAAGTTATGGACCCAGTCCGTGTAATTGCTACCATCATCTTTCAACTTAGCTTTCTCTAGGAACGCATTAAAATCCAACGGAACAACATCACGGGCCATCTATCTACAACAACATAGACATGCAAAATACTATCAGGTACTAAGTTCATGATAAATTAAAGTTCAATTAATCATATTACTAAAGAACTCCCACTTAGATAGACATCCCTCTAATCATCTAAGTGATCACGTGATCCATATCAACTAAACCATGTCCGATCATCATGTGAGATGGAGTAGTTTTGAATGGTGAACATCACTATGTTGATCATATCTACTATATGATTCACGCTCGACCTTTCGGTCTCAGTGTTCCGAGGCCATATATGTATATGCTAGGCTCGTCAAGTTTAACCCGAGTATTTTGCGTGTGCAAAACTGGCTTGCACCCGTTGTATGTGAACGTAGAGCTTATCACACCCGATCATCATGTGGTGTCTCAGCACGACGAACTTTCGCAACGGTGCATACACTACAAAAAAAATACAGTTCCGTGATGATACGTGTTTGTCACAGTAGGTCGCGTTTTTTGTCATGCATGTACATCCATGACAATTTTATGACAGAATCAAGATAGTCATACCTGTGCGGTCGTAGAAGTGTTCCATGACATTACCAAAATTATCATCACGGAAGTGTCCACTTCCATGACGATAAATCGCGTGTCACAGAAGTGCTTTCATCAAGGGTGACCAACACGTGGCATCCACCATAACGGAACGCCGTTAAGCTATCAGTTCCGGTTTTGGATTCGATAATCCGCTAACAGCCCCGACCAATGGGGATTTTCCACATCTAAAATCATCATTGCCTAGAGGAACCACGTGCCGGCTCACCGTTGGGACAGATGTCATCCACTCATTGGACCGAAGGCGCCTATGATACGTCGACACTGTTAGGGAACGTAGTAATTTCAAAAATTTCCTACGCACACACAGGATCATGGTAATGCATAGCAACGAGAGGGGAGAATGTGTCCACGTACCCTCGTAGACCGAAAGCGGAAGCGTTAGAACAACGAGGTTGATGTAGTCGTATGTTTTCACGATCCGACCAATCCAAGTACCGAACGCACGACACCTCCGAGTTCAGCACACGTTCAGCTCGATGACGTCCCACGAACTCCAATCCAGCAGAGCTTTGAGGGAGAGTTCCATCAGCATGACGGCGTGATGACGGTGATGATGATGCTACTGACGCAGGGCTTCTCCTAAGCACCGCTATGATATGACCGAGGTGGATTATGGTGGAGGGGGGCACCGCACACGGGTAAGAGATCAATGATCAATTGTTGTGTTTATGGGGTGCCCCTGGCCACGTATATAAAGGAGTGGAGGAGGGGAGGGGCCGGCCCTGTCTATGGCGCGCCCTAGGGGAGTCCTACTCCCACCGGGAGTAGGATTCCCCCTTTCCTAGTAGAACTAGGAGCCCTTCCAAGTAGTATGAGTAGGAGAGAAGGAAAGGGAAAAGAGAAGAGAAGGAAGGAGGGGGCGCCGCCCCTCCCCCTAGTCCAATTCGGACTAAGCCTTGGGGGGGCGCGCAGCCTCCTCTCTCTCTTTCCCCTAAAGCCCAATAAGGCCCATATACTCCCCGGCGAATTCCTGTAACTCTCCGGTACTCCGAAAAATACCCGAATCACTCAGAACCTTTCTGATGTCCGAATATAGTCGTCCAATATATCGATCTTTACGTCTCGACCATTTCGAGACCCCTCGTCATGTCCCCGATCTCATCCGGGACTCTGAACTACCTTAGGTACATCAAAACACATAAACTCATATTACCGATCGTCACCGAACGTTAAGCGTGCGGACCCTACGGGTTCGAGAACTATGTAGACATGACCGAGACACGTCTCCGGTCAATAACCAATAGTGGAACCTGGATGCTCATATTGGCTCCTACATATTCGACGAAGATCTTTATCGGTCAAACCGCATAACAACATACGTTGTTCCCTTTGTCATCGGTATATTACTTGCCCGGGATTCGATCGTTGGTATCTTAATACCTAGTTCAATCTCGTTACCAGCAAGTCTCTTTACTCGTTCCGTAATACACCATCCTATAACTAACTCATTAGTTACAATGCTTGCAAGGCTTATAGTGATGTGTATTACCGAGTGGGCCTAGAGATACCTCTCCGACAATCAGAGTGACAAATCCTAATCTCGAAATACGCCAACTCAACAAGTACCTTCGGAGACACATGTAGAGCACCTTTATAATCACCCAGTTACGTTGTGACGTTTGGTAGCACACAAAGTGTTCCTCCGGTAAACGGGAGTTGCATAATCTCATAGTCATAGGAACATGTATAAGTCATGAAGAAAGCAATAGCAACATACTAAACGATCAAGTGCTAAGCTAACGGAATGGGTCAAGTCAATCACATCATTCTCCTAATGATGTGATCCCGTTTATCAAATGACAACTCATGTCTATGGTTAGGAAACTTAACCATCTTTGATCAACGAGCCAGTCAAGTAGAGGCATACTAGTGACACTCTGTTTGTCTATGTATTCACACATGTATTATGTTTCCGGTTAATACAATTCTAGCATGAATAATAAACATTTATCATGAAATAAGGAAATAAATAATAACTTTATTATTGCCTCTAGGGCATATTTCCTTTAGTCTCCCACTTGCACTAGAGTCAATAATCTAGATCACATCGCCATGTGATTTAACATCAATAGTTCACATCACCATGTGATTAACACCTATAGTTCACATCGTCATGTGACCAACACCCAAAGGGTTTACTAGAGTCAATAATCTAGTTCACATTGCTATGTGATTAACACCCAAAGAGTACTAAGGTGTGATCATGTTTTGCTTGTGAGAGAAGTTTAGTCAACGGGTCTGCCATATTCAGATCCGTATGTATTTTGAAAATTTCTATGTCAACAATGCTCTGCATGGAGCTACTCTAGCTAATTGCTCCCACTTTCAATATGTATCTAGATCGAGACTTAGAGTCATCCAGATCGGTGTCAAAGCTTGCATCGACGTAACTCTTTATGACGAACCTTTTGTCACCTCCATAATCGAGAAACATATACTTATTCCGCTAAGGATAAGTTTGACCGCTGTCCAGTGATCTACTCCTCGATCACTATTGTACTCCCTTGCCAAACTCAGTGTAGGGTATACAATAGATCTGGTACACAACATGGCATACTTTATAGAGCCTATGGCAAAGGCATAGGGAATGACTTTCATTCTCTTTCTATCTTCTGCTGTGGTCGGGCTTTGAGTCTTACTCAATTTCACACCTTGTAACACAGGCAAGAACTCTTTCTTTGACTGTTCCATTTTGAACTACTTCAAAAACTTGTCAAGGTATATGCTGATAGAAAAAATTATCAAGCATCTTTGATCTATCTCTATAGATCTTGATGCTCAATATGTAAGCAGCTTCACCGAGGTTCTTCATTGAAAAACTCTTATTCAAGTATCCTTTTATGCTATCCAGAAATTCTATATCATTTCCAATAAAAAATATATCATCCACATATAAGATTAGAAATGCTACAGAGCTCCCAGTCACTTTCTTGTAAATACAGGCTTCTCCGAAAGTCTGTATAAAACCATATGCTTTGATCACACTATCAAAACGTTTATTCCAACTCCGAGAGGCTTGCACCAGTCCATAAATGGATCGCTGGAGCTTGCACACTTTGTTAGCATCTTTAGGATCGACAAAACCTTCTGGTTGCACCATATACAACTCTTCTTTAAGAAATCCATTAAGGAATGCAGTTTTGTTTATCCATTTGCCATATTTCAGAAAATGCAGCAATTGCTAACATGATTCGGACAGACTTAAGCATTGCTACGACTGAGAAAAACTCATCGTAGTCAACACCTTGAACTCGTCGAAAACCTTTTGCGACAATTCAAGCTTTGTAGATAGTAACATTACTATCAGCGTCCGTCTTCCTCTTGAAGATCCATTTATTTTCTATGGCTTGCTGATCATCGGGCAAGTCAACCAAAGTCCACACTTTGCTCTCATACATGGATCCCATCCCAGATTTCATGGCCTCAAGCCATTTTGCGGAATCTGGGCTCATCATTGCTTCCTCATAGTTCATAGGTTCATCATGGTCAAGTAACATGACCTCCAGAACAGGATTACCGTACCACTCTGGTGCAGATCTCACTCTGGTTTACCTACGAGGTTCGGTAGTAACTTGATCTGAAGTTACATGATCATCATCATTAGCTTCCTCACTAATTGGTGTAGGAGTCACAGGAACAGATATCTATGATGAACTACTTTCCAATAAGGGAGCAGGTACAGTTACCTCATCAAGTTCTACTTTCCTCCCACTCACTTCTTTCGAGAGAAACTCCTTATCTAGAAAGGATCCATTCTTAGCAACGAATGTCTTGCCTTCGGATCTATGATAGAAGGTGTACCCAACCGCCTCCTTTGGGTATCCTATGAAGATACATTTCTCCGATTTGGGTTTGAGCTTATCAGGATGAAACTTTTTCACATAAGTATCGCAACCCCAAACTTTAAGAAACGACAACTTTGGTTTCTTGCCAAACCACAGTTCATACGGTATCATCTCAACGGATTTAGATGGTGCCCTATTTAACGTGAATGCAGCTGTCGCTAATGCATAACCCCAAAACGATAGTGGTAAATTGGTAAGAGACATCATAAATTGCACAGTATCTAATAAAGTACAGTTACAATGTTCGGACACACCATTACGCTGTGGTGTTCCAGGTGGCGTGAGTTGCGAAACTAGTCCGCATTGTTTCAAATGAAGCCAAACTCGTAACTCAAATATTCTTCTCCACGATCAGATCGTAGAAACTTTATTTTCTTGTTACGATGATTTTCCACTTCACTCTGAAATTATATGAACTTTTCAAATGTTTCAGACTTCTGTTTCATCAAGTAGATATATCCATATCTGCTCAAATCATCTGTGAAGGTCAAAAAATAATGATACCCGCCGCGAGCCTCAACACTCATCGGATCGCATACATCAGTATGTATTATTTCCAATAAGTCAGTTGCTCGCTCCATTGTTCCGGAGAATGGAGTTTTAGTCATCTTACCCATAAGGCATGGTTCGCAAGCATCAAGTGATTCATAATCAAGTGATTCAAAAATCCCATCAGCATGGAGTTTCTTCATGCGCTTCACACCAATATGACCTAAATGGCAGTGCCACAAATAAGTTGCACTATCATTATTAACTTTGCATCTTTTGGCTTCAATATTATGAATATGTGTATCACTACGATCGAGATCCAACAAACTATTTTCATTGGGTGTATGACCATCGAAGGTTTTATTCTTGTAAACAGAACGACAATTATTCTTTGACTTTAAATGGATAACCATATTGCAATAAACATGATCAAATCATATTCATGCTCAACGCAAACGCCAAATAACATTTATTTAGGTTTAACACTAATCCCGAAAGTATAGAGAGTGTGCGATGATGATCATATCAATCTTGGAACCACTTCCAACACACATCGTCACCTCGCCCTTAACTAGTTTCTGTTCATTCTGCAACTCCCGTTCCGAGTTACTTCTCTTAGCAACTGAACCAGTATCAAATACCGAGGGATTGCTATAAACACTAGTAAAGTACACATCAATAACATGTATATCAAATATAACTTGTTCACTTTGCCATCCTTCTTATCCGCCAAATACTTGGGGTAGTTCCGCTTCCAGTGACCAATCCCTTTGCAGTAGAAGCACTTAGTCTCAGGCTTAGGTCCAGACTTGGGCTTCTTCACTTGAGCAGCAACTTGCTTGCCGTTCTTCTTGAAGTTCCCCTTATTCCCTTTGCCCTTTTTCTTGAAACTAGTGGTCTTGTCAATCAACACTTGATGTTTTTCTTGATTTCTACCTTCGCCGATTTTAGCATCGCGAAGAGCTTGGGAATTGTTTTCGTCATCCCTTGCATATTATAGTTCATCACGAAGTTCTAGTAACTTGGTGATAGTGACTAGAGAACTTTGTCAATTACTATCTTATCTGGAAGATTAACTCCCACTTGATTCAAGCAATTGTAGTACCCAGACAATCTAAGTACATGCTCACTGGTTGAGCTATTCTCCTCCATCTTGTAGGCAAAGTACGGTCAGAGGTCTCATACCTCTCGACACGGGCATGAGTATGAAAAACCAATTTCAACTCTTGCAACATCTTACATGCTCCGTGGCGTTCAAAACATTTTTGAAGTCCCGGTTCTAAGCCGTAAAGCATGGTGTACTAAACTATCAAGTAGTCATCATACCGAGCTTTGTCAAACGTTCATAACGTCTGCATCTACTCCTGCAATTGTTCTGTCACCTAGCGGTGCATCAAGGACACAATCCTTCTGTGCAGCAATGAGGATAATCCTCAGATCACGGACCAAGTCCGCAACTTTGCTACTATCATCTTTCAACTTAGTTTTCTCTAGGAACATATCAAAAATAAACGGGGAGCTATACCGCGAGCTATTGATCTACAACATAGTTATGCAAATACTATCAGGACTAATTTCATGATAAATTAAAGTTCAATTAATCATATTACTTAAGAACTCCCACTTAGATAGACATCCCTCTAATCATCTAAGTGATCACGTGATCCATATCAACTAAACCATGTCCGGTCATCACGTGAGATGGAGTAGTTTGCAATGGTGAACATCACTATGTTGATCATATCTTCTACATGATTCACGCTCTACCTTTCGGTCTCCAGTGTTCCGAGGCCATATCTGCATATGCTAGGCTCGTCAAGTTTAACCTGAGTATTCCGCGTGTGCAACTGTTTTGCACCCATTGTATTTGAACGTAGAGCTTATCACACCCGATCATCACGTGGTGTCTCAGCACGAAGAATTTTCGCAACGGTGCATACTCAGGGAGAACACTTATACCTTGAAATTTAGTGAGAGATCATCTTATAATGCTACCGTCGATCTAAGCAAAATAAGATGCATAAAAGATAAACATCACATGCAATCAATATAAGTGATATGATATGGCCATCATCATCTTGTGCTTGTGATCTCCATCTCCGAAGCACCGTCATGATCACCATCGTCACCGGCGACACCTTGATCTCCATCTTAGCATCGTTGTCATCTCGCCAACTATTGCCTCTACGACTATCGCTACCGCTTAGTGATAAAGTAAAGCAATTACAGGGCGATTGCATTGCATACAATAAAGCGACAACCATATGGCTCCTGCCAGTTGCCGATAACTCAGTTACAAACCATGATCATCTCATACAATAAATATAGCATCATGCCTTGACCATATCACATCACAACATGCCCTGCAAAAACAAGTTAGACGTCCTCTACTTTGTTTTTGCAAGTTTTACGTGGCTGCTACGGGCTGAGCAAGAACCGTTCTTACCTACGCATCAAAACCACAACGATAGCTCGTCAAGTTAGTGCTGTTTTAACCTTCTCAAGGACCGGGCGTAGCCACACTCGGTTCAACTAAAGTTGGAGAAACTGACACCCGCCAGCCACCTGTGTGCAAAGCACGTCGGTAGAACCAGTCTCGCGTAAGCGTACGCGTAATGTCGGTCCGGGCCGCTTCATCCAACAATACCGCCGAACCAAAGTGTGACATGCTGGTAAGCAGTATGACTTGTATCGCCCACAACTCACTTCTGTTCTACTCGTGCATATAACATCTACGCATAACACCTGGCTCGGATGCCACTCTTGGGGAACGTAGTAATTTCAAAATTTTCCTACGCACACACAGGATCATGGTGATCCATAGCAACGAGAGGGGAGAGTGTGTCCACGTACCCTCGTAGACCGAAAGCGGAAGCGTTAGAACAACGAGGTTGATGTAGTCGTACGTGTTCACGATCCGACCGATCTAAGTACCGAACGCACGACACCTCCGAGTTCAGCACACGTTCAGCTCGATGACGTCCCACGAACTCTGATCCAGTAGAGCTTCGAGGGAGAGTTCCATCAGCACGACGGCGTGATGATGCTGATGATGATGATACCGACGCAGGGCTTCTCCTAGGCACCGCTACCATATGACCGAGGTGGATTATGGTGGAGGGGGGCACCGCACACAGCTAAGAGATCAATGATCAATTGTTCTGTCTATGGGGTGCCCCCTGGCCACGTATATAAAGGAGTGGAGGAGGGGAGGGGCCGGCCCTCTCTATGGCGCGCCCTAGGGGAGTCCTACTCCCACCGGGAGTAGGATTCCCCCTTTCCTAGTAGAACTAGGAGCCCTTCCAAGTAGTAGGAGTAGGAGAGAAGGAAAGGGAAACGAGAAGAGAAGGAAGGAGGGGGCACCGCCCCTCCCCCTAGTCCAATCGGACTAAGCCTTGGGGGGGGGGGGGGCGCAGCCTCCTCTCTCCCTTTCCCCTAAAGCCCAATAAGGCCCATATACTCCCCGGCGAATTCCTGTAACTCTCCGGTACTCCGAAAAATACCCGAATCACTCGGAACCTTTTCGATGTCCGAATATAGTCGTCCAATATATCGATCTTTACGTCCCGACCATTTCGGGACTCCTCGTCATGTCCCCGATCTCATCCGGGACTCCGAACTACCTTCGGTACATCAAAACACATAAACTCATATTACCGATCGTCACCGAACGTTAAGCGTGTGGACCCTACAGATTCGAGAACTATGTAGACATGACCGAGACACGTCTCCGGTCAATAACCAATAGCGGAACCTGGATGCTCATATTGGCTCCTACATATTCTACGAAGATCTTTATCGGTCAGACCGCATAACAACATACGTTGTTTCCTTTGTCATCGGTATGTTACTTGCCCGGGATTCGATCGTTGGTATCTTAATACCTAGTTCAATCTCGTTACCGGCAAGTCTCTTTACTCGTTCCGTAATACACCATCCCGTAACTAACTCATTAGTTACAATGCTTGCATGGCTTATAGTGATGTGTATTATCGAGTGGGCCCAGTGATACCTCTCCGACAATCGGAGTGACAAATCCTAATCTCGAAATACGCCAACTCAACAAGTACCTTCGGAGACACGTGTAGAGCACCTTTATAATCACCCAGTTACGTTGTGACGTTTGGTAGCACACAAAGTGTTCCTCCGGTAAACGGGAGTTGCATAATCTCATAGTCATAGGAACATGTATAAGTCATGAAGAAAGCAATAGCAACATACTAAACGATCAAATGCTAAGCTAACGGAATGGGTCAAGTCAATCACATCATTCTCCTAATGATGTGATCCCGTTTATCAAATGACAACTCATGTCTATGGTTAGGAAACTTAACCATCTTTGATCAACGAGCTAGTCAAGTAGAGGCATACTAGTGACACTCTGTTTGTCTATGTATTCACACATGTATTATGTTTCCAGTTAATACAATTCTAGCATGAATAATAAACATTTATCATGAAATAAGGAAATAAATAATAACTTTATTATTGCCTCTAGGGCATATTTCCTTCAGATACGTGGCACGGCCGAACAGAGGCCCATTCCCGTGAAAAGGCCGGCCCGTTGGACTTGGTCAAAAGGTGGCGGGCCGGCCCACGGAAAGCATGTTAATGGCATGTTCGCATATAGCCCATTTACAGCCCGCTAACCCAGGGCCCGTTACGACCTATCCGAAATAGGCCCAGTAGCGTCATCTGGGCCGTCCAATATGACTCCAGCCCATTTTAAGTTCCGGCCCATGTATGACCCATGACGTCTTTCGGCCCATATGAGGCCCTTTGTAACTCTTGGCCCATTAACGACCCGTGGTGAAACTGGCCCGTAATGAACAGTGTATCACTTTATACCCATTAACGGCCCTTTAATCCATTGGGCCGTTTGCAGCCCATGTTATCTTTTGGCCTTCCCAGGGCCCATTTATTCTTGGGCTCATTTCCAGCATTCGGTTACTTACGGCCCGTTACTGCCATTTTCTGCTCGTGGGCCAAATTCAGCCCGTGGTTACAGTCGGCCCGTTTGTGGCCCGTTAATACGTTGGGCCATTTTCATAGCGTCATCAAATACGGCCTATTAACGACGGCCCGTTATGGTCGGCCCATGAACGGATGACTCCAACTCTAGCCCGTTTACGGCCATAATGCGGTCTGTTTTTGGCCCATGTTAGGCATATCAATCATACGACCCGTCTAAGGCCCATTTATGATACGGCCCGTAGAAGGCCCATTGTTTCTACGGCCTGTAGAAGGCCCATTGTTTCTACGACCCGTAGGAAGCCCAGTGTCACTACAGTAAATATGTAGCCCATGGCCTGTTAAAGGCGGGAAACTACTATAGGTTTAGACCTGCTAATGGCCCAAGATGATTATAGGACCATGTTTTGGCCCATATGAGTAACGGGCCGGCGTGAAGACCGACAACACTGAGATCCACTGAACCTTTCGGCCTAAATTATAGCATACCGACCAAAGAATAAACCTAGACTATACAATAAAGAAATTATGGCATATTACATCCACTGGGAATCAAAGTTCGCTACCGGTGATAATAAAGCACAACATGACCGCGGATTACATACACTGGGCATCAAAGGTCGCCACCAGTGCATATAAACGTGCCGACAAAAGAATATACAAAACTGAGAGCACTTCAGAAGGCACTAGACCTGGCAAGCTCGGTCCTCGCAAGCAGCCGAACAAGATGATGAGACCATAGTTGTGTCAACAATAGATGCTTCATCCCTAGCTGTATGGCACCATAGTACGCAAGGCAGTCCCCTGACATCTTCATTACATCTTTGACTTCAAGTCGGAGCTGAGCTTAAGCAAGCCTTTCCACTTTAAGTTGAGACTGAAGAAGTCGAACTGATTGAGGCAGCAACTGCACAGAGGTTGTCTCACACCTGCTGGTGAGTAGCTTCAACTCACTGTCTTCATCAAGACAGGACCTTAGGGTCATCTCGCTGTCCTCAAGATGGTTTGGCTCACTAACTTCCCTAAAGTTCTGGCTGGCATAAGAGATACGACTCTGAAAGAGAAACAAGGAGACACGTAACAGGTTTCACAATTATATAAGCAAATAAATGGATCTGTTCTGCATAAGGAACATGTTTTTACAACTACAATTTAAAAATAGTAGTTGTTGCAAACATCCAATCAGATGTAAACAGCAGTGGAGGAAATGATGCCTATCCAAATATATACTAGAACAATGTTTGAAGGCTTGAGAAGGATGAACTTACGTTACATGTTAACACGGGCTGGACAAAGCCCTTCTCCATGTTGATGGAAAGATAATTCAATAAATTCCCCAAAGAAAATTCTTTATAAGCGTTGCCATTATTCTACAGTTTGCAAAGAGTAAATATAGATCAAATAATATTGGAAGAAATAGAGGATAATGACGCTCAGGTGCAGACTGATGATACATAATCAAATAGCAATTAATTAAGTACAGCGTTACAAGGCAAAAGGTACTGACAAGAGGAATGCAGACATCAACGTGTGCAGTGGCATTGGCTTTATTCAACATTTTGGTAAGAGTAAACGTAGATATGATAATTTGGAGAAAGTGGTAGGGCAGATAAGATGCAGAGTAATGCTAGACAATCAACTATCTCGCGATGCATGTACAGTAATACCACCACCGTCCGTTATTACTTGTCACTCAAATGGATGTATCTAGCACTATTAAGTTCTAAATACATCCAATTGATCAACAATTAATTCGATACAGAGGGAGTACATGACAACAGGTACTTACATGAGCAATCCAAAACTTCATATGAGACTTGGGCTTCTTCACTTGAGAAGCAACTTGCTTGCCGTTCTTCTTGAAGTTCCCCTTCTTCCCTTTACCCTTTTTCTTGAAACTGGTGGTCTTGACCATAAACACTTGATGCTCCTTCTTGATTTCTACCTCCGCAGTCTTTAGCATTGCGAAGAGCTCGGGAATTGTCTTATCCATCCCTTGCATATTATAGTTCATCACAAAGCTCTTGTAGCTTGGTGGCGGTGATTGGAGAATTCTGTCAATGACACTATCATCAGGAAGATTAACTCCCAGTTGAATCAAGTGATTATTATAACCAGACATTTTGAGTATATGCTCACTGACAGAACTATTCTCCTCCATCTTTCAGCTGTAGAACTTATTGGAGACTTCATATCTTTCAATCCGGGCATTTGCTTGAAATATTAACTTCATCTCCTGGAACATCTCATATGCTCCATGACGTTCAAAACGTCGTTGAAGTCCCGGTTCTAAGCCGTAAAGCATGGCACATTGAACTATCGAGTAGTCATCAGCTTTGCTCTGCCAGACGTTCATAACATCTGGCGTTGCTCCTGCAGCGGGTTTGGCACCTAGCGGTGCTTCCAGGATGTAATTCTTCTGTGCAGCAATGAGGATAATCCTCAAGTTATGGACCCAGTCCGTGTAGTTGCTACCATCATCTTTCAACTTAGCTTTCTCTAGGAACGCATTAAAATTCAACGGAACAATAGCACGAGCCATCTATCTACAACAACATAGACATGCAAAATACTATCAGGTACTAAGTTCATGATAAATTAAAGTTCAATTAATCATATTACTAAAGAACTCCCACTTAGATAGACATCCCTCTAACCATCTAAGTGATCACGTGATCCATATCAACTAAACCATGTCCGATCATCACGTGAGATGGAGTAGTTTTCAATGGTGAACATCACTATGTTTATCATATCTACTACATGATTCAAGCTCGACATTTCAATCTCAGTGTTCCGAGGCCATATCTGCATATGCTAGGCTCGTCAAGTTTAACCCAAGTATTCTGGGTGTGCAAAACTGGCTTGCACCCGTTGTATGTGAACGTAGAGCTTATCACACCCGATCATCATGTGGTGTCTCAGCATGACGAACTTTCGCAACAGTGCATACACTACAAAAAAAACACTTCCGTGATGATACGTGTTTGTCACAGTAGGTCGCGTTTTTTGTCATGCATGTACATCCATGACAATTTTATGACAGAATCAAGATAGTCATACCTGTGCTGTCGTAGAGGTGTTCCATGACATTACCAAAATTATCATCACAGAAGTGTCCACTTCCATGACGATAAATCACGCGTCACAGAAGTGCTTTCGTCAAGGGTGCCCGACACGCGGCATCCACTGTTAATGGAACGCCGTTAAGCTATCGGGTCCGGTTTTGGATCTGATAACCCGCTAACAGCCCCGACCAATGGGGATTTTCCACGTGTAAAATCATCATTGGCTGGAGGGAACACGTGTTGACTCACCGTTGGGATAGATGTCATCCACACATTGGACCGAAGGCGCCTATGATACGTCGACACATGGCTCGGCAGAATAGAGGCCCATTCATGTGAAAAGGCCGGCCCGTTTGACTTGGTCAAAAGGTGGCGGGCCGGCCCAGGAAAAGCCTGTTAACGGCCTGTTCGCATATAGCCCATTTACAGCCCGCTAACCCAGGGCCTGTTACGACCTATCCGAATTAGGCCCAGTAGCGTCATCTGGGCCGTCCAATATGATTCCAGCCCATTTTAAGTTCCGGCCCATGTATGGCCCATGACGTCTTTCGGCCCATATGAGGCCCTTTGTAACTCTTGGCCCATTAACGACCTGTGGTGAAACTGGCCGGTAATGAACAGTGTATCACTTTATACCCATTACCGGCCCATTAATCCATTGGGCCGTTTGCAGCCCATGTTATCTTTCGGCCTTCTCAGAGCCCATTTATTCTTGGGTACATTTCCAGCATTCGGTTACTTACGACCCATTACTGCCATTTTCTGCTTGTGCGCCAAATTCAGCCCGTGGTTACAGTCGGCCTGTTTGTGGCCCATTAATACATTGGGATGTTTTCATAGCGTCATCAGATACGGCCTATTAACTACGACCTGTTATGGTCGGCCCATGAACGGACGACTCCAACTCTACCCCGTTTACGGCCATAATGCGGTCTGTTTTTGGCCCATGTTAGGCCAATCGATCATACGGCCCGTCTAAGGCCCATTGATGATACGACCCGTAGAAGACCCATTGTTTCTATGGCCCATAGAAGGCCCATTGTTTCTACGGACCGTAGAAGGCCCATTGTTTCTACGGCCCGTAGGAAGCCCAGTGTCACTACAGTAAATATGTAGCCCATGGCCTGTTAAAGGCGGTAAACTACTATAGGTTTAGACCTACTAATGGCCCAAGATGATTATAGGCCCACGTTTTGGCCCATATAAGTAACGAGCCAGCCTGAAGATCGACAACACTGAGATCCACTGAACCTTCCGGCCTAAATTACAACATACCGACCAAAGAATAAACCTAGACTATACAATAAAGAAATTACGGCATATTACATCCACTGGGAATCAAAGTTCACTACCGGTGATAATAAAGTGCAACATGACCACGGATTACATACATTGGGCATCAAAGATCGCCACCAGTGCACATAAACGCGCCCACAAAAGAATATACAAAACTGAGAGCACTTCAGAAGGCACTAGACCTGGCAAGCTCGGGCCCCGCAAGCAGCCGAACAAGATGATGAGACCTATGTTGTGTCAACGATAGATGCTTCATCCCTAGCTGTATGGCACCATAGTGTGCAAGGCAGTCCCCTGACATCTTCATTACATCTTTGACTTCAAGTCGGAGCTGAGCTGAAGCAAGCCTTTCCGCTTTAAGTTGAGACTAAAGAAGTCGAACTGATTGAGGCAGCGACTGCACAGAGGTTGTCTCACACCTGCTGGTGAGTAGCTTCAACTCACTATCTTTCCCGAAGTTCTGCCTGGCATAAGAGATACGACTCTGAAAGAGAAACAAGGAGACATGTAACAGGTTTCACAATTATATAAGCAAATAAATGGATCTGTTCTGCATAAGGAACATGTTTTTACAACTACATTTTAAAACTACTAGTTGTTGCAAACATCCAATCAGATGTAAACAGCAGTGGAGGAAATGATGCCTATCCAAGTCTATACTAGAACAAAGTTTGAAGGCTTGAGAAGGATGAACTTACATTACATGTTAACACGGGCTGGACAAAGCCCTTCTCCATGTTGATGGAAAGATAATTCAATAAATTCCCCAAATAAAATTCTTTATAAGCGTTGCCATTATTCTACATTTTGCAAAGAGTAAATATAGATCAAATAATATTGGAAGAAATAGAGGATAATGAAGCTCAGGTGCAGACTAATGATACATAATCAAATAGCAATTAATTAAGTACAGCGTTACAAGGCAAAAGGTACTGACAAGAGGAATGCAGACATCAACGTGTGCAGTGGCATTGGCTTTATTCAACATTTTGGTAAGAGTAAATGTAGATATGATAATTTGGAGAAAGTGGCAGGGCAGATAAGATGCAGAGTAATGCTAGACAATCAACTATCTCGCAATGCATGTACAGTAATACCACCACCGTCCGTTATTACTTGTCGCTCAAATGGATGTATCTAGCACTATTAAGTTCTAAATACATCCAATTGATCAACAATTAATTCGATACAGAGGGAGTACATGACAACAGGTACTAACATGAGCAATCCAAAACTTCGTAACCATTGTGTTAATTCTACATTTATCTAAGAGTAAATATAGATCTTATAATTTCAAGCAAAGGGAGGATAAAGAAGCGAACATTTACAGTGATGCTACACAATCAAACAGTAATGAGTGTTAGTATGCTGACAAAGGGCAAGAGGTACTGGCAAGAGCAATGTAGAGACCTGTATTGTCGTGAGATCCTATGATCCTTTGAGCAAGGAGATTCATCTGAAATTAGTTTTCATACAAGAGAGAAGGTAAGGCACATGCAGAAATTTAGGAGTTCAAATTTTGAATTGATACCATAGGCAGTACCTGACGCTGGGCTGTCAGCAGTTCTAATAGGGGTTTGGCCACTGGAGTAGGAGTAAAGTCTGTTACAGTTGGGCCTGTGTTTTCTGTGGCTGCTGATCTATCTGATTTAACAGGTATCACTACCTTTTCCAAATACCTAGTTTGTACTCCTTGAGGATCTGCACTCACCCTCTTCCTTTTGGACATCTATTATGAAAGAACAACATTTGACTGGAAAAACATAGTATGATGACACATGGAATAGGTACAAAAAATGGATAGGTATGGCATATACTCATATATGATGCTTAAACTAAGAAGATGGTGTAACAAAGTAGAAGTAATGCAAGAGGTCAGATGCAAAATGTGTGCGACCAATACAACCTTGCCAAGTTAGAGCATGCAACTTGATGGGTGAATAAGATAGGCCATCCTCCACCATGCCAAGTTTGTTAGCCAATGGATTGTTCCGCAATATTCCTCTCGTGCGCCCATTCTCATATTCATTTTGATAATGTTCAATACCTGACATGCATGAAAACATAAAAACAAGTGAGATTATCTTTGTAATGCAGAAGTGATTCTAATCCAATACTTCCTCCCTGTAAACCCCTTTGTGCTATGCATGCTGTAATTTGGTGTGTGCATTAATATAATGTGGCCTACTAGTCAAAATACGAGAGCTCCAGAAGTGATGATACTTCGCAGATGACAGCTTCAACATATAGTAAAGAAGAACAAGTCGACCTGACCTGACAGATTCAAAATATACTAAGGGAGAATAACTCGACCTGATCAGTCGACCGCAAGAGAAGAGGATCATCTTAAAGAAGAGCAGAAGAGCAAGCAGATTGAAGATATTACAAGTCTTTCTATACAATGTCGGTTGGCCACCCATGATGAACCAGAGCGCATAGAGAAATACTATTCCTTCCGGTCTCTCCATATGTGGCTCACATGCATTTCGAAACTAAAGTAGGAACATTTAGCTGACCAATTAGACATCTCTCAGTTTTACTAATATCAGCATAATATCATATTTGAATTTGTACAACTAAGCTTGTTTAGCTCGATGGGTGGAGCAGTGCTATTACGAAACGAACCACGTAGGCTGATCATGGTCATCATAAAATGGGGAAACCGTAAGCATGATGAGTATAGTGTTAACCGTGGCAGTGGGATGGCAGATCTGGAGCTGCAAACCGCGCAAAGGGTAGTTAGCAACCGATATTTGCTTTGAAATAACAACTAAGATTTGGTATGGACAAGAAAGTACAGTCGACAAGTGACAAAGAAATGCAATTCTTCTGTCTCTCTATATGTCGCGACATGCATTTGGAAACCCAAGTGGGACCTTTAGCTAACCAATTAAATGTGTCAGTTAACTAATATCAGTATCATATCACAATCATATTTGAACAACTAAGCTTTGGAATTTTGAGTGTTGTGTTGTTTAGCATGAAGGGTGGAGTAATGCTAGTATGACAGAAAGCACCTACGCAGATCATAGTAGAGTAGATAAAAGGGGAAAACCCTAAGCATCAAGAGTAAAAGCAGGAAAGTGGAACTAGCTGGACCAGTGGGTGGCGCACATGCTTTTCGAAACGAATATAGGAACATTAGGTGACCAATTAAATGTTCTCTATTTTAGTAATATGAGCATCATATCAGATTCGTATTTCAACACGTAAGCTTTGGAATTTTGAGTGGCATGTTGTTTCGCTTGATGGGTTGAGGTCTTGAGGAGCAGTGCTAGCACGACACGAAGCAGTGAAGCACCTACGATGATGGTAGTGAATATAAAGGGGGGAACCATAAGCTTTACGAGTATAGTGACCATGACATGGCAGATCTGAAGGTGCAAACCGGACAAAGCTACTTCGCAACCAATGTTTGCGTTCAACTAGCCACTACGATTTGGTACGGACAAGAAAAGTATAGTAAACAATATAAGATCTATTTTTCGGGTGAGATCAATAACTTAAGCACATATGGAAGAGTACCACCTCTCTTGTGACGCCGTGTAGGCCCCTGCTGATACGTTGAGGGTGCTGCGCGTGCGATGGCTGTCAGCGGCGGGGAAGAAGACTTTAGATAGCAGACGGCCGGGTCGGGGGATAAATCCTGTTGCCGTGGACGAGGTGGTCATAGGAGCGGCAACGGCAAAGTGGACGACGACGCCGATGAAGCGATACGATGCGATGAAAGGATCCTAGTCTGGCGCTGTGGATGAGAGACGTCCATCTCTTGCAATGGATGACGGGGTAGGGGTAGCGGCTCCGGCAAGGTGGAGGATGGGGTGGCGGACGGAGGAGGCTGGCCGCAGTGGGGAGGTTGTCGTGGCGCCGACGGTGTATGAATGGGGAAATGGAGGGGGAGGGGGAGATCTCAAACTTTGGGACACGCTTGTCTGAAATGTGGGAAAGTTACGAACTTATCCCCCGTTTAAAATTTCGGACATCACGTCGGTTGGGGATAGGGCGGTAATCTGGCATCTCCCAAATATTTGCCGGTAATGATTTCGGGCGAGGAGAGGGTGTTTTTCTTCCCACGGTTGGCGCCCATGGTGTATGAACGGGGCTGACAGGTAGGGCGGTTGTGTCACGTCTGAGGGAAGTTACACATCTGCCCCTATTTAAAATATTAGCCTACATCAATTTCGGATGAGGAGAGTTTGTTTTTCAGCCCACCGTGGATGAATGGGGAAATGGAGGGAGAGACACATGTCTTTCGGACGAGCTTGAATCAAATGTGTTTTGCCGCCCATGTTTGGCGCCCACCCTGTCTGAATGGGCTCAGAGGCCGTCGTGTCACGTCTGATTGAAGTTACTAGTCTACCCCTATCGACAGCAGTGTAAATTCGGTCGATAAGGATGTCAAGTGTCAGGGTTAGACAGTAATTTCCATCTCACAAACACTTGCTTCGGGCAGCCCACAAATGATAGTGGGTGTTTAGCCATTTCGTTCAAAACTTGGGAGAATTAGC